>NW_012117044.1:38168-79997 GCF_000951035.1 Colobus angolensis palliatus | reverse complement strand
CATTCATCCACTCCCCATGCATCTCATCAATCATGTATTTATTCAGCAAATATTAATTGAACTCTTGTTTTAGATAAAGGGGGATCGGGTCAAAGGAATATATATTTGAGCTTCTCTACATGTCAGACACAGTTAAATGTCTTAGTTGCATTATGTTCTTTAGCTTTCACAGCACTGTAGGAGAAGTGCATATTGGCCTAGTTTTACAGATGAGAAAATTCAGGAGTAAGCAGGTTAGCCCACATCACCAAGCTCATGAGCAGCAGGATTCAGATTTGAACCCAAGACCCTTTTGTTTCCCAGGCAATGTCCTTTCTTCTCCACCACCAGTTACCTCTGTAAATGTGCCCTGACAGGAAAGTGACCCCTGTGCAGTGGTGTCCCAGGGGGTTAGAAGAACCTGGGTCTCTGCCACAGCATCTCTGCAGCCCCATTCTGAGGGGCTTCCAGCAGTTTCTTCCTAATGAGATAGGAAGGCTGTGTATTCTAGCCCCACAAATCCTGAAGAACTTACTGAGCTGAGAAGCAATAGATAACAATTTGCCAGGCTGCCCCACAAATGTCCAGTTCTGCCTACAGGGTCCACCAGGCTGTGACCTCCACTCCCCTCCCTTCTCAGGATCTGCCTCCATCTTCAGGTGGCAGCTGACCTGTGTACTTAGCAGTCTCCACCCTCCCGCCTGAGAGCAGTCCCCTTGCTGTGTTTGGGGGCTCACACCTGCCATCTCCTAGATGCAGGCCACCCTCCAAGCCAATTTCCACCCTGTCTTCTAGACACACAAATCTCTCTGACAGCCTTCAAGGGCTCCCACCACCTCTGGTCCACACCCTGCGCCATCTTTTGGCCTCTGCCTCACTTCTTGCCACTCATGTACAGCCCGGAGCTTCTGACTCTTTTTCAAACTCACCAGCATGGCGTCGCCTCCAAGCTTCACTCATTCCATTGGGTGCCCAAGTACCTTCCACCCATTTCCACCTACCCAATACCTGACACTCCTTCCTGGCATTCCGCCCTGGCCATTGTGCCCTGAGCCTGGAGCCCCTGCTGGCTGACAGTGACTTCTCCTTGTTCTGAACACCCTCCATGTCTAACTGACCCTGTCCCTGGCCTCTGTGCACCATTGCCCTGGGATCCAGAAGCAGGCCGGCCTTCCTCCTCTCCAGTGGGTACCTAATTCTCGGTTCAGGCCATGGCACCTGAATGTAGGCTGCCTTCTGCCCAGAAACCTGTTCTGTCTCTGTTTTGAAGGGACCCTATACCCATGTGGTCTCTGGGTGGTCCAGTCTAGCCTGGGGTCCCCTGCCCCTCGCTGTGTCCTGCTCTCTAACACCTGCAGGATCAGCACACAGTGCCTGCCCTGTCTGTCCCTCCCTGCCACTCAGTAGCACCAGACAGGAAGTCTGAATGGGTCCCTTTATTCCCCAAGCCTTGATATATCCCTTTGTCCCAGGGTGTAGGAAAAGTCAGTGGAAATTATTTTGCGAAGCACATGTATTGATGGGCCTGCTAGGCACACAAGCTCTGGAGCCTGAGTGCTGGGTTCTGATCTTTCCCCTGCTACTGATAAGGGGCCGTCGGTGATGGGGCAAACTTCTCTGTGCCTTACTTTCCT
Source organism: Colobus angolensis palliatus (assembly GCF_000951035.1). Lineage (NCBI taxonomy): Eukaryota > Metazoa > Chordata > Mammalia > Primates > Cercopithecidae > Colobus > Colobus angolensis. Next base: position 78,384 of record NW_012117044.1, on the reverse strand, counting down.
CATCTGTAAACTGACAGTAATTGTAGTGTTTATTATAAAATTGTTGCAAGGACTAAATGAGTTGATATTTGTAAGACCTTTAGAACTATGCCTGACCCATAGCAATCATTACATAAATGTTAGTGATTATCATTTTAAAACCAAGGGGTAACTTGGGAGGCATAGAGAGTGAGAGGAGTAGAGATCACTAAATGATGTAAATAATCACATGGAGAGAGAAATGATAATGATAATTGATATAATTACTGTGTGCCAAGCATGGTCCTAAGTGCTTTACAAATATCGTTTAATTCTTAGAACAGTTTTACTGTTGATGCACTATAATAACCCCAGTTTACAGCTGAGGAAACTGAGACACAGAAACGTCACACCTCTCACCTGTGATCATACAATCTAGAATCACAGAGTGTTTCTAGATTGGTAGAAACACCCATGGCTCTGAGGAAACCCTGGCCCCAAGCCACCTTCTGCACAACACTATCTACTTTCATTCCTTCATTCATTGCAATGCCCATTAATGGAGCCCAGTAAACCCAACCCACTGTGAGCCTGGGCTGTACAGAAGAATTAGACAGGGAACACCCTGTGGGAGTTCACAGACTGGTGGCTCTGGTCATATGGTATCACATGGAGAAGTAAGAGGAGGTCACCAGACAGACTGGAGAGGGAAGGGGAAGGCCTTCCAGGAAGAGCTCGCTTGTGCAAAAGCCCTGTGGCACCTGATAGCTTCTTGAGTTGTCAAGGGAACATGGAGGATAGGCAGTGAGACCCTCTGCAAGTACACATTCCAATTCCAATGATGCTAATGTGAGTCCAGGAGCGGCCTGGGAGCCATGAATTCTACACATTCTTCAGGAGATGCTGATTGCAGGATCCCTGGACCACACTGGGAGCACGAGTAGCCTTTGAGGCATTCTGTATCAGGAGGAACATGATCAGATTCAGGTGTCACGCAGCCCCAGAGTGACATAGTGGAGGAGCAGGAGACAGGGCTGGGGTAAGTGAGGAAGTAGAGCTGGTGCAGGGGTCCAGGGGGCAGGGCCTAAACCCAGGCAATGCCCATGAGGTCAGAGAATAGAAGCGATTTGGAAGGTATTGAAGGAATGTAATCAACAGCTCCTGGTTACTGTTTGGGCAATATGGAAAGGAAGAAGGAAAGGGTTAGGAACAGGTCCAGCTTTAAGGTTGGAACACAGGCAGTGGGTGTCCATCCTGGTGACCAGCAGGTAGAAGGACGTGCCTGCCAGTGTCACACAGGGTACCAGGTGAAGGCCATGTCACCTGCTGGCCACGGTGCCCTCCCCACCCATCTCTGAACCCCAGACCCCACCTCTCCCCAACATGGCCCAGTACGGAACAGGCCATGGCCTGGAGACAGCCCTGGTGAATGTTGTCTGGGGGATTCCAGGTCAGTCCACTGGCTGTAGATGTGATGTCAGGAGGCCATGTGTGAGAAGACAGCCCTCAGGAAAGCGAAGGAGGACAGAGGCGCCAGCCTCCCTCTCACCTGTCTTCACCCGCAGGTTTACAGGAGCCGCTGTCTCCATATGCGAAGGGGCCTACTTTGTGGCTCAGCTGTTGGCCATCTGCTTCCAGTAAGTAGTCTCCAGAAAGACCCCTCCACTGTTCACCCCAGCCCCAGACACCACAGATGTCTCCACCCAAGAACCCACAACCAGGGAATGTTCTGCTCCTGAAGCCACCGTGGACAGGATCCCCCCACCGAAGTACAGCCAGCCTGACCTGGAGGTGGGCACAGGCCCATGGGCTCCATTGCCTTCTTTGCCATGGTCCCAACCAAGAAAACCAACCAACACATTCATTCAGGGCCTGTCCTTGCTCAGAATCCCCAGAAAAGTCCAGCTCCCCCTCACCAGGAGCAGCCAGTCACTGGGCCCCAGTGTCTGAGCCATCTGCCACGGGATGAGGACCCTTCAGAAGGCCCAGCTGGGAGTGAGCAAACCTGGGTTTGGGAACTGGCTCTGTCTCTTCCTAGGGCCTGGGGGCAAGTCAGGGGCGGTACGTCTGTACACCCCTCCGTGGGGCAGGAGTGCAGACCCTGCAGGATCTCATGAGGCCCTTGCTGCTTCCCAGCCTACACTCAGTATGTGGAAGCTGTCATTGGTGAGACCAAGGACTGCGGCTCTCAGAACCTAGACGCTGGTCTCTGGGTGGTCAGTGAGAGAGCCAGTCTTCAGATCCAGCTGTCCCAGCACCTTACAAGGCCACTGGCTGCCTCTCAGGCTCACCAGCCCTAAGGCAGAAAGCTTTCCCCCTTTCTGCCGAATTCCATTGCCAAGGTGTACTTGACCTTCAGCTGGGCGGAAGGCTGGGGAGGAATGGACCCTGGATGGACTCCACCACACCCCCCCACCATACACACACAGAAATGGGCACCAGGGGGCACCAGTGAGCCATGGCGGTCCAGCCTGCTGAGTATAAGAAAGCAGTGCTTTGGGCCACCTGGACAGCCTGAGCACTCCCTCAAAGCTAGAGAGGCAGGATGCGCCTGTGTAGAGCCTCAGCCCTAGGCCAATTCAGAGGATGAAGGCTCTGGGTCTAAAGGCAGGCACTTGCCGCCTGTGAAACCTGGAGGCAGCGTCCCTGAAGGAAGCTGCTCAACATCAGACTTCTGCCAGGGCTATGTGTGGTGCCTGTGTATACAGTTAGGAAAGAAGCCCTTTTGGGCTGACACTGTCCTGTGCCTAGGCAAGGCTGGGTGAATAAGGCACAGCTGGATTCCAGCCTGCTCACTCACCTGGCCAGGCCTCTTGTGCAGTGCACTACAGGCATAACTGTCCCAGCCAGGTGGCTCCCGAACTGCACACTTTCTCTGCATTGGTGCAGACTTCCCAGTGAGCCCTGAGCCTCCAGCTCTCTTCCTCACTAACTCATGCAGCATCCTGAGAGCATTTAACTTGCTTCCCCCTCGACCAGAAAGACAGGGCTGGGCAGCCTTTCAAAAACTTGTGGACCCTCTAGATGGACTCAGGCAAGTCCACTCATTGTGGAACCCACACCAAGGACTGCTAGGGCCTCCTGTTCAACCAGGGCCCACTGCAGAGCATGCCCACAGCAGGGCCCGGCCCAGACTCCATGGCATCCAGTCTTGCTGAAGTTTTCCTGGGACACATTCTGCTAACCTGGGTTCCCTCTCACCAGGTGTCAACCAGGGTCCCTGGCAGACAGAGTAAGGGAGAAGGCTCACTGGCTAGGCTGCTTCCAGAAGTTCCTGGCCTACCTGCTGCTGTCGGTGGCCTGCTTCCTCCACCCCGTCCTGGTCTGGCACGTGACCATCCCAGGTAAGAACATGGGGTAGAGATATGCAGCCCCAGCATAGGTGGGCTCTGAGCAGGAGGGGCTGAACCCCTCAAAGTCTAGCTCCAGTGGTGGCTCCAGGGCGCTTACCTGCCCCACTGTCTTCTCTAACCTAGAGAGTGGGCATGAGGAATCACAGGAGTGCCAGACATCCTCCATGCCGACCAAATGATAGGAATGTCCTGAGAAGTGCATCCTTCCTTCACAGAGCCGTCCAGAAGTGGAACCGCAAAGGGGACCTCGCCTTTCCTCCCACTGACCTTGTGCGGTCTGAGTTTCCCAAGGGTGTGACATGGCCACTTCCCTGCCCAAACCCTTCCAAATCTCCTCAGTGCCTACCCATTCAGGTCCAAACTCCTCAGCCTGGGTTGAAAGGCACTTCAGGGTGGGATCCCAGAAAATCTTCACAGCCTCATCTACTTCCACTTCACCAGGTGCACACCACTGGCCAGCCTGCTTTCTGATCACAGAACCCAGAATTTCTTGCTCCCACCTCTTCAGTTTCATCCACGACTTTTTCTGCTAGTGTCCTTCTCTCTGCTCCCTATCTGTGAAAACTGTGCCCCCTCCTCATGAACCCATCTACAATACAGGGAAGTCAGCCCTCTAAGGAGACCATGTTGAAAAGTAGAATCCCCATCCTTCCTGCCATTTAGCATCCCCGTCCCAGCCTCCAGGTGGACCTCCAAATCTGATGTGGGGTGTGAGGACAAGCCAGGCAAGAGAGCCAGGGCCACAGGGGCCTGTGTATGGCCACACAGCGCAGGGTCACAGGAGCCCTGCTGCACAACATGCTCGCAAGGGCTCTGGATTTTCTCCGCGACTCATCTAATGTCCTGATCTCTGGCTCTTTTCCAGGCTCCATGCTCATCGTCACTGGCCTGGCCTACTTCCTTCTGAGCAAGCGGAAGAAGAGGAAAGCTGTCCCCGAGGTGCTGGCCTCCCCAGAGCAGTACACAGATCCCTCCAGCAGCGCCGTGAGCACTACCGGCTCTGGGGACACAGAGCAAACCTACACCTTCCATGGGGCCCTCAAGGAGGGGCCCAGCTCCCTCTTCATCCACATGAAGAGTATCCTAAAGGGGACCAAGAAGCCCAGTGCTCTCCAGCCCCCCAACACGCTGATGGAGCTGAGCCTGGAGCCAGCCGACTCCCTGGCCAAAAAGAAGCAGGTGCATTTTGAAGACAACGTGGTCCGCATCGTCCCCCCCCTTGCCAAAGGTCTGGATGATGGGGACAGTGAGCCAGAAGAGGAGACCACTTCTGACACGACACCCATCATTCCCCCTCCCCAGGCCCCAGTCTTCCTGTCATCTCTTACAGCCACCGGTCTGTTCTGAGCGCCTGTTCTTGCTCCAGCCTGGAGGACACTCAGTGAGGGGTCTACCTAGCTCAATGGCCCTCCCTGGAGTTTCAGGGTCTTCTCAGGTCAGCTTTTCAAGGGGTAAACAGACACCCCCACGCTGGCTGGGCCCCTGAGGCCATCAGGAGGTGTGACTGGCCAGCATTTCTGCAGAGGCCTCGAGGGAGGCACAAACAAGGCTCATGCCACCTCAAGCCAGCACAAGCTCCTTCCTCCTGGCCACAGGTGGGGAAACCCAATGAGACCATCACTCCCACTGTGCACGAGGCTGCAGGTGCCATTGCCTCAGCCCAGAAAGGACAGAGGATGTCTGCCCAGCAAAAACCTCTGGCCTTTTCTTACTCCTGATCCACGGCCCAGCACTCAGTGAGGAACCTGTGATCCACCCATCTCTGAAGGCCCAGGGAAGTGTCAGCAACTTAAGCATCTCTAAGGCAGGAGAAGGTGGCCGTGGGTCTTGACCAACCAAGACTGCTCAGGGTCGGGAGGGGAGACTGCAGGACTGTGGTGGGAGCAGTCAGGCCGTGGGCCGCATTCTCTGCATGCTCCAGGGCTGGGGCTGAGCTGCTCAGGGAAACAATGCCGCGCTGTGCTGACTGTGGGAAAGCCAGGCCAGATGAGCAAAGCTCATTCCAGAAACATGGCTAGGGGTTTCCAGCCTCCTTACCACATGGCCTTTCCAAGATTCCAAGTCGATGATGCAAACTGAAAGCAGTGAATGCCAGGGCCCAGAAGGCAGTGCCTGCTGCATGCAGGACCACAGAGGCTGCCCGGGGGTGGCACAGCACAGAGAAGTGGCAGTGCCATGTTTAGGCTCCTGGTAGCAGATTAGGTGATAAATATAAATTTCTTCAAAATGGAAGGAAGTGAAGGGGGAGGAAAAGGAGGGAAAATGGGAGGATAGGAGGAAGGTGGACAGGCAGGCAAGTTCTCTGCCATGGGACCGCAGAAGTGACAGTTAACCCAGAAGGAACAAAGACATCTGAATCAGATATTCCTTTGTAAATCTGTAAAGGATTGGCAATATAGGCTTTACTGCTAAAAATTACTGTCGGGTCCATGAGGCTGTTGCCAGGAAGAGCAGACACACCATTCTTCGTGGCAACTGCAGTGAGGGAGCAGTCAGGAGGAAGAGTCCCGTGGCTTCCCAGTCCCTGTGGGGACTAACGCCAAGCTCTGTAGAATGAACCTTAGAGCACATGCTCTATGGTCTAATGAGAAACTTGTGTTTGTGCTTTCACACATTTCAATGTTCCCTACGGGTTATTTTACAAAGGTATGAAAATAATGGCCAACAAGAAGCTAGTGTCAGTTTGGGGCCTAAATGCAGCAGGTGTTCCTGATAAGCAGATAAGCAGAACTCTTCCTGCAGTAGCCCAGGTCTTGCCAGTCAAATGACAAATGGGTAATCAAGACATTCCTGCAAGCCCTTGATGGTGAGAGCTGCAGAGCTGCTTCTTCAGCTGCCATCAAAGCAGGACCTCAGGACCTGACTGTCCACAGTCAGGGAAGAGTGAACAATATGGGATATGGGTATAGGTAGGTGGTAGGCAAGGATGGTACCCCATGGTTGATGGGTCGGGTGTCTCAGGCAGGCCCCTGTGCATGGAAAGAGCCTAAATGCAGAGGTGCCAGGCGTCTTTCCCATCATCCATGGAAGGGGAATGCGATGGCCACAGACACCCTCATGGCACAGACATGGCCAGCCTCTGACATTCTTGTGCATCGGAATAGCTCTGTCCTCAGAGCCCCAGTCAGCAGAGCTGGATGGCCAGGTCGCAAGAAGCAAACCACCAAATGTGATGTCAGAGCTGTCAGATCTCGTTTGATAAACGCTTCAGTAAACCCAAGTGCAGAGTGTTGTTTTGGGTGTGTCTTAGAGATGTGTGTTGGGAGCAACCTTTGGAGGTATCCTAGAGTGTGCGCTGGGAGTTCCAGTGACGATGCAATGGAATTCTGAGGCACCTAGTCTTCCTGGAGATTGCCATCAGTTAAGAGAGTGTCTGCTGGTGTGCAGCATTACAGGACAATTATGACCTTACCTAGGTTAGTAAAGTTCTCAAACACTCCTATGGCTACAAAACAAAAAACAAAAAGCTGGAGTGAGATCATTAAACAGGCCAGAGCTTTCAGCCATCAGTGGACCAAGCAAAAAAGTGACATCTTTCTCATAAGTAGATGAGCACCACGTGTCTCCACTGATTCTCCACCTGTGACCTCTATGACCACATCCTTGTCCAGTAGGATCCCTGCAAAGCAGATGTTGTAATGATCTGCATCCTTGCGAAGAAGCAAAGACTAGAAGGGCTGGCCCTGTTGTGATCCCCTCCCTGTCTCAGCAGAGAGGGGAGCATTTTGTAGATAAAGAACAGAGTGACAGGTAGAAGAAACAGCACCAGGCTGAGCACCATTCGACCTCCACTAATACACATCTAACCTTTCTCAAGCCCCTTCGCATCTCTGGCTCAGGTTCCCCTAGTACGTGGGAATCACAGCAGTAACTCAACAAGACAGGGGCCGGAGCTTTTCAGAACTACAAACAAGTCACTGTGACTGCACCACATCCCTATCCCCTATGGGAGACTCGCTGTGAGGGGGCACTGAGGAAGCACCACCCTGACTTGCACCTGTGGCAAGGACAGTTCAAGAGCTCCTGTCTTCACTCCAGTTTCCAGGGCTAGAGCCTGGGGAGGGTACAGCCCCCAATGCCTACCTCAGAGGAATGCCATAGTGGACCCCACATTTGTTAGCAGCTGCACCCTGGGGGTCACACATGGGTCCTCTGTCTCCCTCTCCCATCAGCCCTAAGGTGGTTTTTTGTTTTTAGTTTTCTGAAATATCTTTATTGAGATATGATTCATATAACATAAAATTCACCAATTTAAAGTGTACAGCTAGGCCAGGTGCAGTGGCTCATGCCTGTAATCCAAGCACTTCAAGAGTCCAAGGCGGGTGGATCACTTGAACCCAGGAATTTGAGACCAGCCTGGGCAACATAGCAAAACCCCGTTCCTACCAAAAGTACAAACAATTAGCCAGGCATGGTGGCACACACCTGTAGTTCCAGCTACTCAAGAGGCAAAGATGGAAGAATGGTTTGAGCCCAGGAGGTCAAGGCTGCAGTGAGCTGAGATCATTCCACTGAGATCATTCCACTGCACTCCAGCCTGGGCAACTGAGTGAGACCCTGTCTCAAAATAGTCTTTAAAAATGTTTTAAATTTAAAAAAAGGTGTACAGCTAAACAGTTTCTAGTAGATTCTTTCTTTTTCTTTTTCTTTTTTTTTTTTTTTGTAGATGGAGTCTCACTCTGTCAACAGGCTGGAGTGCAGTGGTATGATCTCAGCTCATTGCATCCTCTGCCTCCAGGGTTCAAGCAATTCTCCCGCCTCAGCCTCCTGAGTAACTGGGACTATAGGCATGCACCACCATGCCTAGACAATTTTTTTATTTTTAGTAGAGATGGGGTTTCACTATCTTGGCCAAGATGGCCTTGATCTCTTGACTTCATGATTCACCCTCCTCAGCCTCCCAAAGTGCTGGGATTACAGGCGTGACCCACCACACCAGGCCTCTAGTAGATTCTTAAACTATGTTCATCACAATGTAAATTCGCAACGTTTTCATCATTCCCCAAAGCAATCACAACCTAGCACCCATTCATACTCACTCCCTACCTCCCATCACCTGCTCTAAGCAACCATTAATCTACTTTCTGTCGTATAAATTGAACCGTATAATAGTGGTTTTTTTTGTGATTTTGTTCACTTAGCATGACATTTCTGAGGTTCATCCATGTTGTAACATGTGTCTTTATTTTATATCGTTTCATGGCTGAATAACACTCCATTGTGTGGATATACTGCCTTCTGCTTTTCCATTCATCTGTTAATGGACACTGGGGTTGTTCCCACTTTGTCCCTATAAAGAATAACACTGCTATGAACATTCATGTACGTGTTTTTGCGTGAACATCTGGTTTCATTTCTCTTGGGTATAAATCTGGGAGTGGAATTGCTGGGTCATATAGTAACTCTGTGTTTAACTTCTTGAGGAAATGCCAAACTGTTTTCTAGAGGGGGTGCACCATTTTACTTTCCCGCCAGCAGTGTATGAGGGTTCTGATTTCTCCACCTCCTTGCCAACACTTGTCATCATCTTTTTATTATAGTCATGCATGCACTGTGGCTTTGTATTTCCTTAATGACGAATAGTGTTGAGTATCTTTCATGCGATTATTGGCCTTTGAATATCATCTTTAAGAAAGTGTCTATTCAAATGCTTTGCCTTTTTTTTAATTGGGTTGTTTGTCTTTTTATTTTTAGTTGTAAGAGTTTTTAATGTACTCTGAATACTATACCCTTTTCAGATACATGATTGGCAAATGTTGGCAAATCTGTCACCAGACTGGAGTGCAGTGGCACAATCTCGGCTCACTGCAACCTCCACCCCCCAGGCTCAAGCGATTCTCCAGCCCCAGCCTCTCGATTAACTGGGATTACAGGCGCATGCCACTACTGCCTGGTTATTTTTGTGTTTTTAGTAGAGATGAAATTTCGCCATGTTGGCCAGGCTGGTCTTGAACTCCTGACTTCAAATGATCCACCCTCCTCAGCCTCCCAAAGTGCTGGGATTATAGGTGTGAGCCACTGTGCCAGCCCTTTTTACTTTCTTGAGAGTGTCCTTTGAGGAAGAAACAATTGAATTTCAGTGAAATTCAATTTATCTTTTTTTCTTTGTTATTTATTCTTTTGTGGTCAAATCTGAGAAACCATTCCCTAACCAAAGGTTATGAAGATTTATTTCTATATTTTCTTCTAAGACTTTTATAGTTTTAGTTCTTACATTTAGATCTATGATTAATTTTGAGGTAATTGTTATACATGGTATGAGGTGGAATCTAACTTAATTATTTTACATGTGAATATACAATTGTTACAGCACCATTTGTTGACTTGAACTGTCTTGGCCTCTTTGTTAAACATTAATAGACTGTAAATAAAAGGGCTTATTTCTGAACTTGCAACTCTAGCCCATTGATCTATATGTCTATCCTGATGCCATTGCCATACCGTTTATTACTATAGCTTTTTGGTAAGTTTTGAAACCAGGAAGTCTGAGCCCCCTCCAAGTTTGTTCTTATTTTTCAAAATAGTTTTGGCTATTCAGGGTCCCTGGCACTTCTATATGAACTTTAGGATCAGCTTGCCAACTTTCGCAAAGAAGAGAGCTGGGATTTTAATAGGGATTTCTTTGACTCTGTAGATTAATTTGGGGAGTATTCCATTCCATCTGAACAATATTAAATATTCTGATCCAGGAATGTGGGGTGTCTTTCCATGTATTTAGATCTTTAATTTTTTCAACAATGTTTTGTAGTTTCCAATTGCAAGTCTCACACTTCTTTTCTTAAAATTATTCATAAGTGTTTTCTTCTTTTCCATGCTTTTGTGATTGGGACTGTTTTCTTAATTTCATTTTCAGATGCCAGAATGTAGAAATATGATTGGTTTTGTGTATGGATTTTGCATTTTGCAAACTTGCTGAACAAATTTAGTAGCTACAGTCTTTTAGTCTTGTATTTTGTTTTTGAGACAGGGTCTTTCTCTGTTGCCCAGGCTGAGTGCAGTGGCACAATCATGGCTCACTACAGCCCAGACTTCCCAGGCTCAAACAATCCTCCTACCTCAGCCTCAGAAGTAGCTGGGACTACAGGCGCACACCACCATGCCTAATATTTTACTTTTGATAGAAACAGGTTCTCACTATGTTACCTAGGTTGGTCTCAAACTCCTGACCTCAAGCAATCCTCCTGCCTCAGCCTGCCAAAGTGCCAGGATTATAGGAGTGAGCCACCATGCAGAATTATACAATCTTTTTTTTAATGGATACAATGTTATTATCTACATACAATATCATGTCATCTGCATATATAGAAAGTTTTATTTCTTCCAATTTGGAAGCCTTTTCCTTCTTTTTCTTGCCTAATTTCTCTAGCTAGAACATCTAGTACAATGTTGAACAGAAGCAACAAGAGCCAACATCCCTGTCTTTCTCTTGATGGTTGGGGAAAGCATTTCGTCTTTCACCACTGAGTATCATGTTAGTGGTGGATTTTTCACAGATGCCCTGTATCAGATTGAGGACATTTCCTTCTACTTCCAGTTTGTTGGTGTTTTTATCATGAAATGGTACTGGATTTGTCAAATGGTCTTTCTGCACCTATTGAATTGATTATGTGGTTTTTTTCCTTTATTGATAAGGTTCATTACATTAATTAACTAGCAGATATTTAATCAACCTTGTCTTCATGTAATGCATCCCACTTGTTCATGGTATGTAATTCTTTTACATGGTGCTGGGTTATATTTTATATATTGATATATTTTGTTGAGGATTTTTGTGTTTCTTGATATAAGGAATACTGGTCTGTTTCTGTTCTTGGGATGTCTTTGTCTTATTCTGGAATCAGGGTAACACTGCTCTCATAAAATCAAGAAGTGTCCCCTTCTATTTTTTGAGAGTTTGTGAGAGACTGATATCCATTTTTCGTTGTATTTTGGTAGAATTCACCAGTGAGGCCATTTGGGCCTTGGCCTAATTCAAACTCTTTACTTGATATAGAGCTTCAGATTTTTTGAAAATTTCACCTTTGAATCGGTTTCTACAGTTTGTGTCTTCCTAGAGTTTTGTCCATTTTATCTAAGTTATCTAATTTGTTGGCAGAGTATTCCTTTATAATCACTCCTATTTCCATAAAATCAATAATTATGCCCCCTCTTTTTGTTCCCCATTTTAGTAATTTAAGCCTTCTCTTTTTTTCTTGGTCAATCTAGCTAAAAGTTTGTCCATTTTGTCAATCTTCTCAAAGAAACCACTTGTTTTCATTGATTTCTGTTTTGTTGTTATATTCTCTATTTCATTATTTCTTTTCTAATATTTATTTTTTCCTTTCTTCTACTTACTTTGCAGTTAGTTAACTCTTATTTTTCTAGTTTCTTAACGTGGAAAGTAGGGTTATTGGTATGAGATATGTTTGGGTTTTGTTTTGTTTTGTGTTTTGTTTTTATTTAGTTTGTTTGTTTTTTGAGATGGAGTTTCGCTCTTGTTGCCCAGACTGGAGTGCAATGGCGTGACCTCAGCTCATTGCAACCTCTGCCTCCCAGGTTCAAGCAACTTTCCTGCCTCAGCCTCCTGAATAGCTGGGATTACAGGTGTGGATCACCATGCCCAGCTAATTTTTGTATTATTAGTAGAGACGGGTTTCACCATGTTGGCCAGGCTGGTCTCAAACTCCTGACCACAGGTGATCCACCTGCTTTGGCCTCCCAAAGTGCTAGAATTACAGGCGTGAGCCACCACACCTGGCCATGCATTTGTTAATATAGACATTTACAGCTATAAATTTCTCTCTGAGCACTGCTGTAACTGCATTTCATATGTTTTAGCATATACTGTGTTTTTGTTTTCATTCATCTCAAAGTATTTTCTATTTTACCTTGTGATTTCTTCTTTTGATATGTTGGTTATTTAGGAGTGTGCTATTTATTAGTTTATACCTATTCTAACTCAATTCCATTGTGGTTGGCAAATACACTTGGTATGATTTCAATTCTTTTAAATGTATTGGATTTGTAGTATGGCCTACCATACTGTCTACCTTGAAGGGTGTTCTACATGCTCTTAAGTAGAATGTGTGTTCTCCTGTTGTTGGATGGTGTGCTTTGTAGAGGTCTGTTAAGTCTAAGTGGTTTGTAGTGGTGTTCACGTCTTCTATATCCTTGCTGATCATCTGATTCATTCCACTCATTATTCAAAGTGGAGTATTGAAGTCTTTATTATGTGCCTGTTTCTCCCTTCAGTTCTGTTAGGTTTTGCTTAATGTGTTCAAGCCTCTAACGTTAGATGCAAGCAAGCTAGTAATTTTATATCTTCTTATGCATTGACTTTTTATTGTTATGGAATGTCTCTCTTTATCTTTAGTAACTTTTTTGTTTTAAAGTCAATTTTGTCTGATATTGCTGTAGCTACTCCAGTTCTCTTATGATTGCTATTTGTCCAGGAAATAGTTTTCATCTTTTACTTTCAACCTGTTAGTGTCTTTGAAACTAAAGTGTGTATCAGGTTTTCATCTTTTACTTTTGACCGTTTGTGTATTTGAAACTAAAGTGTGTATCCTGTAGACAACATATAGTTAAATGTTGTTTTTTTATCCAATACAGTAACCACCACCTTTTGATTTGATCATTGAATTCATTTACATTTTATGTTATTGATATGATAGGATTTATACATCCCATTTTGCTTTTTTATATTGATACACAAAATATTATATATTTATGGGATACATGAGAGTATTTGTTACATGCATAGAATGTATAATGATCAAGTCAGGGTACTTGGGCTACCCATCACCTTAGGTATTTATCATTTCTATATGTTGGGAACATTTCAATTCCTCTCTGCTAGTAGCATTGAAATATACAATACATTGCTGCTAATTATAGTCGCCCTACTCTGCTGTCAAACATTAGAACTTATATATATATAAGTTGCCCCACATTCTGCTCTGATTGCTTCTGAGTGGGTACAGCCTAGTATTTGCCCAGCCTTCCCAATTCCCAGAATTGACTGTGATGCCAAGAGGGCTCTTGGGATCTTGGCTGTCTCTTTTCCCAGTTATTTGTTAAATTTCTGGTTGTCCTGCCCTTTTGTTTTTTGCTACCAGTTTCATGGAGTTATGAGCACTCTTTTAATGGCTCTCCCCAAGATATTCATTGTTTTCAATAACAGTATGACGCACAGAATTATCCACATCCTGTTCTGAACAAAATCCTTCCTCTCAGGCAGAGCTATAAGCTCTTCATTCTTACTGTCTGCTTTCTCCCCGGGTAGAATGTCTGCAGCACTGCACAGGAGCTGGGAGTGGGAACAGCTACCTGCTTCCCTGGAGTGACACCTCTACTCTACAGGTAGGTACTAGAGGAAGTGACACTTCTGCTCTATAAGTAGGTAATAGGGAAGTGGCCCCTGGTATTCTCAGCTTGACCCTTTCATTATGGAATCTCTGCCCTAGGAGTGAGTTGGGGTGGAGTAATCGAGGCTCCAGTATTCTCAACCTGTTGCTCTTGCAATAGAGCTTCTGCTAAATGACTTGGTGCTCAGAAGAGAAAGTAAACCTTAGTCATCTTGGCCGTGCCTCCCTAGAATAAAGCTTCTGCAACACAGGGCCAAGTGGGATGAGAAACACCAGCCTCTTTCCCCTCCCAGAGTGAAATTATAGCCTAGACTGAGAGCTATAAGGAGAGGAAGCCCCTGTGTTCTTGACCACACCTGCCCAGAGTAGAGCCCTTAGAGCAGAGTTTCCATAAGGCAGAGCTGAGAGAGGGTAGGGGAGTGGGTTATGGTTCAAATGCTATGGACTCTCCCTCACTGTTTTTACCAAAATTTAGTAGATTTTCTTAAATGAATGTTTTTCCATTTGCTGCGTGCCCTTAGGATAGGACATATTCGAGAGATTTAAATGAACTAATATTTATCATTTTCTCCAGTAAAATAGTTGTTTTGCTAGAAAATGGGGCATCTGAGCTACTGAGTCCTAAAGTACCACTCCTAATTTTTACTTTTTTACCATGACCATGAGGAAATGGAATGCACTGATGAGAACTTTGACCATCAAGTACACAAGACCTAGGCTTGAGCCCTATATCCACCCTTCACCAGCTGTGTGGCCAGCTGGCGGAACTCCTCTGAGCCTTTGTTTCTCCATTTATAAAGAAGCAATAATAATAGTACTGACCTCCACAAATGGCTGAGAATTAAATATGATGACATAAGTGAAGTATTGGCAGGATCCTCCCAGCCCCGGAATGCTTCTTTCCTGAGACATTGGTGCCTATAGCTGCTCTGGGGCCATTTGCTCCCTTCTTGCTGGGATGCAGCTCTCTCTGCAGGCTGGAAGTCATGCTCATCAAGCCCTATTTGCTGCTGTCAGCTCAGCCTAAAGCTCATACCTTGCTGATGGCATGTTTGCCTGAGAAACAAACTTCATCTCCTTTTCCTGGAATTCAACCCCATCTCACTCCTCGCCAGTTTCTCAAAGAGAATTTACTCTTTGGTATGTCCAAATGGGAAAATTTCTTGCTCCATTCCGTGTGTGCCCAAGATTTCAAGCTTTCTCTGCAAGCTGGTCAGCCATCCAGCTGTCATCTGTCCCTCAAAGCCCCGGGCTCAGCTGCTAGCCTGCTGGTGAACAGTCAGCTGTTTGACTACCTGGAAAGGGGGGGCAAAAGGGTAGTATTCTTGGGAGATAAAGAGGAACTGTCTCTGTTGGCCAAAATGGGGATTTCCCATGGGACTTGCTCGACTGGCTGAATGTCTTGTCATTGTCCAGAGAAGAAGGAAGAACTGAGTCACGATCTTTGCACAAAAGAGAAGAGGTATTTCGAGAAGCCAAGTTGCAGTTAAGTGGAATGTTATTCCCTGAGTTTCCCATTATTACAAGGGTGAGACAGCTGCATAGAAAGAATAGCAGCATCCAGGAAGTCAAGAGTCCAGGAGTATGGTCCCACTTGACTCTACTGGGATTTGGAGCCTTGGGTCATTCCTCACATGCAACCCAAGGGATGAGGCCATCCCAAAAGGTCCTGCCAGCTCCAAGCCTCAGGGATGCCCAGCTGTGTACATTACCAGGGAGCATTTGCCCAAACTGAAGAGTAAGCCCAAGGAAAATCCAGCACTAAGTCTAAACAAATGCCGTGCAATTCTTTTTACAGTATGAGCTTCTGGAAAGCTTGCATAGTCTCAGGACAGGGATCTGGAGGAAGTGGGGAGCATCAGAACCAGAGAAGGTTGTACTGGGAATAACTGGGGCAGGAGCAAGAGCCCATCCAAGGAGATGTTTACCACCTCACTGATATGCAAGCCTCTGTGAGTTTCAAATCAAATTTCCCTTTAAAGAGCAGATAAAGACTAAAGCAAGTGGGCCATGCCTTTGATTATTCATTTGTCCCTAAATAGGTGCTTCTACCTGAGGCTGCACATGCTCCACCAGGGGTGAGGGTGCCACCAGCCCACTGTAGCTTCAGTTTCCAACTTCCAGGAAACTGGGTGAGGTATTTCAGGCCCTGAGTCTTGAGTTCCTCTTTCCACATTGAAACATGTTCCTTTATTTTAAACCAGCAGCACCAGCATAAACTTAGGAACAGGTTGCTAAGGGCAAAAGTCAGTTTAACTCAGCAAACATTTATTAAGCACCTACTGTGTGGACCAGGCACCACACAAGGTGCTAGGCTGAAGGGGTGAGTCTGGCATGCTGTGTGCTCTCTAGACAAGCCAAATGTGTGACTGACATGAGGCAGATATGGCACTACAGTAAAATCACAAACAGTGTGCTATGTGAGAGGAAGTCAGGCAGAGGGAAGTCTGGGAAGGTAGATTTGAGTTGAGTTTCAGAAGCAGAGCTAGAATCTTATCATGCACATCGTTGTCTATCTCGGGACAAAGGAAGCATGGCCAAGTCCATCAGAGTCTGAAGCAGGTGGATTTATTTTCCATATATAACAAAGAAGGTGTGTGTGCAGTACAAAGAATATAAGACAAGCAGGTGTATCAACAATGATGATAACCAGAGAGCACTGAGACCTCAGTGGATTCAGCGCTTTGCTTGCTCCATCTCCTCCAATCCCCAGAGCCTGTGAGGCCAGGTCTCTTAAGTTCCATTCCATAGATGGGAAACCATAGTGCATGGTAATTTGCACACAGCTAAAAACAGTTAGAGCCTGTATTCATTCCAGGCTCAGAGCAGAGATTCTTAATGCCGTCAGGAAACCAAAGTCTGAGGCTGGCCACAGACCTCACCTGCCCTATGGCCTGGGCCTCTCTCCTCTCATCATCTGAACAAAGGGGGTTTTGACCAGGTGACCCCAAATGTTCTGTTTCACTCAGTTCGGGCTGCCATAACAAATACCATACACTAGGTAGCTCAAACAACAAAGATTTCTTCCTCACAATTCTGGAGGGGAGGCTAGAAGTCCAAGATCAGGGTGACAGCGTGGTCAGGTTCTAGGGAGTGCTGGCTTCCTGGGTCATGGACAGCTGCCTGTTTGCTATAGTCTCACTTGGGGGAAAGAAGACATCTCTTATGTCTCTGCTTACAGAAGCACTAATCCTATGCAGAAGAGTTCCATGCAAATGATCCAATCACCCTGCAAAGGCCCTACCTCCTAACACCAACACACGGGGGATTAGAGCTTCTACATATGAATTTAGGGGAACACAATTCACTCCATAGCAGGTTCCCTCCAGCTAAGTCACCTGGGATGCTAAGTGTTCAGGGTGGGGTGTGGCAGTGCAGAGGAAGAGGAGGAAAAAGTGGCTGATTGATGCAGGGGATAAAGGAAGCACAAGAAAGGGGATCACTAGCTCAGGTGGAGAAGGCAAACAGAGCCACTCCCCACTTTGGTTGTGACTGCTGCTGACTTCATTCTCGCTTTTGTGCAACCTTTACTCAGAGGCCATTTCCAATATGAGCACTAAGCAACCTGCACCCAGACATACAGTGCCAGAAGGAGTGGGCTCTACCTGCCCTTGGCATGGCCCACACTGTGCTACTCACACTGCTGGAGGCCTAGTGCCCTTTGGGTTTTCCCTGAGTGGCTGATAGTTCCTGAGTGGAGCTGGGCCCCAGCAGAGCCTGGGAGCTGTGCCAAGCTCTCCCACCAGGCCCCACTCCTGCCACCTCCAAGACCAGAACAAGAATCCTAGCCTCAGCGGGGTCTCCCCAACACCATGCAAGTAAGAAGTGGCCAAGAAAATGTCACCTTAATATTCAAGAACACAGCATGGACATCCAGGCTGCTCCTCAGTTTTCTTCTAAGGGCCCAGGTCTCCTGTTATTCTTGCTTGCTGTGCTCCAATGCCTGGAACTTACAAAGAAGGCTGGCAAACAGAGTCCGCCAGCACTCAGCCTCCAAAAGCCTCTTGTGCCCTGAGCCCACTGCTCACTGCCACCTCCCCAAACCTCCAGCAGCCCGTGGGGGCATTTCTGGCCTCAGGCCCAGCTGCTGCTCTCCCCTTCACCAGAGCATTTTCAGTTCCCATTTCTCTAGCCTGAGTGGCCCCCTGTGCTCCTGGCCATAGTCCCTCTATCTCTCCCCATCTCTGGGTCCTCTCCCAGCTGCCTCAAACCTCACTCCTCATGCACGGTGGTCTCCAGAGGAGCTGCTCTCCTGGACTTTCATCTCTCCAGCCTGTTCCCTCTCTCCCTCTTGAGACCTAGCTCACACATTGCAGGCCGTGATCTTGCCCCTGGAATAGATCCCCTCAGCTGCTGGGACTCTGCAGAGTTGGGGCAGGCATTGTAGGGCTTCTTCCAGGGGACACTATTGACCCCCTACCTTCTGATGGAGCTTGAATTGTCCTGGCTCATGTACCTTCCTCCTCTTGGCCAACCGTGTCCTGCCCTGGGTCAGTCACAGTGGTCTACGCTCCCCAAGGTGCCTGCACCCTAGCCCTGGCCAATGGGAAGAAAGGGAAGGTGACTGGGAAGCTTCTGGGAAAGGTTTCCTTCCCTCAGTACTAAAAGGATCCCCAGGTGGGGCACCGTGGCTCACACCTGTAAACCCAGCACTTTGGGAGGTCAAGTCAGGAGGAATGCTTGAGCCCAGGAGTTTGAAACCAGCCTGGACAACAAAGTGAGACCCCATTTCCACAAAAAATTAGCCAGGTGTGGTGGTGTGTACCTGTGATCCCAGCTACTTAGGAGGCTGAGGTGGGAGGATCACCT
Organism: Colobus angolensis palliatus; assembly: GCF_000951035.1. Lineage (NCBI taxonomy): Eukaryota > Metazoa > Chordata > Mammalia > Primates > Cercopithecidae > Colobus > Colobus angolensis. Next base: position 59,918 of record NW_012117044.1, on the reverse strand, counting down.
GATCCTGGGAGGTCAAGGCTGCAGTGAGTTGTGATCATGCCACTCACTCCAGCCTGGGCAACAGAGTGAGACCATGTCTCAAAAAATAAAAAAAAAAAGGAGCCTCATTGGAACACACTCTTCCTCTTCTTCCCCTGAATGTGGGCGTGTCTGAGGGAAAGCACAGAAATCATTTGCAAATATCAAGGAGAATTAAACCAATATGCTGAAGATGGCAATGAGCAAAGGTGGAAAGAACTTGGGTCCTTCGAGATGACTTTGAGACATTGAATGAACTAAGTCTGGAGCTACCCATTGCTGGGGATTTTTATTATGTGAGGGCATAAAATCCCCATTGTCTGGGTTTTTTATTCCTCACAACTAAAAGTATCCCAGTCCATGGTGTCACTTATCCATCCCCTTCACCATGTTTGGCAGGGAGAAAAGATCCCTGCCAAAGGGAGATATCATACAAACTCTTCTTCACCTGTGGCCCAAATGGGGCCCTCTGCTTATTTTTGTAAATAAGGTTTTATTAGAACACAGCCACACTCATTCACTTACGTATTTCCTATGGTTGCTTTTGCTTGAGCAGTTGCAAGAGAGATAGTGCGACCTGCAAATAAGAAAATATTCATTATTTGGACCTTTACCGAAGATGTTTGCCAATCCCTAAGTTTGATTCATTAGACCAATGGAGTAGCAAAAATTTCTCAAAAATTGCCACAGGTTGCACAGGTAGATGAAATCCCAGGAAAAAGAGGCACCATTACATGCTAAGGAGCCTCGGAATGCCCTGGCATCAGGCCATGCTCTTCCACAGAGTCTATCCTGATAAAACATGAGTATGAGCTGTGGGTCAAACTCTCCACACTTACTGGTTGTGATGGTTAATTCTAGGTGTCCACTTGATTAGCCTATTGTGTGTTTGATCAAACATCAGTCTCGATGTCACTGTGAAAGTACTTTTTTCAGATGACACATACATATAAATCAGCAGACTTTGAGTAATGAAGACTTCCCTTCGTAATGTGGATGGGCTTCATCCAATCAACTAAAGGCTTTAAGAGCCAAGATTGAAGTGCCTGAAAAAGAGGCGATTGTGCCTCAAGACTGCAACATGGAAACCCTGATTCAGTTTCCACCTTGCTGGCCTGCAGATTTCAGACTCAACACTGCAACATCAACTAACCTAAATCTCCAGCCTGCTGGGATCAGCCCGGCAGATTCTGAACTTGGCAGCCCCACAATTATACGAGCCAAATATTCCTTACAATCTAGCTAGCTAGCTATATAGTGAGCAACCTAGCTAGCTACACCCATCTCTTTTTTGAACTCAATGGGAGATATATATAAACACATACACTGTTTCTCTGGAATAACCCTGATTAATCCACTAATCATTCTAATTCTGTCTCAGCTGTAAGGTCGACAGCTTATTCATTATTTTGAGAGCATTAGTTTTCAAGGTGAAAAGCCAGAGATGATCTCCAAATGAGACAAAACTTAAGACAATTTGCAATTATATGGCTCTATCCTTTCTTAAACACTAGTCCTTAGTTCACAGTTAGGAAGACTGGGAAGGCAGCTTGGGCATGGGCAGCCCCCATCAAATGGGAGGCTTAACAGAGGTGGCTTTGATGGCAGGCTGGGAGGTGAGGTCAACTCAACTGAACACAGGGTTAACAGGTCAAGTCTGCTAGCTGTGGGCCAGCTTGGCCCTTCCCCCTTGGGGAATGTTTCACATTCCTTGGAAGCTGCATACTTGAAAGAGATAGAGAGGACAGAGCTTCCCTCCAGGACATAGAAGCAGCCACACTGTCTGGCTGGTGGATTTTCCCAGAATGCCCTGAGGATGGTGTGTTTTAAAACGTGCATTCCCAGAGCTGGACAGATCACCCTTGTTTGTGCATCTGTGCTGTGCCCTCTCAAGGTTCCTTTCCTTTTCCATCTGGGAGGTCTCCACTTCCTTTGGCTGTTTCACATCCTGGCTTGAGGGAAGGTCCTGATCACTTACTAGTTCACAGCCTTGCATCTCAGTCATATCTCACTATTCATAGGAATTCTGGAGCCCAAGCTGCAACATCGGGCTCTTTGTGGAGGAAAATTCATTTTTAAGACATTCTCCTTTGAGAAGCGCTGTTCTTCTGTAAACCCTCCTACACTGAACTGTTTTGTGCCTACTTTCCTTTCACAATGCTGCTGTTTGTTAAATGATCAAAATATTGAACAACATAAAGTCGCTTTCTGATGTTGTTAAAATTAGAGTTATATTGAAAATGCAGTTTGTTCAGGAGTCTTGCATCACCGTAATTATTTTTGTCTTTTTTTAAGATGTTATCAACTCACAGCAGTTACAACGTCCATTAATAACAATCAGCTTACCAGCAGCCCCACACTGTCTGGGCCCCACAGGAGAACAGCCCAAGGCAATGTTGGAGGGTGGTGAAGTGTGGATGGGTGGGGAGGTGACACAGTCCTGGGGAGGCAGGGGCAGCCTAGCAAGGTGGAGAGATGTCCTTCTCCAGCCTTCCAGCTTGTTCTGTTGGATAAATCTATATCTATATCTAGATAGATAGATAGACAGATAGATAGATAGATAGGTAATAGATAGATAGATATTTCCAGTAGCCGGAAGATAGGGAGGTGAGGATAAAGGGAAAAAGCTTTGGCTCATCAAAAATCCAGGCCTAGTTATGTTCTCTGCATGTGGGCTTTCAGACCGTCCTTGTCCTCATAGATGTATTTGGAGCAGACATATGTCAGATAGCTCACCCTTTTCTCAGAGACCAAGTAGAGAAAGTGATTGAGCCAAACACTTATTTTTTCCCCAAAAGGAAGTTTCAGCAGCAATTTTTAAGGATATTATCTTTTAAAACAAGCTCCCTCCCTCCTAAGAAACCCTGTGCTCACACACTTATTAGTTCTGCAGGGTAGGATGCAAAGGGTTTTCTAAAGCATAATCATAATGGAAAAATAATACATAAAATCTTGCATTTGTGTGTGTGTGTGTTTAACAAGGACGCACTTATGCAGCATATATCATTAAACTTTATGTGCACTTGGAGAATAAATTATCATTTCTAGTCTGCCTCTGGTATGGGTTGAAGAGTAAAATATATTTACCTAAAGTTATTATTTATATGCTAACAAATGGAGTTAATCAAAACTATTTCATGTAGAAAGAAAAGATAAGTGGTATGCAGATTTTTTGAGAATTCACCTGAAAATTGATGGTAAATACAAAGTCTTCTGTATATTAAGATCATGCAATGGGATGACCTCATTGCTCAAGGATTTCACCAAAGCAAACAGAGCAAGAAACGTTCTGTACATGGTCTCTTCCTGCCAAGCACACACAAACATCAACTGTTTTCTAAAGAATACACATTTGGAATCACACAGACTTTTTGAAAAATTGATTGAAAAGGTCATTTGTGGTGGGGCATCGTGGCTCATGCCTGAATTCCCAGCACTTTGGGAGGCCGAGGCAGGAGGATCATTTGAGTCCAGGAGTTAGAGACCAGCTGGGCAACATAGAGAGACCTCATCTCTATAAAAAAAACTTAAAAATTAGCTGGGTGTAGTGACACATGGCTATAGTCCCAGCTACTCAGGAGGCTAAGATGGGAGGATCGCTGGAGCATAGGAGGTTGAGGTTGCAGTGAGCTGTGATTGTCACTGCACTCCAGCCTAGGGGACAGAGCAAGCAAGACCTGCCAAAAAAGAAGAGAGAGAGAGAGAGACAGAAAGGAAGGAAAGGAAAGGAAAGGAAAGGAAAGGAAAGGAAAGGAAAGGAAAGGAAAGGAAAGGAAAGGAAAATAGAAAGAAGGAAGGAAGGAGAGAGAGAAAGAGAAAGAGAGGTAGAGAGAAAGAGAAAGAAAGAAGGAGAGAAGGAAAGAAAGAAGAAGGAAAGAAAGAGGAAGGAAGGAAAGAAGGAAGGAAGGAGGGAGGGAAGGAAAGAAGGAAGGAAGGAAAGGAAGGAAAGAAAGAAGAAGGAAAGAAAGAGGAAGGAAGGAAAGAAGGAAGGAAGGAAAGGAAGGAAGGAAGGAAGGAAGGAAAGAAAGGTAGAAGTCATTTGTTTTTAATGCAATGTTGGATACAATGAATGGGAAAAAATCACATAAAGTCATCCATAAAAGACCTTAAGGAATCAATCAGATCGATTAGAAATTAATTCAAAATCCCATTTACTGTCTTAAGAGAATGGCTTGAAAATGGTTCTCATTATTAATATCATTTACATCAAGATATATAAACCTATTTTTCAGGCCTCAAAAACCTAAATTACATCTCAACAACACGTGATTGTACCCAGCCTTTTCACCCTGGGAGCACCAAAGGGAGGAAGGTAATTTTTCGGTCTTTTGGAAGCTGAGCCCTGGTGCCAAGATGCCTCAAGCCAAAACCACACAGAGCAGCCTGCCTGACAGACTGGCCCGGTAGGCTTTATCAGGCTTTTAGGTTCTTATGAGCTTCCCTACTTGCAAATCAAACCTAAATTTGTCCTTTGTGGCTCTTTCGTAAAAACATTGGCTCATGAGTGTTTCCATTTGTCTTTTTATGGATCTTACAAGCCAGTCCGAACTGTTTGCAGAATAACAGCATTTCCTAAGTCTTTCTGAGGTAGGAAGGCCAAAAAGAATGCAATTGCCCACGATGAACAGGACGCCCTGCTCACTTAATGGACTCCCAAAGGCCTCCTTTACTGGGTGGCGCCCTGGAGCAAGAAGTCTTGCAGGAACTTCTGTGTGGCCTTGGCTCCCCTGAGACCCAGTATGTTCCCTTACAGGTAGATGTTGTTTTTCCCTCACTCCTGGGTGGTACAGACACCACCACATGGGGCCACCAGGCACAAACCTGGACTCTACCGCTATCTGTACGTGTCATTTTGAGGGGCATCTTGGCCTCCCTGAGTCTGTTTTCTTACCTGAATCTGGCAAAAAGAAAAAAAAAATCAATCATATATCAAATATTGATTAAACACTGTGACAATTCAGACAGAATCAGTGTTTAAGGAAGCATAGTGTCCCTTCCTCTAGGAGCTTATGATAAAGAGCTGGAACATACAGCACACCAGAGTGGTACGCGTGGGTCAGGGAGGGGCATTTTACAGAGGGCCCAGGGAAGGCCTTAAAAAGGAGGTGATTTGTGATTAAAGACCTGAAGGAGGGGAAGGAGGGGAAGGAGGGAGCATGCGGAAATCTGGGGAAAGAGTCCTCCATGGGAAGGCATGACCCTGACAGGAACAGGCTGGGTATCTGTGAGAAACAGTGTGATCAGAGCAGGAAGAAGGAGAGGCAGTAGGAGGAGATGAGGTCAGAGAGACAATTAGGGGACAAGATCATCTAAGAAAGGGGTTGGCACACTATATATATAGCCCTGCCATCCATTTTTAAGAATAGTTTTATGAGAACCACAACCACGTCCTGTGGTTTGCATATTGTCTATGGCTACTTTCAAACTACCCCAATAGTGGTGAGTAGTTGTGACATGGACCATTTAGCCCACAAAGCCTAAAATATTTACTATCCAGCACTGTACAGAAAAGGTTTACCAACCTCTGCCTTGAAGAAATAGGCGCTAATTTTTCTCCATGGTAGGGAGTCTGGAGTAGGCAGCGCAGGGATGGTGCAGAAGATCCATGATGTTAAGAAGGATCCAGACACCTTTGATCTTTATGCTCTGCCAGCCTCAACATGTGGACCTGTTGCATTATGATCTCAACGTGGCTGCCAATGCTCCAGATATTACACATCATGTACTCATTTGAGACAGGCAGGCAGGAGAGACATCTGTTCTTTCTACCAGGAAAGCAAAAGTTACCTTCACCATCCCTCAGATCTCTCCTCCACCAGCACACTTTCCCCTGTCTCTGTGTCCAGAAGTAGGTCTCATGGTCACCTCTAGCTTCACTGAAAAAAACTATGAAAAGGATTGTCAAGACTTAAACAGTTGTTTTTTTTTTTTTTAACTGTAACCCACACTAAGAATGCAAACAAAAAGTTCCACAAAACACAACTTATATTTACTGCTTGTGCTGTACACTGATATTTTTCCTTGCATTTGTTTAAGTACTAGTCACATCATCAACTAAGTTAATTTCATGACCCACTGTTGGGTTGTAAGTAGAGTATGAAAAATACAAGTAGGCATGAGCCGTAACTAGGGGCTGGCATGTTGCTGCTACAGACAAGTTGGTTTTTCTCTCTCCTTTCCTTCCCTCTTTCCCTCCCTCCCTCCCTCCTTCTCTCTTTCCTCTCTTCCCCATTCCCTCCCTCCTTCCTTCCTTCCTCCCTCCCTCCCTTTCTCCCTCCCTCCCTCCCTCCCTTCCTTCCTTCCTTCCTTCCTTTCTGTCCTTTTCCTTCTTTCCTATCTCTCTTTCTTTTTTGCAAAGAAGGAAGTGGATATTGGCTGGCAACCGACAGGATCGGCAGCCTCCACCATAAGTGAGCTGGAGAACACACGCAGTTCTATTGAACCCTGAAAGAAAAGGTGAACCCTCCTTCTGAGGGAACTGAGGATGCTGACAACGGACACTTGTGTCTGATGTAAAATTCTAGCACTCACAGCCATAAAAGAAAATAACAATGTATCCTTTGCTGCAGCATGGATGCAGCTGGACACCATTATCCTAAGCCAACTAATGCAGAAATAGAAAATCAAACACCACATGCTCTCACTTACAAGCAAGAGCTAAATATCGGGTTCACCCAGACATAAAGATAAAAACAATAGACAATGGGGACTCCAAAAGTGGAAGGGAGACAGCGGGGCAAGGGGTGAAAAACTTCCTACTGGGTACTACGCTCACTATCTGGGTGACAGGATCAATAGAAGCCCAAACCTGAGTACCACACAATATACAATTGTAACAAACCTGCACATGTATCTCCTAAATCTAAAATAAAAATGGAAATTTAAAGAAATGCAAGGAGTAATACCAACTGCCCAGGAGTGCTGAGGGAATTGCATGGGATCTCCAATGTAAAGCACTAGCATAGTGTCTGAGCTGCAATAGGTGCACAGGACACATGGGCTTGCTGTCCCAAACCCAGTCCTCACTCAGAGCCAGTCATGGCCCTGTGAACAGCATTAACTAGGTCAGAAAGATGATTCACACTCGAGCTCCGGAGAGCCCAGGGAAACTGTTATATCACCCTGTGCTATGTTTACTTCTCCTATCAGGAGTGATTAAATTCTTAGGATCTCATGCTCAGAGGTTGACAGCTATATTGAATTTTACCCACCGTTTTAAAAAACCTTTGGAAGCACCCAATTATTTGTCTCAGCTTTGATGAGGGCTGTGGAACAGCAAATGTGTCATGACAAGTCATCAACCACAGGGACCCTCAGAGCTGTCAAAGGATGGGCCATTCTCCAAAAATTCAAGCAAACGCAGAAATGAGAGGGCCCCTGAACCGGGTATCTTCAGTCCTGTCACTTTTTGCAGGTGGGGGTTGCAACGTAAGTCATACAGCAGCCATACAAGCATTAGCAAAGTCCCACTAAGTCGGGGTTCAGGGACCCATGAGACTCAAATTCCAGGCTGATTTTGGTGCATGTGGCCACCTGCGTTTTCTAGAAGATATATATCAGATTCTAAAATGGCCATGATACCCTAAAAATATTAGGAAACGCATGTTGAATGAAACTGAAATGATTTATGTTATGGGTGGGAGAGAACAGGTCCAGGGGTCAGAGCTGGGAATGGTGAGATAAAGCAGAAATTACAAATGTTTTCCATCAACCCCATGCCCCGCCTTGCCACCCCCACGCCCCAGAAACACTGAACTGTTTCCAGTTCCCCAAATGGCCTGTGGTTTTCTGTCCTCTCTGCTGGCAAACCTTCGTCCAGGAGGCAGTGACTGGGAGAGAAAAACTAACTTCTTCTTATTCACCAGATCGGATTTATTAAACGATAAGAAGTTCTAAGAGGCCATGCCAAGCAAACAGCCAGGCTGTACAAAGGTGCCCGTAGAGCAATAAATAGCAAATGCTCCGGGCTTTACTAATAAGCCTCCCCAGACCCCAAGCCCCACCAGGCATGCAGACAAATGACTGCAGCGATTGCAGCGCCTGCGCAGCGGCCTTTGTTGGAAGTCCAGGAGTCCGCGTTACCCCGCAAAGTCCCTGGCCGCCGCCCGCACACCGAACCCCTCGGGGCTGAGTCGGACTTTCTCTTGCGCGTCCCGGGGCGCACTCGGGAACTCAGGAACGCGCCGCGCGCTGAGCAATGGCCTGGGGACACCTGGCAGGTCACAAGCCCCTAACCTTCCCCGCAACCCCTCCAGCACCGCCCGATTCCCAGACCCTACCGGTGTTCCCCGGGCGGGGCGAGGCGTGGCGTACGGGGCGGTGCCATTGGCCGGTGCGAAGCCAGGGGCGTGCCCGGGGCGGGACGGAGAAGCCGGGGCGGCACCATTGGCCGTGCAGGGCAAGAGGCGGGGAGCGGGCGGGGCGAGAGTCGAGGGGCGAGGCACTGGGCGGGCCGGGTCCTGAGGAGATGAAGCCGGGGGTCGGCAGGCGCTGCGGGGGCAGCTCCGGTGCAAGCGAGGGCACGACACATGCAGTGGCTTCTGGACTGCGCGATGACTGAACGGTGAGTGACGAACGAGCAGGAGCGTGCTTGGGCGTCCATGGACCATCCCCTCCGACCCAGGACTGCCACCAGGCAGGGACGCTGAAGCCTGGGCACTTGTGCCCTTCGGCCGCAGCGCACAGGGTCCCTCCCCCTGCCAGCCTGGCGCATTGCAGGCCTCCGGCTCATTGCTGAGAGTGGGCACTGCGCCTGGCACCTCTGTTAAGCACTTTAGGGGCTACAACCTGAGCACGACAGGTGAGTGCGGCCACTGGCTACACCTTTTTTGTTTGCCTTGTCCTTAGCCAATTTCCTAGAAGTACTGATCCTAGAGTCGGGGAGAGAGCCTAGAGGCCTCTGGCACAACTCCGATTTCACTAATGGAAATCGAACGCCTAAATAATAGCAGCAGGGGTCTCACAATCGCTGTCTGTAGAGGGCTTGCCTTGCTCAGGGCCAAGTGCTTTAACACGATATGCCTCTTACTCCTCACAGCAAGTGAGAGTCCTACTTTGGTTATCCTGTTTTCAGATGAGAAAACTGAGGCTTAAAGAGTTACAAAATTGTCCGCCTTTACCGGATGAGTTGGTGATGTAGCCAGGATTTGAACCCAGGGCTTGCTGTGCCGCTGGGTCTCTTATTCTTCACCCCTAGTCTCCCAAGCTCAGCCTGCCTGCTGCCCTGCTCTTCTGGGCTCCTGACTCCAGACCCGTCCTGCACTTCCCACTTCCAAAAGATGCCTCAGTGTTTTCATTAACTTGGCACGGTGGAGGGAGGGAGGCCTCATCTCACACCAGAGTCAGTGCCCAGGCCAGGGCCAGCACTTTCTTAAAACACAGTAAGGAGAGCTTCAGGAGCCCCATTTCACAGAGGAATTAAATAAGGTCGCACAGCAAATAAGGGCTGGGCTTCTGGAATTTGAACCCAAGCAGGTTAGACTACAAAGCTATGCTGTGCACTCAGAGAAGAGCCCCTCGCTGGCTTTGCTGTAGTTTAACTGCCTACAGTACTAAGGTGTCAATCAGGATTTGTTGCCAAAAACCATTTTTTTTAAAAAAAAGTTAGAAATGAGTTGGTGAAGTAACAGGTAAATGTAGACCTTCCTGCCTTCTCTTCCTCCGTGTGGTTCCTTAGCTACTGCTGCCAGGACAGCAGGTTAGGGGAGAAGACAGGGAGGGAGAGGGTCAGAGGAGAAAGAGAAAGGAGAGAAGAGAAGAGATGAAACTCATTAAACTCAGGTTTAAAAAAATGCTCCCGGAAATTGTCATGGGCTGTTTCAGCACTTTGCCAGTGTATGTGAAGGCTGTTGTCGTTAGTTCTAGCCATAATTCTTTCTATGTGTAGTGCTGGTGATTTGACAATAAAAATGTTGATGCCACAGATTAAAGTGTCTATCTGAAACTCAGGAGATGGGGCTGTATTTCCACCATGAAGCTCCAGTGGGTGGCCTGGAGGTCGAGAACAGAATCAATGTCCAGGGTCCCCCTGGGTCAGGACCAAGTGGACTATGACAGATAACAAAGAACATGAACGAAACTTGGGTGTGTGTCAGAGTTCAGATTCTGGAAGTGCAAAGCCTCAAGGGGGAGACCCTAACTAGGAGGGCTGCCAGAAAGCCCTCTGCCCTGGGCCCTGGGGTCTGGGGCCTGGTTTCAGTGTTCAACTCAGACTCTCTCCTCACTCATGGCCACTCCTGCAGGGAGGCCTCACATTCCCATGTCTGGGGCCCCACTGTCTCTCCAGAGTCCCTGTCAGTAAGAATAGTAATGGGAGCCTCTTTTCATTATGGGAGAGCCCCACACAAGGCCCATCTTACAGGTCTCCTCGTTCGTCTTCACAGAAGTCATCGAGAATTATAGTTATTTAATTGATGAGGTGCCCAAGGTTCAGAGAGGGAACTGGACTTGCCTAAAGTCACAAAGCCAGGCAGTCACGGAGCAGAGCTTTCAACCCAGAGCCTTGCAAAGGCCAGGTGGTTATTCTGTCTCAGAGAACCTTTGGGGAAACTGTTTTAAAATAAAGAAAATCAAATAGAAAGTGGCTGCACTTCCTAAAGCTTCTACAGTTTTTTTATTTTTGTTAAAGAGAAACTTGTTCCCAGGGTCTCCTTTTCTGGCTATCCCACCTTCTTCCCTAGGATATACTGTGGAGGAAGAGGCCCAGAACCCACTCCCTTTGCCCCGCCTGACCTTGGGAAGCAAGGGTGGGATGTCATTGAGCCCCATAGCTGCAGAGCTGGGAAGAGCCCTGAAGACTCTATATCAGCTGCCACAACAGCTCTGGCTAAACTGAGGCCCAAGAGATGGCACAACACGCTAGGATCACAGGCCAAGTTAATGCCACAGCAAAATTCACATGCAAGGCTCTACGATGCTCCTTTGCCTCCTCTTTCTTGCTGTGACAGGTTTCGGCAGAGACTCTAAACCTGGGATCTGGGGATCTGGGAGCACGTGGACAAGAACTGTCTCATCCCCCTGCAGTAGTATGCAAATTGTGTGTGTGTGTGTGCATGTGCATGCAGATTGCAGCAACATGCACATACATGCATTTTCTGGGGAGAGTGCACTAAGCTTTCAAGAGACTCCAAAGGACTCTATGACCCCAAAGATTCTGAGACCCTTGTGTCTCACAGGGCCCTTGTGTCTCCAGCAGTGGCATGTGGCACACAGGCCTGGGGTAGTGAACAGCATAGGTGAGGGCAGCCGTAGAGAACCTCCAGAGCAGCCCTGCAGCAGCAGGCACCCAGAGGGGTCTGCCCCTCTGCATTGCACTCCCAGCCCCAGGCAATCGGGATATTGGCCAGTGCCCATTTTGGGCACCTGTTTGGCCCGAAAACTATAGCTAAGAAGATCTTTGTTCCTGTGGATCTTCTCTCTCTCTCTCTCTTTTTTTTTTTTCCCCCGCTCTTATTGCCCAGGTTGGAGTGCAATGGCACGATCTCGGCTCACCACAACCTCTGCCTCCCAGATTCAAGCGATTCTCCTGCCTCAGGCTCCATGGTAGCTGGGATTATAGGCATGTGCCACCACGCCAGGCTAATTTTTTATATTTTTAGTTCAGACGGGGTTTCTCCATGTTGGTCAGGCTGGTCTCGAACTCCCAACCTCAGGTGATCCACCTGCCTCGGCCTCCCAAAGTGCTGGGATTACAGGCATGAGTCACTGCACCCGGCCAGCTCTTCTCTTCCATAGGCAGGAGGTGAGCCTGATTGGTGGGGAAGTTGAGGAGTGGTTCAGGGGGTTCCAGGGCCAGGGATTGTATGTTTAAGGTGTAAGGGGGAGCAGGAGGACTGGAAATGATTTTCTTGTCCCAAATTGCTTTGCCTTGAAACAAGGGCAGAAGCCAGAAGTCTTGCCCACTGGGAAGGCTGGTCTGTGATCTACATGGGTGCTCAGGGCCGGGCTCTCAGAGGAAGGGGAACTGTATCAGGGAGGCCTGGATGCTGGACTGGACTCAGAGAGACCTGTCAGTGAGAGTCCAGGACCACAGCGGGGAGTAAAGATGAGCCGGGCCTGTGTGGTCAGCCCAGGGCAAGTCGGGAGTGGAGGTGGAGAGGAGCTCTGTGCCCGCCTCTTCTGGACTCCCCTGGTCTCCACCGTCTCTACCCGGACAGTGCAGAATCTTCCGGGGCAGGGAGGAGTGAATTGAGTCAGAGGGATGGTGGTGGGAGTGGAGAGGAGGGGTCTGGTGATTGGAACTAGGCAGCAGGAGGGGATAGCAGTGTGGAAGGAGGTGGGAGCGGCAGCTGCTGAGGCGCTGCCTGCCATCTACAACCAGACAGCCGGCTCTCGCCACAAAAATGCTTGGCTGAGGGTACCCCCTCAGAGGCACCTGGTGCTGGCAGACGCTGCGACTTCTTCCCCGGCCAGGCTCTTGTCATTTGCTGGCTAACAGGTGCTGGGAGGGGCCTTTTAAAGGTTCATTGTCCTCTGTGCCCTGTTGCCATTGTGGCTGGCATTTGAATGTGGTAGCCATGGACTGCAGCCAGGAACTTAGTCCCCCTGGAATGCCGGCAGCATGGCCTGCACCTGCTCTGTGGCCTGCACTTGCTGTCCTCCTCCACCAGGAGCAGCTCAGGCCCCCAGCTGTGCCCCACACCCTTGTCCTCCTTTCTTTTGCTTTCCAAGTCACTTTCTATATAACCTATTTGATTTAAATCATGCTGAAATAAGCAAATAAAAATCACAATTTCAGGAAATCTTAAAACAGAGGTAACCAAGCTCTCAGCCTTCACAGACATGCTTAGAATATTTTAATTTGGATGCCCGTATGTTTTCCCTTTTGCCAAGCAAGGACACCACATCTATGTTGGCCATGTTTTATGTAAGAAGGGTCATTGTCAGATGGAAAGCAGGCAGCACAGTCTTAAAATAAAAGGCTTTCAAGTGGACTCGATTTCGTGTCACGAAAGCCTCACTTCACTCGGCATCTTTTGTTCCTTTTGCCACCGGCCTGTAGGAATTGGGCCCCGGGAGTGACTGGAAGAATCACAGTCATCTTCTTCTGTAATAACTGTCCCCACAAACACAAAAAAGGAAAGATGGCCCATGCCTAGCAGCTGTAAAGTCCTCGGCGGCCTTTGTCCCTCAGTAGTGACAGCAGGCTGTCTGTCTGCACGGCTGGCAGAACAGCTGCTGAAGTGGAAAGGGAGAACAACTCACTGCTTATTCACTGGGACAGGTAGCCATGGCTGGCATGCCGCCCAGGGGGCCTCCTCTGGGTTACAGAGAGCCCTGGCTGCAGTTGATCACTCTGGTTGGGGACAGAGTGTCTTCCAGCCTGGGAAACAGGCGTGGAGGCCTGAGCTGTGTCCTGGGACCTGGGGGAGGGGAGCAGGCCCAGACAAAGAAGGCTGAACTTTCCCAGCAGAATGGCACGGCTGGGGGGAGGGGAGGGCCCACTGGCCGACTTGGCCTGTCCAACTGCATCTGTCACTCTGTGGTTTTGAGCCTGAGCCTGGGTGGCAGGCCAGCCCCAGCCCATCCTCCCCTGACTCCTGCTGCCACCCATGCAGCCTCGCTTTAATCCATTTGTGTATTAGGCTTCTACCTAGGATCTAGTTTCAAGATAAGGTTGTGCTGTTTATAAGACTGGAAAATACGCTGGCAGAGATCCTCAAAGGCCCCACCTAGTGCACTTGGAGATTCAATGCAAAAGGCTGTTCCAGGAAAATGCTCCAAATAGAGACATGGCTCCCTTTCCTCTCCTGTTGTGTGTGTGTGTTCCCCCTTGTAGCTCGCTCCTGCCACAGCTGTCTTTTGGACACCCCTTATGTACTCATGCAGCTTCCTGTAGGACTCGCCCAGTGATGTCAAAACGAATGAAATTCATCAAAATGAATGAAAGTCTGGTTAAAGAGGATAGGGCGCAAGCTCAGTGTTGAGTTCTGCAGTGGAATTCTGTGAGTGATCCTGGAGCTCAGGGAAAACAGGTCTTCTTGCAGTGTTGGGTGTGAGAACCAGAGAGACCAAGTGACTTTTGTGGGAGCCATAGGCTCTTGGCCCCTTAAAGTTTCACTAAAAATCAGACATGAGGTAGATTGATTAATAGGAGAAAAGGCATACACATTTACTTAAGGTGCATGCATGGGAGCCTTCAGAATGATGGTCCAGTTTCCCAGTGAGTTACAGAGACTTATATACCATTTTGAGGTTACAGAAAGAATAGAGGCTTAGATTCTGGTGAAACAGGCTATGGGAGGAGGAGAGGCTTGGCTAGTGAAAGTGGCTTTGTTATGTAGATGAAGCCTCCTTCAGAGAGACTTTTAAAGGTGTAGATTCTCAATCTCTCCTGGATGTGGGGAAAGACCTGGAAAGGGGAGGGGGCCTGGTTACATTAATGGAGATTCTCTACAGATGCAAATTTTCCCACTGAAGACACTCTGCCAGCCACTTTTTTCAGGATGGGCAAGTGGCAGCCATTTAAGAATATGTCAAAGAAATGTATGTTGGGGATAAAATATTTTCATCTCCTTCCCTTGCTTAGGGCCATGAAGCTAATGAGTGCTGGAGGACACAGAAATGTGTGCCTCTCTCAAAGGAGAGATTGTCTTTGTGTGGAGCCGAGGTTCCTACCCTGTAAGGCTCAGGACCCAGCCCAGCAAGCTGGAAGAGCCTCCCTTTGCTGCAGTGGGCCCTGAGCCACCTCCCTCAGCCTTGTTTGCTGACCCCCCTGCCCTCCTCTGGGATGCCATGCCCCATTCTCTGCCCAGCTGTTCACCCTACAAGCCCATCTTCACCTTTACCCCTTCACTTTGCCATCTGCAGTCTAGGACTCTTCTTTACTTTCCTCCTGGTTTGTCTCCTCTGAGCAGCCGCCCCCAGCTGATACCATTCAATCATGGCTGGAGACACTCAACCATGATTGTGTCCTATAAATAAGCAGGCATGAAGGGGAAAAGGCCAGCAAGGGAGATTCATGCTTTTCAAGTAGTATTACCCAGAGTCCTAGGAGATGAGGCTCTCTGCCACCATCTCACTGTTAACCACACAATCCCCTTTAATCTGTTTTGCATACATTTTCTATTTGAGCAAAGAGTTCCACAGTTAAGAAAATTTCAAACCCATTGGAGGTCAATATTCTTGTTGTACAGATGGGAAAATTAAGGCCCAGAGAGGAGAAGGCATACAACTAAGCACCCCAGAGCTCTTTAGGAAGCATCTTCTATGAATAAGTAACCACTGCCTGACTTACGGGAAATTCTACTTCTAAGTATTCCTACCACGTATGGCAAAATAAACTTCTTCCCCACACGCTATAGGAGACTGGAGGTAAATGTAAATCATGCCGTGTCGTGAATCAGAAGTCACAAACTGCAGCCTCACTGTCTAGTGGACTAGGAGGGGTCCCCAAACACTGGTGGGACTTTGACCCCAGCTGATGTCCAGGCTCTTGACTCCTTGAATTCCTTCTCATACAAGTCAGAAAATAGTGAAAGTACACACTCAAGAAGGGAGAGTGTGCAAGGGAGTTGGGAGCTGCTGCCTTGATGGGTTTCTTTAACCAAGGGGTGGAATATCCAAGAAGATTCCTGGAAAAATGTGGAACTTTCTTGAAACTGTGGTGCCACCCTTTTACGTCACATATTGGTGTTCTGGAACTGTCATGGTGCCCTGGGTGTGTGACTTAGCATACCAGAGAGTTGCCTGGTTAATGAGTGTATAGTGCGGAGAAACCTAGGTCGAATCCAGCACTATGTTGGGTTCAGTTGGTCTTAGCCAGTTTGGCCACGCTCTGATTTTTCAGAGTCTTATGACCCCTAGCTTCTTATAACTCCTATTTCAACAGTTTCCTTTTGATGGTCATGTGAAATGGCTGCCTGGAATTTTCTATTCTCCTGCAACCATCTGTATTATTCCTGTATCACCACTAGGTGTATCTGTCTTACAAAGGTGTTTGGTTTATTTATAAATATATTTAAATATAAAATATTACATTTAATATATGTTGTTTTAATTGGATTATGTATTTCATGAGACTTGGTCTAGGTTATGCTGCAGTAACAAATCCCTGATACACCAGTGACTTGTCATGGCAGAGGTTTATTTCTCTTTCTCAGTCTATATCCAGTGTGGGTTGGCAGACGGTCCTGGTCCACAGTCACTCAGGGACCCAGCTGACCATCGAGTAGCTGCACAGTTGAAACATGTGGCTTTCTGGGCCATCATGGTGGAGACAGGAGAACTGCAGGGTTGTGCACTGGCATAAAGCTGCTGGCCTGGAAGGGACCCACACATTGTTCACAGCTCAGTGGTCAGAATGAGGCCCATGGCCCCAGCCAGCTGCAGAGGGCCAGGGTGGTAAGCGACCACATGGGCATTCCAGGGACAGTGCATGCCTCTGCCAGCCATCCACCTTTCAGTAGTGAAATATAGCCCGGACGAATCCAGATTCCTGGCTTCTTATGAAACGCCAAAAGAGTTGCCACGTCGCAAAAGGAATGTGCCCCCCATTCCCCATGGACCCCGTGACGAGTGTCCCTCAGCGGAGTCACCTCCATGGCCATTGGAGACTTTTATATTATTTATTCGTGCTGTATGTGCACAGCTCTGGAAGAGTAGACTTGGAGGGAGTCTAGAAGCTTCTTGTATTTATTCAGCAATTTAACAACCACGTATGGACTTCCTGCGATGTGCCAGGCTTATACTTGGGGCTGGAAACTAGTGGTAAAGCACCCCGCCCCCGTGCTCCTGTTCTCTCGGGAGGGAAGTCTAAACAAGAGCTGGGTTCTGCAAGGCCCAGTGGGGAAATGGGAAGAGGTGATGGGGCAGAGATGGGCTGCCCCGACATGGACTGGGGCTTTTCTGGCAAGGGTTTCCAGGAGGAGCTAACATCAGAGGAAGGAGTAGTTCTGGGTTCTGAACAGAGAACAGCACTACAAAAGCCCCAAGGGAAGAAAAAGCATAGAGCCCCTTAGGGGAGCCATGAACTATTCAGTGAGCCCAGGGCATGGAGCAGGTAGTTGGGGTGGAAGCTGGATACAGAGGAAAGCAAGAGAGAAAAACACCACCTGTTATGTGGGGGTAAATCCAGCCCTTCCTGTAATGAGTTTGCTGAGAGCAAGATTTTGTTATGCTGAAGACCCACAGAAGTAGTGTGGGCTGAGAAACCCAGTCCCATGGCTCACCCTGGGCTGCACTAGGCTTCTGCCTTGCAAATATATGAGGAACTACCCAGAGAGGGGGGCAGATCACTTTGTCCACAGGCAAGCGGAGGTGCTGAGGAACTGAAACTTTATTTTGAAATCCCTGTTGCTTGCCAAGAAAAATGCAGCAAGAAGTCCCCGGCTCCAGGCCTTGCTGCTGGGGGCCTGACATCTCTCCAGGCCCTGAGGTGCCTCACTCTGGAGCAAGGCAGAGGGGAGGAGGTATGGATAGGATGATCCTGAGGTGATCAGGAAGCCACTCCCTCAAATCCTTCCCCTTCTCCAGGTCAACTGTATTTCCCTGCCTCTGGCATCACAGGCTCACGCAGGCCTGATGCTAGCACAGAGGGCAGTCTCATCACATTTGTGGGTGTCAAGCAAGGAGGGAGAGAGCAAATTGGACCTGTCCGAATGAGTGCCGGAGGGGATGGGCATTCTGCAGGAACGGGCTCTGAGGACATTAATAAATACGACAGCAGGTGGAACTGAGCTTGAGCTCCCCGCTCCCCGTGGCATTAGAACACACTCAGGTCGGGAAGACATGATGGGTTTGTGTGAACAGATGTGGGGGAGTTGTGAATGAGTGGAGCTCTGCTGTGGGAAGGATGTGGTGTGGCCCCAGGCTGTGCCCCCTCCCAATGTGTCCTAACACCCCCAGCCCTGTGCTGCAACTTGGGAGATGGAAGGTGGAGACAAGGTCAGCACTGCAGTGTGTGTGTGTGTGTGTGTGGGTGGATGAGATTGTGTGTGTTTGCGTGTATGTGTGTGGTGTGTTTGTGTGTGTGAGCATGTGTGTATGTGTTGAGTGTATGTGTGTGTTTTTGTGTGCACGTGAGTGTGTGTGTGTGCATGTGATTGTGTACGTGTGTGCATTTTTGTGTATGTGTGTGTATGAGTGTATGTGTGAAAGTGTGTGTGTGTGTGTGTGTGTGTGAAGTTTTACCTCCCCGCCCAGCATGTAGGAGGCCTTGATAAGAGTCCTAGGCCACATTGACATGGGGGAGTGAGAGGAACAGGAAGCTGTGCAGATGCCAACAGGATCGAGAAAGCTCTGGTGGATTTACCGTCCGTGAAAGAAACCTGGGGAGGGCAGGAGCGGCTCCTCAAACCAGTCAAGGTTGTGTGTGGAAAGAGGGAACAGTATGTGTGTAGAACAGTGTGTGTGAACAGTGTGTGTGTGGATCCACTAGTGATCCTGTGGGCTTGAAATTACCTTGTTGCATAGATGAGGAAAAGAAGGTTTAGGGGTTTAAGTCACTGCCCGTGATCAATATAGAGAAGGTGCTAAGAGACCAGAATCAGGGGTCTGAATGCTGGAACAGTGGCTTTGCTGCTTACTTGCTGGTAATCTTGGGCAAAGTGCTTAAACTCCTGTCCCTGTATGTCTTCTCATCTGTAAAATGGGAATATGGTGATACTCACCTCACAGTATTGTTCTAGGGACTGGATGAGATAACTCAGAGAAGATGCCAACCGTCTACAGCACATAGGGAACACAGGCCGACTAACCCACTGCCAGGAGAGCCAGTGATGGGCCACTGCCTGGCTCAGTGGGAAGGCAGGAGAGAGGCCCAGGGTAGCTCTGGAGGATTGCAGGAGCAACCAAGGCAGAATCCATCAGTCAGGCTGTCCCAGCCAAGGGAAGGGAGCATGTGGTCTAAAATGCTTAGGAGACGGATCTGCATTCCTGGGGATTATGGAGAGTCTTCTGAGGTGGGCGGCTGAAAGGACCAGTGTCACTGGCTCAGCATGACCTTGCCCAACCAAGGGCAGCTTGGCTGACATGTGGCCATGTGGGTCTGGGCCAGACCCTTTTAGCTGCAGCCACCTTGTGCCCAGGCAGTGTGATGCCAAGGCCGACGGTGTCTGTGCCAGGGCTGCAGGTGTTGGGTGCTGCACTGGCCAGCGCTCCTCTGGCTCAACTGTTCGTCCTTGTCTTCCCAACAAGTAATTTCTAGGTCTGCAGACAAGAGGAAGAGAAGATGAAGGAAGACTGTCTGCCGAGTTCTCACGTGCCCATCAGCGACAGCAAGTCCATTCAGAAGTAAGCCTTGATGTGCAGGTTGGGTGGGGGAGCCTTCACATTTGCCATTCCCCTCATCCTAGGCAGCCTTTAGGTGGAGGGGTTCTGAGCACTTGTTCAGATATCTGATGGGGTGCCCTGGGAGACAGTGATGGGGTGCTTCTTTTTGAGCCTGTCCAATAGGGGATCCCCAAGCCACACATGTCCATGGCTGGGAGGCATGGGCAATAGAAAAGAGGCTCCAGATGGCAGGCACTTTATACTAAATAAGTGTGTATGAGGCCTCATTATAACTTTTACATTGATTGCATGTTGACAAATAGTAATTTAGATATATTGAGTTCAATAAAATGTGTTGTTAATGCTAATTTCACCTGTTTCATTTTCCCTTCTGTATTAGGCCATTCTTGTGTTGCTATAAAGAAATACCTGAAGCTGGGTAATTTATAAAGAAAAGAGGTCTAGTTGGCTCACGGTTCTGGAGGCTTTACAGGAAGGAAGTGTGGTGCTGGCATCTGCTCGGCTTCCAGGGAGGCCTCGGGGAGCCTCCAGCCATGGTGGAAGGCGAATGGGGAGCAGGCACTTCACATGGCGAAAGCAGGAGCAAGAGAGAGGGAGTGGAGGGTGGTGCCACACACTTTTAAATGACCAGATCTCGTGTGAACTCAGAGCTAGAGCTCACTCATCATCACAGGGACGGCCCAAGCCACTCATGAGGGATCTGCTCCCATGATCCAAACACCTCCCACCCGGCCCTGCCTCCAACCCTGGGAATTACAGTTCCACATGAGAGTTGGGTGGGGACACAGATCCAAACCGTATCACCTCCTAACATGTACTAGAAGATTGAAATTACCAGTGTGGCTCACATCCCACGTCTGTTGGCCCCACTGCCCCACAGAGCCCAGCTTGGGTTCAGGCAGCTGTCCAGGCCTCCCCTCCCTCCAACATTAGCCAGGGCTGTGGCTTTCCCATCAGGAAGCGAGACAGCATTGAGGGAAAGTGACTTACTGCAGACTTCAGGGCCTCACTCAAAGGACCATCACCTTCTGCTGCGCCTTCGGAAAGTCAGGGTGGGGAAGAGGCAGGCACCCCTCAGGGTGGCCCACGGCAGCAACAGCAGGCCTTGTAGGAAGTGATATGGGGAAAGCAATAGGCTGTACAATGCCACAAGCAAGTCCAGGGCATTTACTGTGAGGAAGTGACACAGGTGGAGGACAGGGAGGCTGCCAGGGCCTTACCTGTGATAGTGAAAATGCTGGCACCCTGGACATCCTGGACAAGACGCAGGCCTGTCCTGTGAGTCTCGCCTCCTCCTCAGCCCCACCCCCATGCCTCCCACCAGGGCCAAGCGCAAAACCATCCGGGTGCATCGCGATGGCACAGTCTGGTCTCCTCTGGTTATGCCTGGCCTGTGAGAAGGGTGCTGTCACACTCCTGTTACAAATGAGGAAAAAGAGGCCAGGGAAGCCAAAGACCAGAAGCTGACGCCCTGCCACACCCCAAAGTACATGTATGTCTTTCCCTTTCTAGGTCGGAGCTCTTAGGCCTGCTGAAAACCTACAACTGCTACCATGAGGGCAAGAGCTTCCAGCTGAGACACCGCGAGGTGAGCCTGTTGCTCTTGTTCATAGAGGTCACCATGTACCCTGGGAGGCCCTGCCTGACACGTGTTGTTTCAGGGTAATGATGAAGACCGTTCCCTTCACGCTCAGCAGTGACCCAGTTTGGACAATAAATTATATGGTCACTCTCATCACTCACCTCTGACCCTAAGCCAGGGATCAGGTTATCAGCAGCCAGGTCATCTCCTTGCAGAGGGTCAGCACATCCCTTCCAGAGTTCCTAGTGGCAGAAATCACCTTGGGGGTCTTCCCCCTTCCCCATTCCCCTGAGACCTTTGTCCAGGTGAACTGCTGCTGAGAGCAGGTCCTTCCTCCGCCCATCACACCACTCAGCGGACTAGAGGAGTTGGTCCCTCTCTGTTCCCTGCCGGCTCTGCCACGTATCTGCATGGTCTCACCTGTGACCCCTGGTCCCCAGTGCGTTCATTTGTAAAGTGGGGTGTGGGGCTACACAGGGGCTTACAGGCTCAGAGGCTCACGGCAGGTAGCGCAGGTGTGGGGAGTGGGTCCCCACTCAAAGAGTCAGCTGCCCATCAGATCAAACCATCCCTGCTGTGCAGGATTGTAGGCCTGGTGCAGCCAGACCCTTTCTGATTTTTCAAAAGAGGATAGATTATCTGGAATTTCATGAGGAATTTCCCAAATCTTGAAACATCATGTGGGCTAAATACATGTCTGATGCCAAACACAGCCCTCAGGCACTGGCTGGACTCTGCAGGGCCTAGGCTTGGGTGACCACCCACTGGGCAGGGCAAGTGGAGCCCTAGTCTTGTGGTCATTCACATCCTTTGATGTTTCACGCGGGAATCTTGGTTGGGCTTTATGGCCCTATCTTGGTCTAACTGAACATATGTGTACTGCCTAGTGGCAAGTCTTATCGTGGTAAGGCTGTTTTTTG
>NW_012117044.1:35429-38108 GCF_000951035.1 Colobus angolensis palliatus | reverse complement strand
GGGGTTCTGCAGTTGAGATTGGGTTGGCTCCTGGACTTTCTCCCATCCATCAGCATCTGACCAGGGCCGATGGATTCCAAGTGCCCCTCTGTTGTTGAACACAGGAATGGGCAGGGCAGTCCCAGGAAACCCAAGACCTCCTCACTAGTCCTGGCTCACTAGCCTAGTCCTCCCTCTTCAGTAATTTAGACACCTTTCTACAGCTCCCAGGCCAGAGCTAGCCCAGGCATCCAGGCAGCTCTGGGCAGCCGGGGGTTGCCAGTCAGTGGCAGGTCAGAGGGCCAGCCAGAATCTGCTGCCAGACGGCCTCAGCCAGCCCCTGAGGTGTCCCCTTGGCCGGCCAGGCCAGACGTCAAACTCTTCGGGAGCTTCTGGCTCCTGGTCCAGGCTATGCTGGGCTGCCTGTGACCACCAAGCATGGTACAAATCTCACACACCACCTCCTTGACCTGCCCAGGCCACAGGGCCCGAGAGGTTGCTCCCCTCCCTCTCCTGCCATCTCACCTCCTCACGCTTGCTTCTGTGACACCTGTCTCACCCTGCCTGTCCCCCACCCTGCCCTCCCCAGGCCAGGCACCCTGTGGGTCCCTGTGTAGAGTTGGTGGGTGACTTAAGCAGCAGGTGTAGGCCTGGAGAGAGCTGGGGTGAGTTCTCAGTCCTGAGCTCCAGTGTGCTGGGCAGAGGGAGGCACTGGGGACAGGGTGATGGGGCCACAGGGATTTCCACCTGTGCTGTTAACACACGCCACTTCATACCTCCTGGTGGAGGCCTGGGGTGTGGTCGCTGCTGTTGAACTGGTGAGATATGCAAATTCCTACCATGCCCCTCCCCTGGCCTGCTGATCGGAAAACACTTAGTCCTCCTGTCCATGTTTTAACGAGCCCTCCAGGGCATTCTGGTGGAAGGTCAAGTTTGAAAACCACTAGTAAGAGCTTAGTTTTGGCACTCGGGATTCCCCAAGATAATCCCCTCTGTAGGAACTGTTGTCGGGGGCAGGGGCAGTGGGGCAGGAAGCCCCAAGAGCCTCCACCCTGCGGTTGTGGTTTGTGTATGCTGCGGGACAGCCCACATAGAGAAGTAGGGGACTCTAAGGCTGAGAAGAGGTGTTCTTGACAGCCCTTAAGGATAGAAAGTCAACCCACCAAGGGGATTTTCCTGTCCCTAACTCTGAAGAAAGTGTGAGGTTTGACCTGGTCTCCATGGAGCCAGAAAGTACCTTTCAGGAAACTTCTGTAGCCTTAACAGCCCAGGGGGTACCGGCCTGAAGAAGTGTGCATTTTTGCTGGGTCACAATCACCACATAAGACGAGGCTTCAGGCTGTGAGGCTGATAGGCACAACTGGTCCTTGGGGCACCAAGCCCCTCCAGATCTCACTGCGGCCCTGTGATGCACCCGGCACGACGACGACCTCCTGGACCTCTGGGCACTTGCTACAGGGGCAGGACCATCCCAGGCCAGTCTCTCCTCAGGCACCACAGGCCCCAAGGGCAGGGCAGACAAGAGGAACGGACACTTCCCCGGGGAACCTCCAATGCACCAGGCACTTTGCCTCTCCTTTATTTAGTATAAGGTGATATAGGAATGATTATTTTCCAGGCAAAGAGATCGAGGCTCCCACAGTTTAAGTCTCTAGACAAGGTCACATTGCAGTAAATGAAAGGTGCTGGCCATGGCCCCAAGATCACAGCCACTCACAAAACGGCAATACCATTTCCAGCATTAGGCTTTGGAGGTCTCCACCCAGTATCAGTGAACAGGTCTCAAGGACACAGGGAGCTGTTTGTTGGCCTTGAGCCCCAAGCCAAGGGGCTCTCAGGCTGGCGAGGGGCTCACCAACCGGGGTGCGCTCCCAGAGCCGCCTGAAGGAGACCCCCGTGTTCTCACTGCCCCTCCCCGCTGCAGCACCGGCAGCCTGAGCAGTACGGTTTGGGGTGTCTTCTCCTCCACTGTCTCATCCCACTTCTCCGAAGGTGGGCAGGGCCACGCCCTGGGGCCAGCGTCTCCTTGTGAGCTTTCTCCCCGCGGGAGGGACGCCTTGTCTGGAGGCTGAGGCGCCAACTTCCTCTATCATGAACCTCGCCTTTGGGATAATTTTGCTTGTATTACAACAAAAAGCCTAAACAACGGGGAACAGCCTGTGCCTTTTGAACACGGCAAAGGGCTTTAACCAGGCTGGCTGGTATCTCAAAAGAAAAAAGGACTGCCGGGAAATGTCCTTGTGTAAACCCACCGCTCTCGCTCTGGGCAAGCAGGTGAGCCCCAGGCGGCGGAACCCTCTCCGGGGACTGCGTGCCGGCCCCGCCCTTCTGGGGCGCAGTGCAGAGGCTCGGGGGCGCCCCCTGGTGACCGCGGACGCGCTCTACACCCAGTCCCGCTCCTCGGCCCTGGGACCCCCTCAGCAATGCGAGAAACGGAAGGGGCTTCCCCAGGTCCGGGGGCTCTCTCTCTCTCTCCCAGGGGTGCGGAAAACCAACATCCCGCCTTGAGAGAGTTGCCCCGTCCCCTCTCCGAAGGCCTGGCAGACCACTGGCCCCCGGAGTGACTGACCAGCTCGAAGAACATCTGTTTTCTGGGAGCCGCAAAGCGCTTCCCAGCCTGCCCTCTCTAGGCAGGTCCTTGTGTCCCAATCCCTCCCTTCTTCACCTCCCACCAACACCTGCCACCACCCACCCCTACCC
>NW_012117044.1:9846-35075 GCF_000951035.1 Colobus angolensis palliatus | reverse complement strand
CTCCCCTCTCCACTCCCACCCCCACCTCCACTCCCCTCTCTACTCCCCTTTCCACTCTCCCCACCCCTACTCCAGTGGCAAGTAGGAAGGAGAACGCAACTGCTCTACAAGGGCCCACCAAGAGGCTTAGCTTGAAGGGAAAGGAATTCCCCTGGGGCTCTCTGCAGGAGCTTGGGACACTGCCAGAAGCCCCCACCACAAACCTGTATTGGACTGGGAGGGAGCGCCTTTCAAAGGTACCATTGACCTCTTTCACAAAGCTGGGTATCAGTGGGGAAGCACGGGGATGGTGGGTCTCCTCAAACTGCCTGACCTCCCCAGATGCAGCGAGGCAGCTTCTGAGCATGGAGGAGTCTGCTGACCTCTTCCTAGTTGCTGGACTCTCCCCTCTGACCCAATTTCATGATGCTTTGCGGAAGGGGCTGTAGTGAGGCTGGACCCAGCAAGCCTGTACCTCGGCCCCTCTGCTTTGGTCGGGGGCCCTCCGGATCTCTCCTGAGGGTGATGGTTGACTAAAGGCTGCCCTGGCTAAAAGCTGCCCCACACGTTTGCCCAAAGTCGGGAACCTGCAGGTTTGAGACCACCACAGAGACACAGTGGGCTGTGACAGATACAAACATTTGTCTACAGTGCTCATAATTGCAGCTCCAAGTTCATACGAGCAGGTTCCCAGCCCTTGCAGGGTGTGAAGCACACTGTTGATGTCCCCATTTTATAGATAAGGAAACTGGGTAATTGCTTGCTGAACGTAACAGAAGGCAAACATTTAACAAATCCAAAGCAATTAAAAATAGCCACAAAAAAAGAGAATGACCTAGGTTGACAACTCGCAGAGCAAGGAGGTGGCAGAGACCCGCCCAGGTGAGCTTGGCTATCGCCCCCAGCTCAATCTTCCTCCTCTCCTCTCTCTGTCCCTTTGCCACTGACCAGAGGCAGCCTGATTCCCATTCCCTGATGCCTCACCTTCTTGCTGCCAGATGCCTCTAGGAATTGGGGTCCTTCAGACTCCAGATGCCCTGGCCTGGGCCTTAGAACATCTGGACTTCCCCGGCGAAGGACAGCTGGACAGTGCCCTACTTCTCACCCACAGCTGGGACCCTGACCATGCCATGAGGACCCTGGGTGGAGGTGATGTGGGGGTGGGGATGGTAGGACTGAGCGGTGCAGATTCTGTCTTGGCCCTCGTCATGGGGGAACTCTCCCAGTGCCACGACAGGATGTATGAGTTGTAGCCAGCAGAGTGCCCCAGTGGTGCCAGGTGACAGTCCCCCTGGAATACATCAGTGCATTTGCCAAGACTCCATGTGTTCCCTTGGGCCTCACACAACATGGACTTTGAGAGTGGAGGCCAAGAGGCGGACTTGGGAGTGCCTGAGGCCTTGTTCCGAAACACCTGGGGGGCTGACACCCCACTACCCTCATATCCTTACCAGCAGTTTCCCCACCAGCGATGACGATAGCTACTCAGCGAATGGGCTCCTACATGCCTTTATGCGTCAGAAAGGCCTGGGAGGCAGGTGCCAGTAATTAGTCCCATATTACCCACGAGAAACTGAGAACATAGATGTTAAGTAACTTGCTCAAGGTGATCAGTCAGCAAGGATCAGAGCAAACGGGATCAGTAACATCTCATGTGAGACAGGCTGTTATCATATTCAGAGGGGGTCGGTCTCACTGTGAACTGCCCCAGCAGGGGCCTCTGCAGAAAAGCATTTCCCTTCCAGAGACCTGTCAGGGACAGTGACCACCATGGGGGAAGATGGGAGATGTAGACCCACCAAGCTCTTTACAGAAGCCTTTATTGGGCAGGGGTCAGAGTTCATGGATCACCGGGAGGTGCGAGTAGAGAGTTCTGAGGACACTACTGGGACGGGGGCTGCCGGGGGAGGCCATGGCTTGGGCAGGCTGCCCAAAAGTCCAGCTTCTTAGGTCAGAGTTCTGCTGCCCATCCCGCGATGGTCTTGCTAGGGAGTGCCCAGGCATCCTGGCTTCACAGAGCCTCCCTCTGGGGGCCCCCCTGGCCTTGCTGCTGTCCATCTGTCTGTGCGGACCCCAGAGGCCAGCAGAGGGGCCAGTCCTCCTCGGCAGGTCCCTCCAACTTGGCTGCTTTTCCTGGGACTCCCTAAAAAGCCGGTCCAGGGGGTCCACAGCATCAGCCATGGGCAGTGTGGGCTGCTGGCCACTGAAACGTGCGGTGATATCCCGCAGGGACACAGCAGGGCGGCCCTTCCGGCAGGCCTGGACTGGCCTGTGGGGTGGCCTGGGTTGGCCCTGGGCCGTGGCCTTGTTCAGCACAGAGGTGGGCTGTGCCAGTTGAGATATGGATCTCACGTAGTCATCCAGGCTAGGAGAGGGCGGGGGCTCCTGCCCAGGACCCCCAAGCAGCATCTCCTCCGTGGTCTCCCGAATTGTGGGCAGATGGGCCACGGAGAGCAGAAGCCGGGACCTCATCACTCTGGCGAGAGGAGGTGACAACCTGTTGGGAAACAGAGGCCAGGTGGTAAGGGCCTGCCATGCGTCCCACCGCCCCTCAGGGTCCCCACACTCCTCTGGGGCTGCCTGTAGGAATCTGGTGCCCTGAGAGCAGTTCAAAGTCTACAGAGCCCAGACCAGAGCTCAGACTCCTGGGCATTTTTTCTTCCTGTTTCAGTTTAAAACCCAAAGGCTTACGATTTTATCCTTATTGTTTCAGAATGTGCACAGATAAAAGAGAAAACAACCTAACAAACACTGGTCAGAGGAAAGCTGGGTTTAAAACCAGGATCGGCCACATACCTTGGGACCTTTGGCAAGGCCACCTCTCCAGGCCTCCACTTACCCATCCATAAAACAGGGTTATAAATACCCCTGGCAGGGATGTTGTAGGAAACACATGAAATAACCCCTGAATCCCTTTTAAATGCAAAGCCCTCTACAGACAGCCCTGGTCTCTAACCCATAGGGAGGCTGTGCAAGTTCAGGCTGGGAATTGCCCTCAAACATAAACAAAGCCCTTGTGTTTTGTCTCAAACCCAAGGGCAGCTGCTCCCTCTTACCTGGAGCCCAGAAGGTCTGGTGGTGGCAGGAGAATGGATGAGCAGGGACAGTCCAGTCCAAAGGAAGCCCCTGGGAAGCTTGGAGGCCAAAGGGTGGAGGGTCCAGCAGGGGGTCCAGGGTGGGGTCGCGGGGAGGAGGACAGTGCACTGAGTCTCACAGTAAACCGTGCCAGACTCTTCCCTGAGCTGTCTGAAGATCTTTGGCAGGCAGCTGCTTTTATACCTTCCCACCAGCTATCAATCACTGTCACGAGGACCAAAAATAGCCTGCTCAGGAAGGCTCTCTTAGGAAAACAGCTTGGTGGGCGGGGCCTGGCCCAGCTGCCCGCTTGGAGGTGTTTTTCTGCCAGTAGGAGGCTGGGAAATGTTTACCCTGCAGGGCAGGAAAGGGATGGGTGCACTGCTGGTCACCTAGGGGCACTGGGAGGGGGAGGGGTTTCACTGGGCCCTCACAGGTAGCCCCAGGGCCACCCCTGCCCCAAAGCTTGTTTCCCACTCTGTATTACACCAGCCCATCATGACTCCTGTGAAGTTGGGCCAGGTCCTTGGCAACTTTGATGAAAAATCAGCAGCACAGGACCCCAGCCTGGAGGCAGCTGAGGCTGGGTCCCTAGGCCTGCTCTTAGGAGAGACACACCCTGCTCCCAAGGGACCAAGGGCAGTCTGCAGGGTCTGACCCTGGTCTTCTTACACTCCAGATGGGGTGCTTTCTGAGGATTTGTTTACTTGTTCACCAGATGTGAGGTGCTACTGTGTGCTGTGCCTGCACACAAAGGTGTGGCCCCCTGGAGCTCATATTCTAGTAATGGAGGAGATCAAGCCAGAGATGAATGGGTGCTGTGATTCAGGCAACAGCAAGAGCTGCCTGAAGGAAAAGCACAGCAGCACAGTGGGACGCTGTGGTAGGCTGCCGCCACAGGAACAGTGGTCAGGGATGTCTTCCCTCAGAGCAGATACTGGAGCAGAAACTTGAAAAAAATGGGAAAATGCACATTCCAGGTGGCGGGGGCAGCACGTGCAAAGTCCCTGTGGTGAGGGTGCGCCAGACGGACATGCTCAGGGCACAGCAAGGGGCCTGCAGACTGGCCCATGTAGGAGGGGGTCAGTGAACCTTGGCGTGGATGCTGTGTTTCCCTCCAAGAGGGAGGGAAGGACACTGCAGGGTTTGAACAAGGGCACTGCAGTCTGGCTTCTGCTTCAGAGGATCGCTCCAGTTGCTGGACCTGGGCTGGGGCTGGGGGGCTGCCAAGGAGCACCTGGGCAGCATTAGAAAGCCACCGCCTCTGTCCAGGAGTGACCATGCCAGCAAAGGAGGCTGCCAAGGTCGAGGGAGGCAGTCCCTGGGAAGCTCCTGCACTTCCCCGACAGGCCACAGGTCCTCTGCCCCAGCCACAGTCCCACCTGGAACACGCCTGCCTGTGCTACATGTTGGGGAGAAAGAGGAGTCCTCCAGAGGTAGCCCAAGCCTGAGCTCTGAGTACTGGGCAGACCCCAGACTCCCTAGGCAAGCAAGAGGAACTGGCAGTCCCAAGTTCTTGAATTCTAGGTGGGAACTCCATGTGCACAAAGGCATCGGGGCAGGGAGTGCCTGAGACAGTGAACAGGATTTCAGTGGCACATGGCACTTCTCACCTTGCTCAAACTCTTATATCTTTTGTAGACCCTTTGTCTAGTTCGCTGGCTCTTCTTTGAATTTATTGGCAATGAGCAGATTAGTCAAGAGACTAAAAGGAGGGAGACGGATAATTTGCTGCTGGCTGATAGGACTTTCCCTCCATTCAGATGCGGCCAAGCTGGGGGAGGGTGAATGGTGGTGGGCGGCAATGTTGGGGGCACACACGTCACCTGTGCAGGGGTGGCTGGCCTGAGTCATGGCTAGCCAGCTTGTCCCCAATACAACCAAGCCCCCGACCTTGTCCAGGCAGGTCCTGCTCAGCTTTCCTCCCTGTCCTCCCTCACTGATCTTCCAGAGTGCAGTGCACAAGCACCCTCTCCAGGAAGCTCCATTGCATCTCCTTCTGCGTCCTGAGCCCCTCGTGGCCGGGGCTGTGTCTCCTCCATCTCCCTCTGCCTGGGGTCCAGGGTGGGGCTGGAGGGCAGTGGGTCTCCATGAGTGAGCCATCCCCACAAGCTGTCTCCACTGAGAGGCACCCGAGACCAAGAGGCAAGAACAGAACCTGCCATAGACCTTTGAACTCCATAGATCCATGCTGGCCTCTCCTTCATAAGGAGCTCAGTGACACATCTGTGCTTGTAGAGCACCAGTGAGTATCAAAAACAGCTCTGGTTTCTGCTTGTTTTCCTTTTTAGCGGATAATGCAAGGTCATATCTGGAAGCCGTGTGTATATTTGATAACCTTTGGATACACTGTTTTCTCTGTGGATGGCAGGATGTTTGAACCCAGAAACCCCATTGCTAACTTACCATGAAATCCACATTGTGCAAGGTCTTCCTGAGTGCCGCCAGGGATACGAAGAAGTTTCCACGGCATCCCTTTTCTCACGGGGCTTTTAGTGCCAACGAGGAGAGAGAAATGGGATTTGTGAATCTAAAATATGGGTCAGAAATACTGCATGATTCCTTTATATATAAGGAATCTAAATTAGGCTCATAGAGGCAGAGAGTAAAAATGGTGGTTGCAGGGACTGGGGCAGGGGAGGAGGAAGTGGGGAGTTGCTGTGCAGCTGATACAACGTTTCAGCTATGCAAGATGAGTAAGTCCTGGACATGGGCTGGGCAACATTGTGCCTACAGTGAACAATACAGTGTTGTGCACTTACCAGTTTGTTTAGAGGGTAGTTCTTACGTTATATGTCCTTACCACAATAAAACATAAATAAATAAGAAAATGAAATGTTAATTGAGATGGCAATGGGAGAACGATATTCCAAGTTAATTGTGGAAAGACTAGTGTCAGAGCACATTAGGAGTATGTAGCTTCAAGACCGCGGCTCGGGGTAGCGGGCAGCCGAGGTTGCTGGCAAGTATTCTGGCAAATGACTCAGCTTGGCCAGGCTTATGCACAGAGTGATTGGGATTGGCACAGAGGCCTGGCATGGTCTCACAGAGACAGAGGCCTGGAATAGGTCAGAGGCACTGAATCAAAGGCCCAAGGGGTGCCAACCAGCACCAACAAGGTGCCTGCAGAGGACTCTGTTGATTAGGGCCCCAGATTGGCAGCAGGAGAGGAGCCGTGTCACCTGCAGACCTAGGGAAACTGAGGCAGGTTGGGGACATGGGATGAAGGCCGTTGTAGAAATTCTGGCATGGGATATAAGGTTAGTGATGTCTAAGCAGTGGTGAGAAAAGCAAGACCCTCTGTCAGCCCTGGCAAGTCGATGCTACTGCTGTCGGGAGGCACCAGGAGAAGGGTGAGGCTGAGACACAGCTAGGACAGAGAGTGCCCACTTCTGCTCTGGTGGGCGTGGGACCCTGTAGGGCCTGCTGGCACAGGAACTGGTGGCACAGGACCCCCCTCCCAGGTGCACTGTGGGCAGAGAGTTCCCCTGCTTGGCACGAGCAGACAGGCTGTGCGTTCCTGGAACTACTTCCTCACTGCAGTGTGGACGTGTCTGCCGGCCAGCAGCTGGGTTCCTGTGGGACACCTGACTCAGCCCACTGTGTTCCGGGCTGTGTCCCTGGCCAGGCATGAGCTGAGCACATCTCAGGCTTCCTCCCACAGGGCCTGGTCACACGCCTCAGGACACGTAGTGGCTGATAGTCCTTCCCGATGGGATGGGGCCACTCAGGAGGAGGGATGTGCAAGGCCTAAGTGTCCAGAGCATCCCATCCCTAGGGGGCACAGGGAAGGTGGGCAGCTGCTTTGGGGGAAGGGCTGATGTGTGGACCCCCACAGGAAGAAGGGACTCTGATCATCGAGGGGCTCCTCAACATTGCCTGGGGGCTGAGGCGGCCCATCCGGCTGCAGATGCAGGATGACCGGGAGCAGGTGCACCTCCCCTCCACCTCATGGATGCCTGGACAGCCCAACTGCCCTCCGTGAGTACCCGGTGGCTTCTGTGACACCTGCTTAGCTCGAGCTCCCTGTTTGGGGTGTGGGTTGGGGATATCCTGAGCCTCAGGGTGGGAGCCCTGTTCCCTTATGGGGCACGGGAGGATGACCCAGCCTCATCCCCATGTCCCGTGACTACTTCAGTCCACAGCCTCACCCAGAGTGGCTCTCCCTCCCTCCTGGAGAATGTTCCAGGCTCTCATGACCTCCATTTATATTTCTCAAACTTCCTCCAAGCCACCTTGCTGGCAAGAAGGGACGACTACAGTCAGCAGGGCTCCCAGCACCTGTGTAAGCTGAACATGTCTTGCCATCTCTTGTTCTATCTTAAAAATGCACACAAATTTAGCCTCTTACTACTCTGTTTTCATTTTAATGTCAAAATTTTTAAAATAAATTTATCAGAATTTCACATTAGATTTGCTTAATATCAGAAAAATGTTTCCGTCAGGAGGAAATGGTCTCCTGCCTGCCTTACTGTTTAATGCACATTTATCTCCTCCTCAGCCCACTCCCAAAAGACGCAGTTAGTAGCTGGGCCTTGCCTGCTTCTCCAGTAATAACTCCTGTAGAGGGCACACATTCAGAGCTTTGCCCCCTTCAGATTTCACATAAAACCCATGCTGTGACAGCACTCACCACCCTGACAGCCCTGGCACATCCCTAGGTGTCCCGTCACTCAGCGAATTCTGAGCCACACAGAATTAGATCATAAAGTCAGACTCCTTAGGAAGACTGCAAGTGTGACTCACATGTGCCCCGCCTTGAGGTACAAGAAGTCACAGACAGCAGTCATGGCTGTGCCCATGTGTTCTCCAGGATCCCGTCTGTCTTCTCCTCCCCGGGCTTCAGGTCCCCTGGGCTGCAGGGCTCTGTCTCATCATACTCACTCCTTCTCCAGCCCAGCACTGGCTGCCCTGGCCTGGGGTTCATCCTGCTAAGAGGCCTGGAGGTTGGGCCCTTCTAGGTGGCCCCTGCCTGACACCCCACCAGGCCTTTGGGAAGCCCAGTGAGCCCGTTTGGCACACAGCTGCCGGCCTGGCTAAGCCTGGCGCCTAGGAATGTGCAGGCCCTGACTGCGTTCATGCATCCATGTATCTGTGTGATGCAGTCCAGCACAAGCCCTCAGGCCAGGCTCACTTCCATCCAGCAGATGCTGGGGGAGGCCTCTACTTTTCTTTTATTGTTTCAGACTGACTCTCTCGGTTTGAAATCCAGGCCTCACCTCAGCCTGCCTTGCTTCCTGCCTGTGTCCTGCCCCAGGGGCTGCTGGTCTCTTCTCCTTGGCCTGAGCTCCCTTTCTCTGCCAGCAGCCATCTCAGCACCGCAGTTGTCTCTTTTCAGAAAGGAGCCACCGCCCCAGGACGGGAACATCACAGCCCAGGGGCCAAGCACTCAGCCAGTGCACAAGGCTGAGAGTTCCACAGACAGCTCGGGTAAGCGGAGCCCACGAGCTGCCCAGACCCCTGCCTCATCCAGGGTAGGAGCAGAGGGGCTTGGCTCACAACCACAATCTCCGAAGGACAGCTTTGTGCCCCAGCAAAAGAGGGGCTTCACCTGCTGGACCCCTACCCAGGTGCCTGCCTATGAGGCGCTCTGCCTTCATTCTCGCTCCTCTTTATGGAAAAGTGAGCAGAGGTTTGGGAGGTGACAGTGTAGGGGTGGCCTGAGTCCCCTGCCCTATGTGTGCTATGGGAAAAGAGCATCCACAGAGGGCACTGTGCCCTCCTGGCCCCTCGCCTCCTTCTGGGACCTCGTCCTCATCCTCTGTACCTGCTCATGCATCCTCTTTGTGCCCCTTCCCTTAGCACTCAGTGAAGGGCCTGTTTCAGAGCAGGGGCTCAGAAGACAGGGCTGGGGCACCAGAGACCTCCGTGGGCACCCTAAGATAGAGACCGAGAGGGGTATGGCCATGTGACATTGTGACCCAGGATACCCTGTCCGGGTCTCACCTTCCTATCTGCAAGCTGGGAGTATCCAGCCTCCAGTCCAGGAATGGCCCTCACGTCCCCATCTGCCCCAATGCACATGACCACAGAGCTCTAGGGAGCCAGACCTCCTGACAGCAGGCAGTTACTCGGTCAGCATCATCCACCCTGCCATTCTCTCATCCATTTCTCATGCAGGGCCCCTGGAGGAGGCAGAGGAGGCCCCCCAGCTGATGCGGACCAAGAGCGACGCCAGCTGCATAAGCCAGAGGAGGCCCAAATGCCGTGCCCCCGGTGAGGCCCAGCGC
Organism: Colobus angolensis palliatus; assembly: GCF_000951035.1. Classification (NCBI taxonomy): domain Eukaryota; kingdom Metazoa; phylum Chordata; class Mammalia; order Primates; family Cercopithecidae; genus Colobus; species Colobus angolensis. The sequence continues at coordinate 25,791 of NW_012117044.1, read as the reverse complement.
ATCCGGCGACACCGGTTCTCTATCAACGGCCACTTCTACAATCATAAGGTGATGCCCCAGCCTGGCCTGTCCCCTGGGTACATGGGGAGCCAGCCCTGAGCACAGGCACAGCAAGCACCATGACCTGTGTGGGGGCTGCTGGCATTCCTGTGCCCTCAGAAGGAAAAACCTCCTGCCAGGTTGCATCCACATAACAGCCCCGTTTATGACGTATGCATTTTCCAGCACATTCTCACTGTCAGTCCATCCTTACAAGTCACACAGATTTCTGGCAAGTAGGCGAGGATGCGCTGGGCAGACAGTAACGCTGAACGTATCTTCAACGAGGGCGCTTTCTAGGAGGCTTCCCCCCGAACGCAATTGGTTGATCCCTGGGAACACTGTATATCGAGCCATCACTCACACTGAATAATTAATCAGGGGTGTGCCCAGGGCACGTGTGTCTGTGCCCCAGAGAACCTGGACGACCCCAGATTCCCAGCATGCAGCCTTTTGTCTAAGGATGCATTGTACTGACCTCAGGAAAAGCTTTCCTTTCCCAAATTACATCATTCTATAAACAAACTGAACTGTAACAGGATAAGTTGATTGTTACTATAAATAGAATGGTTGGCTGTCTGCGCAAGGCCCTGGATGGAGCGTCCTGTGACAAGCCACATACTACCCGCATCACTGGGAAATGCAAACTGAGATTTCCAATTGAAGCAGCTGCCCTTCTTGATAGAGGATGACTTATGGCAGGGAGGGGGCCCAGGGGGAGGGTCTCAGGGTCCGATCTGAAGGAGCAGGTGTCCCAGGTTAGGCCATCCAGGGGCCATTCAAGCCACACTTGGGGTGCCCTGGACTTTGGAATGAAGCCAAATTCTGCTGGGCAAGCTGAAGGGACCCTGCTTTAATCTCAGGATCTCCCTTCCACTCCCTGCTAGGCTTGTGGTGAGTGAATGAATGACAATAGGGTTGCCTTTGCTAAGTCCAGAAAAATCCAAGACTATTCCAAAGTAGAGTTTCCCGAGAAAGTAAAGCGGACCCAGGGTTGAAGTTAGGCAAAGATGAACATTAACAACGGTGTAGATTAGCCCAAGGACACATAACATGACCTGAGTATTCTTTAAATCTTGTTCCAAAAGGGGTTTAGCGTGTAATGTGTTGAGTACCCATTGTTAGCATTCAAATAAAGATTGATATGCTGGTTTAAGGAATTACTCAAAAATTTTCCAAAATATATACATGAGTTTAGGTATTTTCCAGTTCTATGTTCCTTACCAAACAAAAGCCAGGTGGGGGGGGGGATTCTTTTGCTCCATGATTCAAAGTACTGAATGGTGGGGTTTAGCATTGGTACATTCGCTTCTCCTCGAAGGGTCTCATTCATCACTAAGAAGTGCGTCTGGCACAGTAAACCTTATTGTAGTGATCGCCAGTGTCATAGGAACACCATGTCCCAAGCTCTGCAGCCTCTGAAATGAGCAGTGAGGGTTTTCATCACAGCCTCTCATTTCCTTCTGAACCACACTATCAGGAAGAGCTACTCAGCCAGACGACACGGGGTCTCAGCCTGTCACCCAGTGAGGGCAGCTTTTCCTCCTGGTGACAGATTTGCTTATGGAATGTGAATCCATTCTTCCAGAAAAAAGTACTGCTTTCAAGGACAGGGAATAATGTCTTAAGCATTTGGAACAGCAGCTCCCCCATCTTCTGGGTGAGTAAGGGGCGTCCCAAAGAAAAGCACTATACAAAAAGCCCTTTGTCACCACGCTCAACGTCCACACAGAACTAATGTCCTTAGAAATTAGGACACAGATTCCTTGAGTCAGAGGCAACAATTGAAAAATAAATAATTCCCAGCATTGAATTTCTGAGATAGTTCCAGGTTTTGTTTCTTAGAACTGTGCACTATTACTTCACTCAGTCATTTTCCAAAACTGTTGTGATTCCCAGAAATGTTGGTTTTATTTCCAGACTGGGTAAAACTTTGTAGCTGTTTCTACTGCCTGACCTGTTGGATTCAAATGCATTCTGTTAGAGAGAAACCATTTGTGGTTAGAGATGAGAAAGTAGCCACGGGGCCTTTTTTCCTACTTGGAGTTGGTTGGTATCACCTTGAGAAAAGGCTTCAGGCAGAAGAAACACAGTGTCTTGTTAACAAGAATTTTTGACTCTTTGAAATAGCCTAACTCCTCTCTTCCATATTTCTTTCTTTTCTTTTTTTTTTTTTTTTTTTTTTTTTTGAGATGGAGTGTCACTCTGTAGCCCAGGCTGGTGCAGTGGCATGATCTCGGCTCACTGCAACCTCCACCTCCCGGATTCAAGCGATTCTTCTGCCTCCTGAGTAGCTGGGACTACAGGTGTGCACCACCATGCCTGGCCAATTTTTGTACTTTTTGTAGAGATGGGGTTTTGCCATATTGGCCAGGCTGGTCTCGAACTCCTGACCTCATGATCCTCCCGCCTTGGCCTCCCAAAGTGCTGGGATTACAGGCATGAACCACTGTAATCCCAGCCCTCTTTTCCATATTTCTTTGGACAAGAAAACCTAATCCCAGTCCTGGCTTTCTGTGTAACTGAGTCACTCTGCACCTCAACTAGAATCAAGCCGGGGGAAGCAGATCAAGGTTGAGTCTCACTCTGGCACAGCATGCTTCATTTTATTGTGCTTCTTGTTACTGTACCTCGCAGATTGTTACAGATGGAAGGTGTAAACATCTGCAATTTTTTTTTTTTCCTGCACCCGCATTTTCTGCAAATTGAAGGTATGCGGCAACCCTGTGTTGAACAAGTCTGTCGGTGCCGTTTTCCAACAGTGTGTGTTCACTTTGTGTCTCTGTGTCAGATTTTTTAGCAATAAAGTAGTTTTAATTAAGGCATGCATATTTTTGAGTTGTAATACTCTCACCCTTAAGAAACTACAGTATAGTATAAACATATCTTGTATATGCCCTGCGAAACCAAAACATTTGTGTGACTCACTTTATTGAGATGTTCGCTTCATTGTGATGGTCTGGACCTGAACTCACAATGGCTCCCAGATGTGCCTGTACTTATCAGAGCAGGGACCAATGGGGGATACTGAATAGGTCCTTGAGCTCTCTGAGCCTCAGCTACCTCCTTGGGAAAACAGAGCTAGGATCTCAGAAGAGGAATGTGTGAATCTAAACTTGAGTTTGAAAAGCAAAGGGAGGTTCACCTGCAGAGAAGTCACATTTGCTGGGAGGCACCAGCACCAAGGGGGTCACATGTAGGGTTTCAGGAATCGTGGAATCCTTTGAGTCAGGGCTCTGTCTTTTCTAGATGGGTGACTCTGAACAAGCTGGGTAGCCTCCTAAAGCCTATGATTCCTTTCTAAGAAAAGGGGACTGGTTATAGGTGCCTCAAAGGGTTATTATGAATATTAAATCAATGATTGTATGTAAAATCTTAGCGGGTTCAGTACACAGCTAGTGTTTATTGAGGACCGACCTATTTCCTTATGTGTCAGGCAGAGTCCTGGTTGATTTCATATATGGTGTCTCTTAGGCAAAGGCAAGATACCTGCAAAAATATAATGTGCCGCCACCACCCCCCAGCCAGATTGTGAAGAAGCTCTATGACTGGAGCACAGGGTGCTTGTTAGGCAACCATAGTGTCATACGCGCATGGCAATGAGAAGAACTACAGATGATATTGCATAGGCCCCAGGAAGCCTTCAGATACTTTTAGATCCATGCTTTCAAACAATGCTTCTCACATTGAACTGCACAGATTGCTTGGCCTTGTGTTCTACAAACGCGGACTCCGATTCAGGTGGTGTGGAGCAGGGTAGGGAAGGGAGCTGAGACTGTATGGATGCAGCTGGGCTAGACCTCACTTGGAGGTGCATGGGTTTTAGAAGTCTGTGCCTGTAGGCAAGTGGTGCAGAGTACAGATTAGAGGGACTGAGACCAGAAGGGAACAAATTGGGAAGCTGATAGGGTGTGACCAGTGCCTCTACTAGGCACGGCTGGGAGAATGAAGAGGAGGGTACAGACTGGGGAACTTTCAGCCTTAGAATCAACAGACACCTGGTGACTTGATCAATAGAAAGAGTGAAGGAGAGACTGGTTTCCCCACCCTTGTGAATGACTTCCAGGGTCCTGGTTCCTTGGGTCCAGAGAGCTGGCCCTTCTGGATGTGTAGACATCTTCCTTAGGCCTCTGGAAGGCGTGCACTACTACAGCTTCCCGGAGTGTCCCCCAGGTCTGGGAACAGCTTGTGTGTGCATCAGCGTGAATGGACAGGCACGGGTGTTCCCAGCGTCACCTGCTGCCTGGGTCTGTTCACCATCGTGATGTCAGCCCCTCGTCCCCTCGGGGCCTGCCCTGAACTTCTCTCCCTTCCTGGTACAGACCTCCGTGTTTACTCCAGCCTATGGGTCCGTGACCAATGTGAGGGTCAACAGCGCCATGACAACCCTGCAGGTGCTCACCCTGCTGCTGAACAAATTTAGGGTAAGCCTGGCCAGGAGCAGCCTTGCCCCAGGATGCCAGTGATTTGCTGTTCTGTTGGGGGTGGGGTTCTGGGGAAAGTTGCCCGGGGCTCCTGGGCAGAAGGTTTAGCAAGGGTCCTTCTGCTGAGCTTTTGTCTCTCGGATTTCAAGCAAGAGGGGTTGGGAGAGGGCAGGTTCCTTGTGGCTTGTGTGTGTGTTACTGGGGGTGTAGTTACTGTCAGGGGACCCTCTCAGTTGTCTCCCATCTCAAAGCACTGTGATCTGACTTCCTGTGACTGCCTGTGCAGGTGGAAGACGGCCCCAGTGAGTTCGCACTCTACATCGTTCATGAGTCTGGGGGTAAGTACCTGCCCTACTTCTGGATCATAAAAGCAAAAGGCCTTTGCCTGTTCAGCAAGCCCCCTCCCCACCAACCACCGACTGTACTCCCTCCCAGACGGGCTCTGGGCTGACTTGCCTAGTGGGCTGGGGCACACTGTGTCTCCCAGCATGAATATTTCTCCCCCACCCAAAGCCAGGCACACTATGGAAGCCTCGAGAAAAAGAAAACATACTTTTGGCTTCAAATTTAAAGCACATTAAAATGTTCTTGGATTTTCTAGGTCGCTCAGTACATTAAGTTTAATTCTTTCAGGATTCTGAAAGAGAATCCCACCAAACTGTAGGAAGCCTCCCTCTCCACCTCTTCCAGTAAATGGATGGGTCCCTAGCTCATTGGCGCTGAGTCAGGAAGGGTGGCGTGCGTGTCACAGTGCATCAGGCCCTGGCCCTCCTATCTCAGCTTTTCTTTCTCCCACCCCCTCAGATCTTGTTTCTCTTCAAGCTGCACCTTTGTGGAATGACATCGTAGGGGAGGAAAAATATCTTTTCCTTCTACCCATTTAGGTTCATTGGCTGAGGCCCTGTATTTAGATTAACAAAAGACAGATTAAGGAGAACAGACAGAAGTTTGTTAACACTTGCATCATGCATACCCTTTGGAATATCCAGGGATGAGTGGTTAGAATTTGGGCTTAAATAGCATATTCACAAAAGAGCAGTAAGTTTTTAGGGAAGTGACAGGACAGAGCAGAAGGGCCTGAGTTTCTGGGGAGGCGAAGGGCGGGAAGGCCACTACATGGGGAGCTGTCATCCGAATGGAGGGGCTTCACCGGGACACGCTGTGCAGGTTCCTCTGGTGCCCTCTCCAGACTGAGGAGGAGCTCAGGTTGTCTCTGGTGATTAACTCCATCCTTCCCTGGAGAGGGGCAGGGGTGTACCTTGACAAATTTATGTCCTGCTTTTTGGCAAATAGGGGCGGGCAGAGAGCCTCACTTGCATCTTCTTCTTCTCAATTGCCAGCTGCTCCACTTAATCATTATGCGAAAGTGGCAGATTTGGGGGCCCTGTTCTGCCTTCCTTCAGCATGAGCAGGGATCTCTCAGGGCAGCGCTATTAGCAAGGTCTGTGTTCTTAGGGTTCCCTTCGCCCCTAGACGCACATTTTCTATCAGTTCCTAATCTTGAACAGAGAGAGGTGATCCTAATCTGTCGTGATTTTTGTAAACCATCTTCTTTTTCAGAGCGGACAAAATTAAAAGACTGCGAGTACCCACTGATTTCCAGAATCCTGCATGGGCCATGTGAGAAGATCGCCAGGATGTTCCTGATGGAAGCTGACTTGGGCGTGGAAGTCCCTCATGATGTGAGTGGGGGCTGAGGTTGGGGAGGCCTGCTCTAGGGTGAGGGGTTCTTGGGTGACGAGGCCTACCAAGGACTCCTGGCCAGAGCCCTCTCAAGTGATGTCTCCAGGAGCTCCACACCCTCCCCAAGGGCTCCCAGCCCAGCACAGGGAGACACCAGCCCTCCCTCTCCCATCAGTGACCGCCAGCGCCAGCAGCTTAGGGGAAAGAAGAATTTGGGTCCTAAAAACCATGGCCCCGTCCTTTTCCTTTCAGGGAAGTAAAGTCTTTTCCTTCATTGGAATGTATTTTGTTGTCATTATGTGAGAGACCTGTGCAAAGGGTTTTTAACTAGGCCGTACCTCACACCTGTGGAAGACAGGCAGCTATTTAAGTCTTACCAATAGCCTGAGTTCTGACCAGACAGTGAGTGCATTTCCAAACTCCTCTGCTTAGAAGACGCTTACAGGGTTTGAACCTCAGGTAGGAGGCCTAGTGACCCCATATCCCTCAGGCTGCTGCAGTTGCATTCCACTGTTAGAAACAATGGTGCTCCCACCTCCCTACCCCCCAGCCCAGAGGGCACCCAAAGTGACAAGGCTGCTGTACTGAATCCTCTTCCTAATATTCAGTTTAATATTTCCTCCCAGGAATAACAGTTGCCTTTGAGATAATAATAGGCTCCTGTCCTGGCATCTGTACACAACCCAGCAGTGTGGGGGTGGGGTGGGAAAAGTGGCAGCTCCTTCAGTGGATACAAGACGTTGGCTGGATGGGCCACTGTGGAAGCCTTGAGGAAAAAAAAAACATACTTTTGGCTTCAAATTTAAAGCACATTAAAATGTTCTTGGATTTTCTAGGTCGCTCAGTACATTAAGTTTGAAATGCCGGTGCTGGACAGTTTTGTTGAAAAATTAAAAGAAGAGGAAGAAAGAGAAATAATCAAACTGACCATGAAGTAAGCAGCACTGAAACAGCCAGTCATGAGTCCTGAACATCAGGGCAGGTCTGCAAGGCACAGCACCAGTGCCAGCCGGGAGGTCTCTCTCCTTCATGGGCACTGGTGCCCTGGCATGGGAAGGCCTGCTAACCCTGGCTCTCTGGCATCACCCTCTGGCCCCCTTCTTGGTATTGCCACCACGCTGGGGTGACAGCTTGCCAAAACGGTGGGACACAGCCCTGATCACCCATCCAGCCTTGGCATCTTCACCAGCATAGGCATGAGCTGCAGAACACCTGGCAGGAGACTCAGGCAGGAACCCAGGTGGGCACTGGGTCAAGCTTCTGAGGTCTGCTAGTGATGGAGCTCCAAGGAGCAGGCATACTGAGGCAGACTTGGTCTGGTCGGGGCCTTTCGTCCTAGTGGGAATTCTGAGCCTTCTCCAAAGTGGCAGATGTTGGAACTCCCAGCCTCAGCTGATGTTTTCAGGTGCAGAGGGCTAGTTCAATGAAAAAGTGAGCAGGTGTCACCTGCCAGCTCCTGGGGACACCACGCCAGGGTCCGGCTGCATGAGGTTAGCCAGGCTGTAGTCCCAATGATGTCTCCCCCTCAGCAAAGTGAACTGTGGTGCAGGACTTGTGGAGGGCACCCCACCCAGGGCTGGCAGGGAGGCAGCTAGGAAGGAAAGGGCAGGAGCTCACTGAGAGGGCCTGGGGTGGGTAGGAAAAGGACGGATATTAGCTTCTGGTTGAATGGCCCACGGAAAGCCACAACCTCCAAAGGCTTGTGGAAGCCTCCTCTGTCTGTGCAGCCAGACCCCACACAGACAGAGGAGACCAAATTCAGAGGGAATCTTCCACTCTGCAGTCGGTCTTGACTCTGTAGGATTTGAGAGTTGAAAGGGATCTGGAGGTCAACTAGTGGGTCCACTTAACATACAGAGTGGACACTGAGGCCCGGCACAAGGAAGGTTGCTGCATAGCTTACGGCATAATCTGGGCTGAAACATGGGCTTCCTGATTTCTGCCCTACCGCCTTGCCCACTCCACTGTGCTGTTGTCTGTATTAGAGTCTTTGCAATAGAAATGGCAACACTCTGCTTTGATGCTCTGTGCAGTCCGCAGCCTGGTTTGACTGCTCCTCATGAGATGCAGGCCACAGCCTTCCCTCTCTTTGGCAGAGGAGAGATGAGGCTGCTGCAGGGATCTCCTGAGCTGGCCATCTGCAGGTCCCTCCCTCTGCTGCCCACCTCCCTGCCCTGTCCAGCCTCAGTGAGTCCTCTTGGTGATGTCTCCCTCCAGGTTCCAAGCCCTGCGTCTGACGATGCTGCAGCGCCTGGAGCAGCTGGTAGAGGCCAAGTAACTGGCCAACACCTGCCTCTTCCAAAGTCCCCAGCAGTGGCAGGTGCACACTGAGCCCTGGTCGCTGGTCCCGGCCGGTCACATTGACTGATGGCCACTGCCTGAGGAATCTAGTGCCTGTGCATCTACCTGCCTGAAGCCTGAGCCCCATGATTCCCACAGCCAGCTCTTGGTTCTGAGATGAGCACCCACAGGAAGCCGACTGAGGCCTGAGGGGCTAGGAACTTGCTGGGTCAGATCTGCGTGGCCAGCCCTGTCCACACCATGCCTCTCCTGCACCGGAGAGCAGTGCTGGCCCAGCCCCTGCAGCTTTAGCTTCATCCGCTTGCTCAGTGCCTGTCCCCGAGACCCTGTGGATCCACAAGCCCCTATCCTCTTCCTTCATATGAGATTCTTGTCTGCCCTCATATGCTGCCCCGCAGGAACACTGCTGGGAAAAGCAGGGCCTGCCAGCAGGTATGAGATCTAGCCTGCTTTCAGCCATCACCTCACCACAGCGTCCCCGGCTTCTAAGCCTCCAGTGTCACCCTGTGAGTCTGGCACAGCTCAGCCCCAGCACAGAGGTGAGATCAGGAATAAGGCCACAAGTATCTCACTTTCTCTGCAGAAATCAGTCTTTACTTCATCAGAGAGACCTAAAGGGATTCTTAGAAGGAGCTTGCTGCAAGAAACACGACCATTCAGTCACATTGATGAGAGTCCACGGCTGCCCAGCAGCAGCTCCGGAAGGCAGTGCTCAGCCCCATCACCATTGTCCAGTGGATGCCTGTGTACCTCTTGCCTTTTCTGGGCTTGTGTTTCTCTCTTCTAGTGGGTGGGGATGACTTCCCTGGAAGGAAGAATGATAAGGAGAAATGTCTGTTTTGAGGAAAGGGCTTTGAATTCCCTAGGGCCAGATACTGAACAATTTGTGTTTGTGACTGATGGAGAATTTCAGGAATGAATGAGACAGCCTTTGCGAAACTATGCAACAGTTTACATCAGTCATGTGAAGTATTTGTCTAAAACAGAGCAAACTGAAGACCAAATTATTCTCCTGTTGAGGTCCATGGATGGCAGATTTAAAGGGAAGAACCACAAAGGCTTGCAAAGATAGGAGAAGCTCCATCTCTAAAGCATGTAGAAGCTCCTTACGGGTGCCCATCAAGAGCAGAGCTTGGAAGCCACCATGCTGTGCGGAACTGCTCGTCAGGGCAAATGTCACAGCAGGATTTCCCCAACCCAGCCCCATCATCACAGACATAGCTGCAAGGGAGGCCTGTTCACTGTTTTGGTGACTCTGCCCTCCTTTGGCAACATAGATCCTTAGGTGCTCAATAAAGGCGTGCTGTATTGAACTGAAGAAGTGAGAACCAAGCTTTCTTTTTTTTTTTCTTTCTCTACGTCCACCCTGACTCCCTACTCTAACTTCTGAAACTCTTATCCTAAAGGATGTGTGGCAGAAGAGCCACAACTCGCTGCTCTAGGAGCCAACATGACTCCTTCATTTCTGTGCATGCCCTGAGGACTAGGGTGGTGCCTGAGGAGAAGCTGCCATGGAACATGCAGGCGTCACTAGTGGGAGCCTAGAGGTGACCTGGATGATGAGCAATAGAGTCACCCTGAGCCACAGAATCTTAGCATCAGGAGGGCCCCAAGAATCTTCCAGGCCAGGGGCTCAGGTGGGATGGAAGCAGGGCCTAGGAGAGGGTACAGAACAAATCAAACAGGAGCTCCCAGGTAACTGCACTCCCAAGCTATTATTTACAACCTCAGGTGTAGGACAGCTCCTGTCCCATTGTTCAGCTGTAACTGAGTGACTGCCTTGTGCCAGGCCTGTGCTCAGCCCTGGAGGCACAAAGATGGAGCCGGTCTGTCCTGTGTCTAGGGGTCTCCTCATCAGGAGAAGAAGGCCAGACACTGGGAGGATCAGCAGATAGCTGAGCAGTGAGCCGGCAAAGCTTCTGGGAGTGAGGTGAGGCCGAGGCAGAGTTGGCTAAGAAATGCATGTGGTGTCACACGTCAAGATGCACCTGCCAGCCAGGAGCAGGCCAGGTCCTGGCACACAGGAAGCCAGTGGAGCAGGAGACCCTCTCCAAGCACCAGCCTCTTTGGTTGGTTGGTTTGCTTTTGCAAGTTATTACAATATTACTTAAGACCTTTTTGGATAAGTGTCACTTTTAAGATAGGTGTTATCAATCTAATTTCTGAATATTACAGGTCAGAAAAATCACTAGCAAGTAGCTCAGAAAAAGGGAAAAGGTACACTTCTGCAATCAGCTGAGGAGTTCACACCTTTTTTTTTTTTTTTTTTATCGACATGATATTTGCTGTTCAGAGGCAATCTGAAAAGCTGCAAATTCAGCTCACCTCAACCCCATTTCAAAGGTTAGAGGCTGGTCTCTGTGGTTTCCTACTGGTTCCTGTGGGGAGCTCCCGCTTTCTTTCTCCATAGAGCTTAGGGTATTTCTCATATGCCCCGTTGGCTACCTAGTGTCTCAGGTAATAAACATATTTGAAGATAAACCAAAGATCCCTATGGGAGAGTGTTGTCTCCTAAAATAGGACTGTCTTGCCAGCACAGGCCTCAAGAACCAGAGAGAATAATAAACAGCACAGGATGAAATCAGCATGATTGCAAAAGGACTGGACTCAGGAAAAACAAGTTTGTTTGCCCAGAACAAATTACCAGAAGGGATCAAAAACATCTTGTTTTTCCTCAGTGATAACCATATGCTACCTGCTTGGAATGTTTACCAGAAAATGGAATAAGACCTTCCCACTGGCAAAATAGAGCCAGGGTTCACCCAGGATACATCTGGCCCCTTAGTCCCATGGAAACAAGGCCCAAAGCATGTCCAGTCTGACCAGACGATTTGTGGAGGAACCAGCAGTGCAAAATGTGTCCCTGGTGTGTAGGACGCAGGTGCCTTGCAGCTGCAGAGGGGCAGCGGGATATCCTTGCCAGGTGCAGTGGTGGGCAGCAGCCCCCTGCCCTCAGTTCCTCAGTGGAGATCAGACAGGAAGCTTGGTCGATCAGAGCCAAGCAACTGAGTATAAAAACAGCCAGATGCATGGCCTATATTTAGGCCCTGAGAGCTGCGATTGTTTGGGGTCAGGCTACTGCTCACATGCCCTGCCCAAGACTCATGTTGTGCAGGGTGGGGCCCTGTGCCCTCCTGGTCAACTTTTAACAGAGATGTTTTCTCAGACTTAGAAATGGGAATTCCCAGGATTTTCTTTCCCAGAGAGTCCAAAGGAAACAGAAAGCCAAGTCTCCAGCTTGGTGGAAAGAACCATTGTTCAGGATCCCTGGGCTGAGAGTTCTTGGTGGGAGATGGACCACTCTAATTACTGCACATGAGCCACACCTATAACTGTCTTTCTGGCACTTGGGCTGGGGATCCATGTTGCCAAACACAGACCCAAGGCAGCGTGTGTGTGTGTGTATGTGTGTGTGCATGTGTAAGCCAGTGGGGTGCAGGGGACAAAGACATAGGAAAATGAAACTGTCTTGCCAGGACTTTGCTCACCCCAGAAGACTCTTCTTCCTAGAATGAACCTTCAAATACCACTGGGCTCAGGGGCACACTGGCCCCTGCTGGGTAGTTTCCCAGAGACGCCCCAGCCACTAAGGGATCTAGCCTCTCTTGAGCCAGAATCCCCAGAAATATGTGCAGAACAATTCCCAGACTGTGTCCACCCCCTGGCTCCCACGCCCTTGTTCCCTTTCTCCCTTGTGTTTTGTAAATATCATGTGTGACCATTTTCAATAATTTGCATAAAAATTGCCTAGAATTCCATTTGGGAGATACACTGTTATAGAAAGGTTAATAGGCTCTGGAGCCAGACTTTCTGATTTCAAAGTCTGTCTTTGCCACTTATAAATGTGCATGACCTTGGGCGAGTTTCTTGCCTCAGTTTTCTCATCTGTGAAATAAGGATTCTGTGTGGAAGAAAACAAACTCAAAGTGCTTTCTACTATTCTTTCACGCAGCAGCAATAATCACAAAAGACTTCTGTGATCAAATGGGGTTGGGGGTTCTCCCCACACACCAACCAAGCAATCATTTCTGCAGGGACACCAGCTGGGTATCCTCTAATTCAGTTTTGACACCATCTGCTTGGAGATAGCATCACTTCTCATAGGTTGAGGGCTCAGTCTCATAAGGTGGTCTCCACCCTTCTCATTAGTTACAAGCCCTGGCTTCTGGAACTTGTGAACTACCCACTTTAAGTTGGGATTCCCATGACCCCCTCCTTGGGTTAATTTGCAAGAGTGTTCACAGAACTCAGAGAAACACATTTCCTGGTCTATTACAAATGATATTCCAAAGGATACAGAAAAAGAAATGCATAGAGTGAGGTATGAAGAAAAGGGTGCAGAGCTTCCATCCCCTTCCCCTTTGCACCCCCCAACCCCAGGTGCCACCCGCCAGTAACATCCATGTGTTCAAGTATCCAGAAGCTCTCTGAATCCAATCCTTTTGGGGCTTTTATGGAGACTTCGTAACATAGGCATGAATGATTAATTCATCAGCCATTGGCGATCCACTTCACCTTCAGTTGCCCTCCTCCCCAGATGTTGATAGGGTGGAGCTGAAATTGCCATCCTTTTATTCCTGCCGTGGTCTTTATAGTGACCAGCCCCATCCTGAAGCTACCCAGGGGCTGCCAGTCATCAGTCAACTCATTAGCATATAAAACGACATCACTTTGGAGATTCTAAGGATTTTAGAAGTTGTATGTCAGGAAATGGGTAGAAGACCAAGTATGTATTTCACAATATCACAGGATAATAACAATTCCTATCTCTTAAGGTTGGTGGAGGTACATTAGTCAACTTTAATGCAATAACAACACCAAGAATCTCAGTGTTACAAGAGCATTTGTTTCTCTAACGTTACGTGGGACTGTTGTAGCTACATGTGAGCTTCTGTGGCTCTGCTCCATGTGTCTTATCATCCTGGGTCCTAGACTAAAGGAACAGCCCCTACTTGGGACATGCTATTCTCAAGGCAGAGGGAAAGAGCAGAGTCCTGGCAGAAACACAATGACTTGAAGCTTCTTCTGGGATGTGGTGTACCCCTTGCATCCAGTCACATGCAGTCGGCCAATTGAAATCAGTGGTCAAGTCAACATCAGCGGGATGGGCATGTGGTTCACAAGGAGGCACCGGAGTCACACCACAAAGTGCAGGGACCAAAACCAGAGAAGGTGGAGCAAACTCTTAGGAACAGTCATGCCTCAGGAATCTCACGTGAGATCCTCAAATGCTGCAAACAGTGTGTGGCACACAATAAGCACTCAGTAAGTGTTAATTATTATTATATTAATAGCTAAGCTGAAGTCATAAAACTCTACCTGCTTTCTCTCCTTGTCTTTTTCCCATTCTCCTTTACCCTCCTCTTCCTCGTATCTTTCTCTGGCTCTCCCTCCTCTCCATCCTTACTGCCTAGGACTCTGTCTACACTTAGAGACACACACCCTTTTATTTCCTGACCTTCATCTCTCTCTTTTTAAAAAATCCGTCCTTGTTTACCCGATGCTTTAGTCAACATACCTCTGGGCCTTCTATGGCTGGCCCAGTTGTTTTCAGGTATAGGAAAAAGGGATAATCCACCTTTATGTAGACATGAAAAGAGTTAGTTTTAATTAGTAACTACCTTACTAACAAAAAGATTTTTTAAAATTATCCTTTTATTTTAGTGTACATAGAGCAGACACTCCCAACAGGTCACATTTGCTCCTGACACTTTTCCTAAACCATTTCTACGTATCTGGCCATTGCTCTTTACCCCCAAACCCTCCAACCACCAGCATCAACCAACTTATAATAATTTAATAATAAAAGTAACAGCAATGACTGTCATTTCTTCTGTGTTATACATTGTGCTAAGTGCCTTACATTATCTCATTTAATCACTGCAATAGTCCAGATACTCTCTCGATTGTGAGTGGAGCTTCTTTGTCCAGACCTCGTTCAGCTTTGTGCTTTGCCATATCCAGAGACAGCTCCCTACAGAGCAGAAAGCCTCAACTTAAGAGAATGAACCTGTGACTTAGTTTAGCCTCCACCAACAACCCACTGTATTACTTCAGGCAGGTCAGCCTCTCTTGCCTCAGTTTACTGATTTGCAAGACAGATATGATAATCTGTGCTTCATGACACTATGGTGAAGATGAATAACCAGAAGACAAGATGTAAAAGCACTTTGTAAACAATAAGGCATCTTATAAATTCATTCATTCAACAAATATTTACTGAGTGTCTGTTCCCTGCTGAGCACTGTTATTAGCACTGCAGACACAATAAAGAACTAAAGAGACAGATCATGACAGGCATCGTGTGTCAAAGTCAAGCAAGGCCCTTGACTTTGCTCTAATAAGTTGGGAAGTCTTTGAAGGTTTTGAACAAATGAATGACATGATCTGACTTAGGTTTAAGAGGATTACTCTGGGGTTGTGAATAGACTGTAGGGCAACCAGTCAGGAAGCCAGTATAATAATCCAGAAGGTGGATGAAGGTGGCTTGGTGGTTATAGCAGTGGAAGTGTTGAAAGTGGCTCGATAATGAATATATTTTAAAGATGAAGCCAACAGAATTTGCGGATAAATCACAGGTGAGTTTTGGATGAAAAAAAGAAGCAACAACAATGACATCAAGGTTTTTGGCCTGAGCAACTGGAAAGATGATGGGATCTTCATCCATCCCTGGGAAGAAGACTGTTGCAAGAACAGGTTAGGTAGATATAAGGAATTCATTTTTGGGGTATGTTAAGTTTGGGATGTCCATTACACATGCAAATGCAGCTCTTGAGTAATCAGTTCGATATACAAGTCTAAAGTTTAATAACATTCACGTCCCACGGTCAGGCTGGAGTTACCAATGCGGGAGTCTTCAGCATGCAGCAATAGCATTGGAAGCCAAGAGATGGAGGAGTTCCCACGGAGTGGGTGAACTCGGAGGTCAGCTGGTCAGATGATTGAGCACCGCCAGGATGGCTGAGGAGGAGCCTGGAAGGAAGAAGAACCAAGAGAGATCATTACTAATGAGCAACAAAAGGGGTGTGTTGAAATCAGACTTTGGAACCATAAAGAACCACTCCAATTCTGGGTCGTCCGCTTACACACGGTGAACGGAGCAAATTTCTTCTCTGACCTTGGTTCCTTTCCTGTAAATGGAATATAACCGCTCCCATCTTACAGGTGCTTTTCGGTGATAATTAAATAAGGTGACTTCGTGAAAAGTACCAGGCTCTCAAAAAGCTCAGTATTTGTAGAAAGTATGTAGTTTCTAGGTTGGAGAAGCCAGAGTTTGTTTTCAAAAGCCTCGACCACACACAAGGGCGGTTACAGCTCTTGAGGTTCTGGGGGGGGGGTCACAGGACGCCTTCCGAGTGGGGGCGGGGGGAGGAGAAAACAAAACCACAAGAAAAAACGAGTAACGCTTTCGGGTGGGCCCGGGACCATAGAGGGTCGCTCCGCCTCATTCCTAGAGCGACCGCGGCGGCGCCAGAGCGCGGCGAGGCCCTCACTTCCG
>NW_012117044.1:0-9576 GCF_000951035.1 Colobus angolensis palliatus | reverse complement strand
CGGGTCAATGAGGAGCGGGCGGCGGAGTGCTGGGGACATGGGAGGCTTGGACTGGGGGGCCCTCGGCGAGGCGCGGCCCGCAGCGGGTGGAACTGGTCGGGTGAGCAGCAGCCCCGGCCCCTTCCGTCGCTCGGAGCGTTCGAGGACTAGTGAATGTGGAAGAAATGCTTAGGCGGCACAGGGCTGCTCTGAGCGGTTTTCAGATTCAGACTCATTGCAACTTCTAACATCCTGATGGTGTTGCCACTTTATCATTACCCTCCCCATTTTACGAGGAAACTGAGGCACATTCCAATTAGCTGGGTGTGCAGGAACAGCAGCTTCTGTCACTCAGGTTTAACTTGGTGCTTGCCCCTGCTGAGGAGCTATGCAAAGCATGGGTCGCCGGGCTGCCACTAAGAATACAGGCTCTGGAGTCAAACTGCTAGGATCTGGGAACCCAGCCAGTGCCTTCTAGCATTGTGCCCTCGTTTCCTTAACTTCAAACGGAAATAACTGTATAAAGGTGCCGGGAGAATTAAAGAGCTAGTACAGAATCAAGTTACACATTGTCTGGCACATGCTACCTATTAGAGTATGATTGCCTCATACGTAGGTGGATTTGACAGTCTGAGTTTCTGACTACATCTGACTTCCATTGTATTAAATGCATGTACTTTTAAAAATGTGTATAATGACCATTATAGTTATTAAAAAAAAAAAAAACCAACAACACCAACACCATGTACCAAACTAACACAGCGTCTCCTGTGTGGTAGATGTTCTGTAAATATTTGCTTAAGTTAAGGACTGGGTAGTGCTAACTGTAATCTTGTGTTATATGCAGCTTGCTCTTACGCTAACCATAATTACAGCTGATGTAATTATTAAATATCCAGATAAAATCCTGGGCCTAAAGTCTCAATTATACAATAAGATGAAAGGAAGGCAAGAAAAATGATGTTTTTGTTTTCATTTATTTGCTTTATATGCTTGCATGCAAAGAAACCCAGAGTAATTGTTTCTGTTTTAAATTCCACATTCTGACAAGAGATAATGAAAAATAGTTCCAATAACTGTATTGCTTTTGAGGTTCTAGATTTTCCCACGTTGCCAGCTATGTGGGGTTTGTAGGGATTTTTGTTGGTTTGTTTTGGCTGTTATTGTAAATAGCCACAAGTCAGCCTTATAAATAAATAAAATTTTTTCAGATTTTGAATTTTGCAGCATTTGGGTATTCTAAAAATTCCATCCTACTTTTAACATGTAAACTCATTTTCTCCCCGCTCTCCTTTTCTTGTGTTCTACCTACCATGCTCTTTTCTACTCAGTTTCATTCCACTATCTGGTAAAAGTTCTTTTGCAGTTTTCCTCTCTCGAAAACAATACTTTTGTTTTGGATTTTCAACAGATTGCTTTCTTGGATCATTAGGATCTATAAAAACCAATAATAAAGCGTGTCTTCATAGACTAAGTAAACCTACTACTCCCTCTAGAGAAGTTTCAATTTTCAAAACACTTTATGCTACAGAATTAGAGCTAAGCTGTCATCTAGAGCTATGGAAATCGAATGCTAAATACAGATAAACAAGAATATATCATAAAGTAGTATAATGTGTCATTTCTTATTTGGATACTTTAGGCAGTTACTAGTGAGTAGAAGTTTAACACGGAACTAAATATTAAAACATAGTGATATTCTATTACACAAATTTTGATTGTCTTTTGGAGTCATTCCATTCCCATTAAGATTTACCATATCTCCACTTTTTAGTCCTTCAAAATTCTGTACTCATTTGGTAATGCCTAGAAAATTTATATTTCACCTCATCACTTTTTTTTTGTCCTGTCCCAATAGACAAACTCCAGTGGTAAACTCAGTCAAAATTTGGTGATATTTGTTAAGCTTAAACTCTGGAATTGTTAGAATTACTTTGCAAGTATTTCCCCCCATATTATCTTTGTTTGCATTTATACTTTTTAAATTTAAACATGAATGCAATTTTGGTGGGTTGAAGAGATATTAAAATTGAATAATTAACAGATATCTATATATTTTTTTCTGATCATCTATACTTTTTTTTTTTTCCTTCTACACACAGAAAATTCTGAGCTGTGCACCGCTAGGAAATGAAACACTAGTTCAGAAGAAGCCTGTAAACTCTCTTACAAATACATTTGGTTATTCACCATGAGGTTAGCAAAGCCTAAAGCGGGTATTTCTCGGAGCTCAAGCCAAGGAAAGGCCTATGAGAACAAGCGCAAAACAGGCCGGCCGCGGCAGAAGTGGGGCATGACTATTCGATTTGACTCAAGCTTGAGTAGACTCAGAAGAAGCTTGGATGACAAACCCTATAAATGTACTGAATGTGAAAAGAGTTTCAGTCAGAGTTCAACTCTTTTTCAACACCAGAAGATCCATACTGGAAAGAAATCCCATAAATGTGCTGATTGTGGGAAAAGTTTCTTTCAGAGTTCTAATCTCATTCAGCATCGACGGATCCATACTGGGGAAAAGCCCTACAAATGTGATGAGTGTGGAGAAAGCTTTAAACAGAGCTCAAATCTCATTCAGCACCAGAGAATTCATACTGGAGAAAAACCCTATCAGTGTGATGAGTGTGGCCGGTGTTTCAGCCAGAGCTCCCACCTTATTCAACATCAGAGAACCCACACCGGGGAGAAACCCTACCAGTGCAGTGAATGTGGCAAATGTTTCAGTCAGAGCTCTCATCTGAGGCAGCACATGAAGGTGCATAAAGAAGAGAAGCCTCGTAAAACCCGAGGCAAAAATATCAGGGTGAAGACTCACTTACCCTCTTGGAAAGCTGGTACAGGAAGGAAGTCTGTGGCTGGTCTCCGTTAAGTATAGGGCTTTTTGACAGCTTTTTGAGCCCTCTTGAGAAAAAATAAAAAATAAGAAATGAAAGGAATCTTTTTTAGAAATAGAGATGCTTTATAGTAGATCACTTAAATACTGGATCTTTTGCTAGTGTGAAAACATTGGGAATTTAATGACATTGAGCTGAAAGAAATTACTTGAGTCCAGCTACCCTCATTTCTTTTTTATGTGACATGGAGCACAAAGAACTGAAAATACGTTTTGAGGGAGCATGACATTGTTGACCTCATTTGAAATTACTTCCATTTTCAAAAACCATCATGATTTACAGATACATTTTGAGAAAAAACATCATGTTTTGAGGATACATTTGTGAAAGTGCACGTGTGCCAATGATTACTCAGTTTTAGGACTTTCTGTGGAAGAAAAGGGAGAAGAAATTAATTCCACTACTTTTGAAATTCTGCAACAGATGAGATTTTTTTTGTAAAGTTTTGTAGTATATTAACCATTGGTTTATGACTCTAGATTCAACATATTAAAATGTATTCAAGCTCACAGATTTTTAATCAGTAAGGCCCATCTATATTATTAGTTCTTTTATTTCTTCTCCTTGTGGACAGCTGTTAATTAAAGGAGTAAGGATTTCCCTGTTTGTTTTTGTTTGTGTGTTTTTTAACCAAATTCTTAGAGATGCTATAGAATCTAAATGAGAACTGAATTGAACCTTAAGTCTCATATTCCTACTAATAGAGTTCTTTGTTGATGGTAACTGCTGTGTCATTTGTTTTCCACAAGTTGGGATGGATTCATGTCGATCCAACCCCATGTCCTTGACCTCTTCTGGCATTCTCTTGTGCTCTGACAAACTGAGCCAGCCTTTTAGATCTACATGAATAAACGAACTATTTTACCAAGAAAAATCTCAGCTTGCTTTCTGCTAATTAAAAACCTACAATTTACACACCTCCCTGCCTTCAAGACTGTGAGCTTTAGATAGCCCTGCTTAAATGTTTGTCAACAACAAGAGTCATGTAATGTGTCAGTGCATTGTAGCTCCTTTGAAATTTAACTCTTCCTATGTTACATGAATTGTTTTAAGGAGTCTGGCAAACATGTTTATTCACTTCCATGAGAATGGTGCCAAGTGTCAGACTCTGATGAGCCCTCAGCTCAGGTTTTAATTTCTATTGAATGCTAACATTCTTCTGATTTTTTGGTATCTTTTATATCGGTTTCTGCTGTATTAATGACAATTATTCATGAAAATAAAAAATAAAATATTTTGTATACTACTACCTTATGTTTATTTTTCTCCTGGGGAATTGCTTTAATTATTTAGACACTAGATCTAAAATCACAGCTTTTGGATGGATCACTTGTTTTGCCTGTTTTTGATTTCCTCACACTTGAACTTTGCCTTCCTCCTGGCCTTGCATTTGAGCGTAGGGCCATAGAAGTTGGCCTTGTGATGGCCTTGTTGACAAGTGTCATTCAGCAGAATATTCACAAGGTGTTTTGTAAGCATGAGGTGATCACCGTTTTTTATGAAAGAAGTGATCTTTGGCTGCCCTATTACATCCAAGTCACCCCTTGGCAGGACTGTGGCTATGGGGCCCTTTTGAGGATTTATCAATGCTCTTCACATTAGTTTTGTGTCTGGAATAGCTTCCGGCCAGGGCCAACACTTCTTTCTTAAATTTCAGGAATTTGCCCATTCTGACAGCAAACACGGCTGTGCACAGTAGTGATATTAAAAATAATTTAACAAGCAGTATGCCCTTCAGGACAGCAGAAGAACTGTCACAGACTAAGGTCTCTTGTGTGCTCTGAGCATGGGGATGCATTACTCTGTTCCTCCACTGTGTTGGGGAACATGTGGAGAGGAGCACAGATAAGGGATATTTTTGGTTAATAGAGCTCTCGACCAGTGGGAGATAGATGGAGCCAGGCTTGATCTAGAGATGTCCCAGGGTTTTCAGAGTGTAGTGACTATATGGGATTTGGGATTATCTTCCTTGGGTAGAAGGTATATTGTATGTGGAAGGAGGAAAGAGGGATATTTGGTGAGCAAATATCCAAATGTTTGCCCCATGTTTCTTGGCACCCTTACAGTGCTGCGAGAAACAACACTAGGTGAGGCCATTTGAGTTAGTGATGTTTTTAAAAGCTGTTGTGTGATTCTCTGTGCTCATATTTCCCAGGCCAAAGTGGAGCTGACATTTAGGTAGTTCCTGAGCCTCTTGCCAACCTGCTTTGGGTATCACATGAGTGAGAAATAAAATGTTGAGATAGGCCACAGATTTCAGTGTAGATTTGGTACCTGTCGTGATTGATGCACCCATCCTGCTGTTTTTGTGCATCTCTGGACCCAATCATCCGTCTTAAAAGTTCTATCCTTTCAGTGGCCTGATGAGAAAAAACAGCTTTTTGAGGTTCATAGTTGAGAAACAGTGCCTCGCCTCCCCCACATTCTCTTTCTGTTTCTAGCTGATATCCTGTAATACTTCCTTTTTTTTTTTTTTTTTGCCTGGGGACCCTTTTCTTTGTTCCTCACTGAGACTTAAAGGCAGCATTAAAGCTTGTTTGTGTGTTTTATTTGTATTCCATGACTGTGGCCTGGGGTGAAAGTCCCCACACATAGAGTTGCCGGAATGTCCTGTGATATCAGCCCTGGAAGTTGAAAATTTGTCCTGAGACTAATATGCTGTCCTTAAACATGGGAGAAAGGGGTGCCTGTCCCTCCACCATGCACTGTCTGAGTGCGGCAGGACCCATGAGAGGCTGCTGAGTGGGTGCCAGGAGGACTCACCTCCAAGAGCAAGAGCTTCCGGTCCCTGTTCCACATTGATTTCAAACAGACCAACCAGCTTGGACAATTGAAATTCTCAATTGCAGTCATGATGAACTGAAGACCAGAGGACCTTCCTCCAATTTCCCGGTCCACATGAAGCGCTAGATTGTAATGTAACCCTAGATATGTTGAGGGAACTCCAAAGTAGGATTTCTCACCACATTGGTAAAATAGGGGGACTGCCTATTTTAATCTCATTTAGCGATAAGTATGATGGCTGTTTCCTAAATTCAGAGTTCTGTAGTAAACTGATAACAGATTCTTTTCTGTCATTTTTCAAATAAAGCATTGTGACATCTGGTAAAATAATTACTTTTGTTTTTCTTGTTTTATTGTTCAGAAGAAGTGCAAAAGAATCCAGACCAGTTTAAAATTGATAAATTTTACTGCTGAGTGATAGAAAGAGACAAAAATGACAGAAACATTATTCATAGCTGCATTCCTTACAGTAAAGCCAAGCACAAATAGCTCTATTGCTTAGAATCATTGCATTTCAATATAGCAAGATCAAATCTTGCATAGTCTTTATGGATGATATTTTTTTCCTTTGATCCACTTGGTTGGTAATGTGTCAGAATAGATTCAGCAATTTAGTCCTACTAAGTAATGGCATTTTATAATTCTAGTGTTATAATATCTGACAGTATTTTACTTAGAACTTTTACATCAATATACATCAACTGACAGTTGTAAGTTTCTTTTTGTATGTTATCTTTGTCATAAATGTCAATTACATCGTAGAGCATTTCAAGAACTGTGTCAAGTTCATAATACTAGGTTACGAATGTGTTACGCTACATCCCAATTTGTCAAGAGACCTCTCAGGCACAGATTTTTGAATTCAGAAATTCAGTATGGGTATGCCAATTTAAATGAAGCTTCTGAGATGAAATAACCTTAAATCCCAGAGAGACCCTGGTTATATCTTTATGTTCAGGGCAATCTAAATGGGTCCCCTAGGATACAAGAAGCCTCTCTATTCAGTGGGATTAAAAGGCTAAATATTGGAATTTAGGCAGGTGAGTCAAAGAGGGGACACTATAATGATTTGGGGGCAAACAGTCATGAAGAGAAGCTCAGGTTCAGTGAGAAAACTGAAGCGATTCAGTTTTCCACATAGTTTAATATAGCTAGTTAGACTTTCTGTTATGTCCATGTTTCTTCTTTGCCTGATAAGTTCACCAATTCGGTTTAACCCAGCACCTGCATTCCATTTTCTCTATTAGAATAATTGGTCTGGTTTCTCTTTTTCTGGCTAGACTTTGGCTGAAAGGACAATAATAAGAGAAATAAAACTACAAGGAGCTACTATTTCTTATGTATCAAAATGACCAATAGTGTAAAACCTACTCTGTTGGTGAGGCTGTGGAGAGCTAGCCAAACTCAGACACTGATGGTGGGATACAAAATGTTACAACCCATACTGAGGAGGGATTTGGCAATATCTAGCAGAAGTATATATGCATTTACTCTCTGATCCAGAAATTATGTTTCCAGAGATTGTTTCCAAAGATACAGTACCAACAGTATAAAACAATGTATACACTTGGCTGCACATTTTTATAGAAAAGACTCATTTCTCAGGCATCTGGCGCCAATGGAGTGTCATATATTTGTTCGATAATGCGCTTTTTATGATGCTCTCATGACCTTTCTTGTGTTGTAGTTGTACCATATGTCATTTTCAGAGGTCAGATTGCCTCGTTTTGTACAGGACCCAGAGTGTAGTTTAATAAGTGCTCACAAGGAGATTAAGTGCCACTGCTGAAACAAATCAGCAAATTAAATTCCCAGGCTTAGCTGGAAATACTTCAGCCCAGTGAGGACGCTGCATAAGAGGAAATAGCCACATCAAGACTTCATTGTTAGAAAACACTTTTTCTATTTGACGTTACATAAAACTGTCATTAGATGGCAGCAAAAGAGAGATCATGGAAAACAGCCTGTCCTGTAGTTTCTCCACATTCAACTTGTGCAGATTGAGTGTCCCTTATCCGAAATTCTGGCGACCGGAAGTGTATCAGAATTCAGATTTTTTTTTTTTAATCATTATTTGGGAATATTTGTATATACATGATGAGATATTTTGGGAATGGGACTCAAGTCTAAACACGAAGTTCATGTGTTTATTATACCTCTTGTATACATAGCCTGAAGGTAATATTTTTAATAATTCTGCGCATGAAACAAAGTTTTCACTGTGACCTATCACATGAGGTCAGGTGAGGAATTTTCCACTTGTGGCGTCACATTGACATTCAAAAAGTTTCAAATACTAGATTTTCGTATTAGGGATGCTCAATCTGTGTTTTCCTTTGAAAATACCATGCTCAAAATGTAGAGACTACTCTTTACAATCAACTAGGGTTCAGTTAAATGTCTGAAAATACAAGCATAATTTAAAAAGTTGAGCACATTTTAGTCAAATTACCTGAATGCCATTTCTATTTCCACTGTAACTTAGATGTTTAATAACTTACAAGACACAGGAGGATAGGCAAGCCCTTTTCTTATCCTGGTAGAAAAAGAAATTATCCAAAGTGTTTACTAAACAAATAATAGCTATTTTCTCAGTTTCTCTCTTTTGCTCTTTTCTACAGTCAGCTCCATGAAAGATTTGTCTACATTTATCTTCCCTGTTTCCTTACCTGGCAGTCTCCCCTTAGTCTATTTCCATCAAGCTTTCATCCATCACTCTGCTCAAAAGCACTCTCTCCAAGGAGTCTCCATGAAAATCTGTGTAGAACAGTGGTCCAGACTTTGAGACGATGGCTAGAATGCAAAGCCAGACACTTTGGGAATGAAATGCAGCTGTAGAGACTGATGCAGGAGCTGCAGAGTTGGGAGAACAGTTTACTTTTCATAGATAAGAAGCTGTTTGAACTTCTTATCATGTGCAGACATTCTATTTACAGTTGAAATGTAAATTAAAAGTAAATTACATTCCAGTAGCAAAACAGAGATTGGGAACAGCCTAGGGAAACAGGGAATTGGGTCCCAGAATAACACTTAGGTCCTTTCTTGCCTTTGCCTGGTAGATGAGAAGTCACCACTGAGAAGCCTGTTGTGAGCACTGAATTCATAAAGTGACCATCTCATCTAGTACGTATTCTAATCCTTCTCCTGGTGCTTTTCTTCTCCCTTCTTCCAAAAGGCTGAGCTGTACCACAGAGCCTACACATGTGAACTTCTTCGTGGTTAGCAGTTGAGTGCATCTGGGGTGGGATGTAGAATCTGAAAGGCAGTGTGATGTAAGAGAAAAATCTCTGAATTGGAGTCATTAGTCCTGAGTTCTAGATCCAGTTCTCCTATGGAAAATCTATGTGCCTTTAGGCAAGTCATTTTTTCTCTCTGGTCTTAAGACCAGATGAAGCCAAAGTTGGCAGGTAAACTTGTTTCAGTTATGATCCTATGGCTTCAAGGTGCTAAAACCAACAGTCATTAACCAAAGCAAAACAAAGAGAAGTAAAGAAAGATGACTGAAGAAAGAGTTGAACCACCGGGACTTAGGAAGGGTTGCCAGGGCAGCCTCAGGTATCTCGAGGTTATGAATGGGTCTTCAGGGGACTACCATTAGAGTTCTCAGCTCTAGCTACAACCTGCCCATAGCTGTAATGACAGGGCTTCTTCCTGTCTTTAATGTGTGTGTTTTGTAGGGGAGGAGTAATGTTATTTTTAATGATTAGAAAGAAAGTAGAAAAGAAAGGAAAGAAAGGAGGGAGGAAGAAGAGTAAAGAGAAAACAGAAAAGGGATGGAATTTATATTCTTGAAACTTATTAGCTCTGGAGGCAATTTCTAAATTTACAAATTAGTATTCTAACAATATTTTGAGCAATCACAGCATTGCAATGAACATATAACTTTCACATATGACTACTTTGAAAAAACAATAATTTGTCA
>NW_012117043.1:9634368-9646285 GCF_000951035.1 Colobus angolensis palliatus | reverse complement strand
TTTCTGCCCCCCTCCCCCTGCCCCCTCCTCTCCCCTCTCCCACTGGCTCCTTCAGCTGTACTCACTCTTTGTTGAGTCTCCCACAGTTACCATTGTTCCTGGCCCAGACTTCAATCTGGCCTCCCATACCACACCTGACCCCCATGACTGTATCTCTGACCCACCTGGAATTCACTCCATTTCCCCATATTTCCTTCTTTCCTGTTCCCCAGCCTGATCACACTTGATTTATTGATAGTAGTCCTACCAGGCCTAATTGCCACTCACCAGTAAAGGCAGGCTTTGCCATAGTATCTTCCATATCTATCATTGAGGCTACTGCTCTGCCCCACTCCACTACCTCTCAACAAGCTGAATTCATTGCCTTAACTCAAGCCCTCACTCTTGCAAAAGGACTGTGTGTCAATATTTATACTGACTCTAAATATGCATTCCATATCCTGCACCACCATGCTGTTATATGAGCAGAAAGAGGTTTCCTCACTATGCAAGAGTCCTCCATCATTAATGCATCTTTAATAAAAACTCTTCTCAAGGCCACTTTACTTCCAAAGGAAGCTGGAGTCCTTCACTGCAAAGGCCATCAAAGGGTCTCCGGCCCCATTGCTCAAGGCAACAATTATGCTGATGAGACAGCTAAAGAAGCAGCCAGCATTCCTACTTCTGTCCCTCACAGCCAGTTTTTCTCCTTCTCATCAGTCATTCCTACTTACTCTCGCACTGAAATTTCCACCTATCAATCCCTCCCCACTCAAGGGAAATGGTTCTTGGACCAAGTTAAATATTTCCTTCCAGCCTCACAGGCCCATTCTATTCTGCCATCATTTCATAACCTCTTCCATGTAGGTTACAAGCCACTAGCCTGTCTCTTAGAACCTCTCATTTGCTTTCCATTGTGGAAATCTATCCTCAAGGAAATCACTTGTCAGTGTTCCATCTGCTATTCTACTACTCCTTAGAGATTTCTCAGGCCCCCTCCCTTCCCTACCCTGCCCAGGACTGGCAAATTGACTTTACTCACATGCCCTGAGTCAGGAAAATAAAATACCTCTTGGTCTGGATAGACACTTTCACTGAATAGGTAGAGGCCTTTCCCACAGGGTCTGAGAAGTCCACCATGGTCATTTCTTACCTTCTGTCAGACATAATTCCTCAGTTTGGACTTCCCACCTCTATACTGTCCGATAACGGACCAGCCTTTATTAGTCAAATCACCCAAGCAGTTTCTCAGGCTCTTTGTATTCAGTAGAAGCTTCATACCCCTTACCATCCTCAATCCTCAGGAAAGGTAGAACAGACTTGGTGCTGTTAGGGCAAGGGGGTACAGTGGGAGGGAGACTGGCCTTTTAAGTTGCATGGGAACTGGATGAAGCCTGTAACTGCTGGCTTTCCCTCCACTTTTCTGACAACCTACATGGCAGACCAGAGGAAGTCATAATCACCCTGGAAACTTATATAACTCCATTGGCCTGCATACATAAAGTACATTAACTACACACCCCCATGCCCCATAGCAGCCACAGCAAGACCTGCCTAAAGAGAGTCTGAGCTCAGACATGCCTAGCCCTGCCCTCACCTAATGGTCCTTCCCTACCTACCTTGGTAACTGAAGACAAAGGGTATATTCTTTTGGGAGTTATACGGTCCCACCCACCACCTGATATTCCCTATACTGCCATACCTGATGCTCTTTTGAAAGCACCACCAGCTGGCAGGAGGCCAACCAGCACAAAACTAGTGCATTAAACAACTACAACTATGGACCCTCACAAAGTCCATTTCACTATCCTGCCATCTCAAATAGAGCAGGTGCTGGTATACACAGCTTAGAGACCTGAAGACAGCTCACATCACAGGATTCTGTACAGACAACCCCCAGTACCAACCCAGAGCCTGGTAGCCCTGCTGGGTGACTAGATCCAGAAGATAAATAACAAACACTACAATTCAGGTCTCAGAAAGCCACATCCCTAGGAAAAGAGGGAGAGTACTACATCATGGGAGCATCTCATGGGACAAAAGAATCTGAACAGTAGCCTCTCACACCCAATCTTTCCTCTGACATAGCCTACCTAAATGAGAAGGAACCAGAAAAACAATTATAGCAATATAAGAAAACAAGGTTCTTTAACATCCCCGCAAAATCACAATAGTTCACCAGTGATGAATCCAAACCTAGAAGAAATCCCTGAATTGCCAGAAAAAGAATTGAGAAGGTTGATTATTAGGCTAATCAAGGAAGCATCAGAGAAAGGTGAAGTCCAATTTAAAGGAATTTTTAAAAAATGATACAAGATAGGAAGGGAGAAATCTTCAATAGATAGAGTAAATAAAAAACAATCACAACTTCAGGAAATAAAGGACATACTTAGAGAAATGCAAAATGTACTGGAACTTCTCAGCAATAGAATTGAACAAGCAGAAGAAAGAACTTCAGAGCTCGAAGACAAGGTTTCAAAATAACCTGATCCAACAAAGACAAAGAAAAAAGAATAAAAAGTAATTAAACAAAGCATCCAAAATGTTTGGGATTAAGTTAAATGACCAAACATAAGAATAATCAGTGTTCCTGAGAAAAAAGAGAAATCTAAAAGTTTGGAAAACATATTTGGGAAAATAATTGAGGAAAACTTCCCCAGTCTTGCTAGAGACCTAGATATTCACGTACAAGAAGTTTAAAGAACACCTAGGAAATTCATTGCAAAAAGATAATCACCTAGACACATAGCCATCAGGTCATCTAAAGTCAAGATGAAGGAAAGAATCTTAAGAGCTATAAAGCAAAAGCACCAAGTAACCTATAAAGGAAAATCTATCAGGTTAACAGCAGATTTCTCAACAGAAACCCTACAAGCTAGAAGAGATTGGGGTCCTATCTTCAGCCTCTTTAAACAAAACAATTATCAGCCAAGAATTTTGTATCCAGCTAAGCTTCATAAATGAAGGAAAGATACAGTCTTTTTCAGACAAACAAATGCTGATAGAATTCACCACTACCAACCCAGCAATATGAGAACCACTAAAAGCAGCCCTAAATCTTGAAACAAATTATGGAACTACATCAAAACAGAACCTCTTTCAAGCATGAATTTCACAGTACCTATAAAATAAAAATACAATAAAAAAACAAGGTATTCCTGCAAAAAATATCAAATTAATGGAATAGTACATCACATCTCATACTAATGTTGGATGTAAATGGCCTAAATCCTCCACTTAAAAGATATAGAATTGCAGAATAGATAAAAATTCATCAACCAAGCATCTGCTACCTTCAAGAGACTCACCTAACACCTAAGGACTCACATAAACTTAAGGTAAAGGAGTGGAAAAGGATATTCCATGCAAATGGACACCGAAAGCAAGCAGGAGTAGCTATTCTTATATCAGACATAAAAACTTTAAAGCAACAGCAGTTTAAAAGAACAAAGATGAACATTATATAATGATAAAAGGCCTTGTTCAACAGGAAAATATCACAGTCCTAAATATATATGCACCTAACATTGGAGCTCCCAAATTTACAAAACAATTACTACTAGACCTAAGAAATGAGATAGATAGCAACACAATAATAGTTGGGGACTTCAATGCTACACTGACAGCCTAGACAGGTCATCAAGACAGAAAGTCAACAAAGAAACAATGGACTTAAACTATACCCTAGAACAAAAGGACTTAACAGATATTTACAGAACATTCTACCCAATCACCACAGAATATACATTTATTCAACAGTGCATGGAACATTCTCCAAGATAGGCCGTATGATAGGCCACAAAACAAGTCTCAATAAATTTAATAAAATTGAAATTATATCAAGTGCTCTCTCAGACCACAGTGGAATAAAATTGGAAATCAACTCCAAAAGGAATATTAAAATCATGCAAATACATGGAAATTGAATGACATGCTCCTGAATGATAATTGGGTCAACAGTAAAATCAAGATGGAAATTTAAAAATTCTTTGAACTAAATGATAATAGTGACACAACCTATTAAAAC
The DNA here is from genome assembly GCF_000951035.1 of Colobus angolensis palliatus. Classification (NCBI taxonomy): domain Eukaryota; kingdom Metazoa; phylum Chordata; class Mammalia; order Primates; family Cercopithecidae; genus Colobus; species Colobus angolensis. Next base: position 9,642,279 of record NW_012117043.1, on the reverse strand, counting down.
GTCTGGGATACAGCAAAGGTAGTGCTAAGAGGAAAGTTTGTAGCCTTAAATGCTTACATCAAAAAGTCTGAAAGAGCACAGGTAGACAATCTAAGGTCACACCTCAAGGAAGTAGAGAAACAAGAACAAACCACAACAAAATCCAGCTGGAAAAAAGAAATAACCAAGATCAGAGCATAACTAAATGAAATTGAAAAAAAAATTATAAAAGATAAATGAAGCAAAAAGCTGGTTCTTTGAAAAGATAAACAAAATTGATACATCATTAGCAAGATTAACCAAGAAGAGAAAAGACTCAAATAAACTCAATTAGAAAAAAATGGGAGATATTACAACTGACACCACAGAAATGCCAAAGATCATTCAAGGCCTCTATGAAAACCTTTGCATGCGTAAAGTAGAAAACCTAGAGGAGATGGATACATTCCTGGAAAGATATAATCCTCCTAGCTTAAATCTGGAAGAATTAGAAACCCTGAATGGACCAACAACAAGCAGCAAGATTGAAATGGTAATAAAAAAATTACCACCAACAAAAAAAGTTCAGGAACACATGGATTCACAGCTGAATTCTATCAGACATTCAAAGAATTGGTACTAATCCTATTGACACTATTTCACAAGATAGAGGAAGAGGGAATCTTCTTTCAGCCATTCTACAAAGCCAGTGTCACCCTAATAACAAACCCAGTAAAGGACATAAGACAAAAAGAAAACTACAGAACAATATCTCTGATGAACATAGATGCAAAAATTCGTAAAAAAATAGTGGCTAACCGAATCCAACAACATATCAAAAAGATAATGCATCATGATCAAGTGGGTTTCACACCAGGAATACGGGATGGTTTAACATACACAAGTCAATAAATGTGATACATCACATAAACAGAGTGAAAAACAAAAATCACATTATCTCAATAGATGCAGAAGAAGCATTTGACAAATTCCAACATCGTTTAATGATTAAAACGCTCAGCAAAAGCGGGATACAAGGGATATACTTCAATGTAATAAAAGCCATCTATGACAAACCCATAGCCAATATAATACTGAATGGAGAAAAGTGGAAAGCATTCCCTCTGAGAACTGGAACAAGACAAGGATGCCCACTCTCATCACTTCTATTTAACACAGTACTGAAAGTCCTAGCCACAGCAATCAGGCAGAGTAAGAAATCAAGGGCATCCAAATCAGTAAAGAGAAAGTCAAGCTGTCACTTTTTGCTGATGATATGATTGTATACCTAGAAAACCCTAAAGACTCCTTCAAAAAGCTCCTAGAACTGATAAATGAATTCTGCAGGGTTTCAGAATACAAAATTAATGTACGCAAATCAGTAACTGTATTACACATCAACAATAAGCAAGCTGCGAATCAAATCAAGAACTCAATCCCTCTTACAATATCTGTTAGAAACAAAACACAAACAAACAAAAACTTAGGAATATACCTAACCAAGGAGGTAAAAGACCTCTACAAGGAAAACTACAAAACACTGCTGAAAGAAATCACAGATGACACACAGAAATGGAAACACATCCCATGCTCATGGATGGGTAGAATCAATATTGTGAAAATGACCGTACTGCCAAAAGCAATCTAAAAATTCAATGTAATTCCCACCAAAATACCACTATCATTCATCACAGATCTAGGAAAAACAACCCTAAAATTCATATGCAACTAAAAAGAGCCCACATAGCCAAAGAAGACTCACCAAAAAGAACAAATCTGGAGGCATCACATTACCTGACTTCAAACTATCCTATAAGGCCATAGTCACTAAAACAGCACAATACTGGTATAAAAATAGGCACCTAGACCAATTGAACAGAATAGACAATCCAGAAATAAACCCAAATACTTACAGCCAACTGATCCTCAACAAAGCAAACCAAAACATGAAGTGGGGAAAAGACACCCTACTCAACAAATGGTGCTGGGATAATTGGCAAGCCACATGTAGAATGAAATTGGATCCTCATTTCTCACCTTATTCCAAAATCAACCCAAGATGGATCGAGGGCTTAAATGTAAGACGTGAAACTATAAAATTTATAGAAGATAGCATTGGTCAAACCCTTCTAGACAGTGGCTTAGGCAAAGATTTCATGACCTAAAAGCAAATGCAAAAAAATAAATAGGTGGGACTTAATTAAACTAAAAAGCTTCTGTACAGCAAAAGGAACAGTCAGCAAAGTAAGCAGACAACCCACAGAATGAGAGAAAATCTTCACAATCTATACATTCGACTAAAGACTAATATCCAGATTCTACAAGGAACTCAAACAAACGAACAAGAAAAAAACCAAACAATCCCATCAAAAAGTAGGCTAAGGACATGAATAGACAGTTCTCAAAAGAAGATATACAAATGGCCAACAAACATATGAAAAAAGGTCCAACATCACTAATGATCAGGGAAATGCAAATAAAAACCACAATACAATACCACCTTACTACTGCAAGAATGGTCATAATCAAAAAAATCAAAAAATAATAGATGTTGGGGTGAATGTGGTGAAAAGGGAAGACTTCTATACTGCTGGTAGGAATGGAAACTAGTACAACCACTACGGAAAACAGTGTGGAGATTTCTTAAAGAACTAAAAGTAGAACTACCATTTGATCCAGCAATCACACTACTGGGTATCTACTCAGAGGGAAGAAAAGTCATTATACACAAAAGATATTGCACATGCATGTTTATAGCAGCACAATTAACAATTGCAAAAACATGGAACTGCCCAAATGCCCATCGGTCAACAAATGAATAAAGAAATTGTGATATGTGTGTTTGTGTGCATGTGTGTGTGTGTATGATGGAATGTTATTCAGCCATATAAAAAGAAGAAATTAATGGCATTCACAGCAATCTGGATGGGACTGAAGACTTATTCTAAGTGAAGTTACTTAGAAATGGAAAAACCAAACATCGTATGTTCTCACTCGTAAGTAGGAGCTAAGCTATGAGCGTGTAAAGACATAAGAATGATACAATGGACTGTGGGGACTCCAGGGAAAGGGTGGGAGGGGGATGAGGGATAAAATACTACAAATTAGATTCATTGTACACTGCTTCAGTGAAGGGTGCACCAAAATCTCACAAATCACCACTGAATCCAGAGAGTCCAACTATCAAGTTTTAACCACTGGAAATACTGTCTTGCTAGGCATTAGACTTCAGTAACTTATTTTAACAATTGTTTAGTAAGTAGCAATGGCTACAGTTGTCATTGGCATTAGGGTGCTTCAATAACAAGAAAAACTATTTCTGAATAAATAAGCATGTAATGGTTGAGAATCTAAAAACTTGCCATGTTCAGCAAGTAGGTTGGTATGAAAGTTGGGATTGTGTGCCGGAAGGAAAAATAAGATAACATAATTTCAAAATGAAAGTCTGTCCTTTTAATAGAATTCACTTTAGCAAAGTTTATCTAATCACTATTCTTATTTTCATCTTTTTTTTTTCCCAAGAACCAGGTCATTATGAAAAAGTCCTGATGGTTCAAAAAAGCAAATTTGGCACAAAAGGACAGGTCAGGTACAGAGATTACAGACTGGCTCAGTGGCAAAGTTTAAGATTGACTGACAATTACTCACATTCTTTCCTTAAGATTCCCCATGACAACAAGAGCAACAATAGCATGATATGCACATGCATGCATGCACACACACAAGCACACACACATACTCTCTCACACTCAGAACTGCTATGCAGGGATGCATTCCAGTGTAGAGATAAATTCAAATGACATCAATACGAAAAATATAATGAAACATCTCTCTATTCGTTTTCTTCAACTACCCTATGCCTCTTTCTTCACCTAAACCCCCTTTCAGAAAGTCTCTAAGACCCTGGGAAATTTCTCATGCCTTCCTGACTTCCAACGCAGATCTCATTTGACCATGCTCCTTTTCTGGGTAACGAATGTCTGATTCAGTGGTAACTTGGTCAGCTTTGGGTCAGAGAATCCAAGCATTTTTTTTTTCTCAAAAGGTTACAATTCCATGTTGAACTGGCAGATGATGCTTGTCATCTCATGCTGGCTCCAACGCTTGACAGCTCTATGGCTTTGAGCATGTTATTTATCTTCTCTGTGGCTCATTTTTTTATTTATAAAGTGGGCAGATATGAGGACTCCCCCTTAGGCTTCTTATTAGGATTATGTGAAATAAACCACGTAATGCATTTAGCACAGTGCTGGCATGCAGTAAGTACTCAGTAAAAGTCATTATTATTATGTTCACTCTTGCTATTTTTGTTACATGTAGTTGCAATGTTGGCAAAGATGAGTGCTTAAACCTGGAATTTCAGTCTAGTTTGTGAATTGAGTTGCACGGAGAGGCCTTAATTTTGCTCATCGGGTTGGTGATTGATGCTTGTTTGCTAACACAGAAAATGTTGGCAAAGGCAGGAAGGAGGGCTGGCAGAATAGCTGTACTAATTACCGAAGGTGCAAATTCAACATGCAGCAGTCTTGCACGACATAATGAGCCTGTGCTGAGGTGAAACAGGAGGTTTGTTACATACATTAGAATTAGATGCTCTAATTGCTTAGCATCCCAAATGTGAATGATTTCTTGAGAAATAGAAGAAAGTAATCCACCCACTTCTACATGACAACAAAAGAGTTCTCTTCAGTCTGTTGATAAGCAGGAAACCAGGACATAAGGGTAATTTCATCCAGGCAACAATTGATTAGATATGCTCCTATCTCTTCTCAAACACCACAGGGAGAAATAGAAGAATGTGATGAAGGAACAGTGTTCTTTATTAAGGGAAACCTGTAGCATTTCTTCACTGGCTAATGAGGGGACTGGCAGTGGGTCATTTGTGCTTTGATATGTTTAAAATTCAGGAGTTGAATCAGCCAATCAAGCGGCAGCTATGATAGGAATAAGAACAACTTTCGGTTATTGCATTTAAGGAATATTATACATTATCCTGAGCAGATTCTAAGAATCTAAGACAAATTTAATCAATTCAAGAGGACATACATATGTATGGAATTTAGCAATTAAGTTGTTTAACAAATTGTTCAACAGTGCCACCTGTAGGCAAGTGTATGTCCCTTTAATGGTGTGATGTCAAGAGAGAATCAGCACCTCTCAAAAGTTTGACAAGAGCTTTTAGATCAGACTGAAGTTTTAATCCTAATTCTGATTTTCATGAGCTATATGAGCTTGGGCAAGTTTCTCCACCTTCCTGAATTATTCAATAACTGTTTTTGCACCTCCAGTGACAAATAACACTCATTTTAAACAGAAACAGTCTATCCCATCTTTTGAGATACGAGTTCTGGGAAGTTCTTTGTAAGGGTACCTCTATATAATTTTACTAATTAGCTCAGTTTCCCTTCTTGGGAATATTCAAATATTTCATCAATCAATATGATTTTAAAAATATTAGAGAACAGATATTGCCTTCCTTCTTAATCTTTCTTTCTCTGGGCTAGTACTAGTTGCCCTTATGACTATCTTTTTTTTTTTTTTTTTTTTGAGACAGGGTCTTGCTCTGTTGCCCAGACTAGAGGGCAGTGGCACAATCACACCTCACTGTAGCCTCAACTTCCTATGCTCACATGGTTCTCCCACTTCAGCCTCCCAAGTAGTTGGGACCACAGGCATGTGCTACCATGCCTGGCTAATTTTTTGATTTTTTAAATAAAAATGGGGGTCTCACTTTTTTGCCTAGACTAGTCTCAAACTCCTGGCCTCAAGCAATCCTCGCATCTTGGCCTCCCAAAGCACTGGGATTCCAGGTGTGAGCCACCATATCCAGCCTCCTTATGATCATCTTATACAAAACAAAAATAAACACTAATCACTAATATCAGTAGTAGTTTCATGAACTACAAGCATTTTTTTTTTTCAGAACTTTATGAGGTAGTTCTATTATTTATTTATTTCATTATTTCTATTTTATTTTATAATTCCTTTTTTGTTTTATGATCTCTTACTTTCCCTTTGAAATCTGATGAAATCAAAGTATTCATTAAGTTTACCCAAGCTTATAACCCCGTATATGGACTAAACACCCCTTAAGACCTATCCTTGGTCTCAGGTCCTCAATAAACCTACCTGGACCTCAGGTTTTAAACCTCCTATTTTAAAAGGAGGTGTTAAATAGATGGAGTCACTATTCTATTTTTGCTCCCTCAATCTCACTTCTCATTCTTCCTCTACAGATATCCTTACTCCACAAACTCCTATAAAAGAAACAAATCCCTTAGTTTTGTTGACCTAGTATATATTGCTGCTGTTGTATTTTGACACCAGTAAATAAAATGTATTGCTAAAAAGTCAGAAAGTTACTTTTTAATTTTCAGTTTGCACAGCTCTTTAGTCTGGGAGACTGTAGAGATTTCAAATCTAGCCACAGGTGTTCCGTGAGCAGCTACACTCTGGGCCTAGCTTCCAGGAAGAGTCAGCACCTTCTACAAAAGAAGGAAGAAAATATTCTTGTCTGATAAGAAGACAGAAGGCTCAAGGTCGAGAAGGCAGCAGATGTGTGAATCTAAAGTTTTCAGAGAAGAGAAAGAAAGATTGCCTTTTGAGTTATAATTTTCAGCTTTGTGAAGGCACCAGAATCACAGATCATCACTATGCAGCTATTGTATTTCAGGCATTGATTTTTGCAATGAGGTACAGGGAAGAGGCAAACACTGAATTTTCATTAGCTTCTTGGGGAAAGTGAGCATCCTCCCCACACCAAAGTGTCCACAACATATTAAGGGATAATTTATAAAAGCTGGCTCAATGGATCTTAAACAAACAGCAATTGCAATGAAGCATTACTGGGTGAGTCGCTAATTTGAAGTAGGTCATGCCCATGTTAAAGGGCTATTCATTCAAAGCACTTGTCTTTTCTTTACTCAAAACTTTAATAGGAAAGCTGTCTGTTGTTGTCATTTTTTGCTTCTTTTGTATATGTTTTTTCCACAGAAGGATGTTATGAAAAACCTGAAGAGTTAAGAGATAATTCCAGGTTGAAAATACATATAAGATTTATGTATTTGAAATCAAAGTCCTTAACATTAGTACCATATTACGTACTCAGTCACCAAAGTAAACATTGGGAAGTATATTGAGAGTGATGTAAAACCATCTCTGTGGCATTTATCAAACTCTACTTGGCACTATGATCACTTGAGTCTTACTTTTATTCTTCTTATAAAGCTATAAGCTTCTTGAGGTCAGAGAAGTTTTTTTACTCACTGCAATGTCTGATACAGGAGCTCACACATACTGAGTGCTGGGTAAAAAGCGGACTTACTTCCACATCTAAGAATTTATCCTACATGAATAATTGTGTAAAAATTGTCCATATAAAGACATTCCCTGCAGTCATTCATTATTTAAGAAATATTTATTTGAGGTAGTGGCTCACAACTATAATCCCAGCACTTTGGGAGGCCGAGGTAGGTAGATCACCTGAGGTCAGGAGTTCCAGATCATCTTGGTCAACATGGTGAAACCCCGTCTCTACTAAAAATACAAAAATTAGCCAGGCATGGTGGTGGATGCCTGTAATCCCAGCTACTTGGGAGGCTGAGGCAGAAGAATTGCTTGAACCTGGGAGGCAGAGATTGTAGTGAACTGAGATTGTGCCATTGCACTCCAGTCTTGGTGACAAGAGCAAAACTCTGTCAAAAAAAGAAAGGTGGGGGGGGAGAGGGAGAGAAGGAGGGAGGGAGGGAGGGAGGATGGAAAGAAGGAAGGAAGGAAGGAGAAGGGAAGGGAAGGGAAGGGAAAAAGAAGAGAAAGAAAGAAAGAAAGAGAGAAAGAGAGAGAGAAAGAAAAAGAAAAAGAAAAAAGAGAAAGGAAGGGAGGGAGGGAGGGAGGGAGGAAGGAAATCTCATAGTATTCTGAGGGCTGCAAATAGTTCAGTGTGACTTGGAATGA
>NW_012117043.1:9617511-9634318 GCF_000951035.1 Colobus angolensis palliatus | reverse complement strand
GAAGGAAAGGACAGGACAGGACAGGAAAGGAAAGGAAAGGGAAACTAATTTGAACAGTTTTACTTCTAGGTATTTTTTAGGTATTGTACTTAGTATTAGGTTTATTGAGGGGAGCATAGGTGGACATAGTCTTTGTCTGCCCATTGAGAGCTCACAGGATAATGGGAAAATGGACATTAACTAAATAATTACGCAACATGTATTTAGCTACAGAGTGTGATAAGGACTTTGAAGGATACGTATTTGATTCTGTGGGAGTATGTACCCAAAGATCTGACCTACTCAGGAGGATTATAAAGGCTTTTCTAAGGAAGTGATGACTGTACCAAGACCATAAGGTAAGTGACACATGCATATTGAGAAGGCAGAAGGCAGACGGCAGGAGGGAACCAGGAGAGTAGATGGACAGTAGCCACCCCACGTAATGCCATGGAGGCCATACTAAGGAGATTTATCTTTAGCAGAAGAGTAATTGTAGCCAGGTGCAGTGGCATATGCCTGTAATCCCAGCAATTCGGGAGCGTGAGGCGGGAAGATCGCTTGAGCCAAGGAGGTCGAGGCTGCAGTGAGCCATGACTACACCATTCCACTCCAGCCTGGGTGACAGAGTGAGGCTCTATCTCAAAAAAAAAGTAATGGGATGTCACTGAAGGGTCTTAAGGTAGGGGTGGTAGAAGAAATGTATGTTTTTCTATAGTGTAAATTTTACATCATGGGACAAATGGAAAATCTAGTCTCTACTTAATTTTTAAAAAGCCCTAGCTTACTTCTCTATTTCTTATTTTTTAATAAAAGGAAAGTGTAGTTAGGGGAAGTTTCCTACTAAAGCCTAAAAGCAATCTGTTTTCTCAGACATTATATAAGGTACACTGAACAACAAAATGGGCAATGCCTTCAACAATTGTTCTGCAACAATTGTTGGAGCTTTCCAAATATAGTTATTTCTTTTAGCAATATTAAAGAACAAAAATTAAAGGAATAGCACTGAAACAAAACATGGCAAAAGATTTTGTTTCTGTGTGAGCAGCAAAGCTAATATGTTCCAGATAAACAGTTTTCTGTGGGTCTCATTAGATTTTAAGCTAAAACTGACAGCTGAACTACTACTGTAAATACAAAGATGAGAAAGGCATGGTCCCTGTTCTCAGAAACACCACAACTAATTTATGAAGATCTATTAATATGTCCTAAGCTTTTGTTTGTTTTTTGTCTTGAGACAGAGTCCCACTCTATTGCCCAGGCTGGTCTCAAACTCCTGAGATTGAGCCTGATCTTCCTGCCTCAGCCTCCCAAACTGCTAGGATTACAGGTATGAGCCACCATGCTTGCCAAAATTGTCTTATACTTAATTAAAATGTGTTAATTATTTATATCACAGACATACCTGTATCTAGTTAAAATATCCAATAGCTTATTAGACAATATCCATGGAATAAGATTATTTCTATTTATTTATTCTTTTTAATAATTTAAATGTTTATCTAGATGTTTAGACTGACACTAATTTTCTCAAACTTCTGAACATTGCTAAGGTATTTCTTTCACAAAATTATAATCACACATTTACAAACCATGTAATTATAGGGTTAAATCTATTAATATAAATCATAACTTGTCATTACATATTTAAAATGACCCACCTAACAAAAGTACAAAAGGGTAAGCAATAGCCAATAAGATATGCTTACAGAGATTAGATTCAAAGTGTTGCTCATACTCCTTAGCATATTAATTTTGCAAGATACTGAAACACTGCAACATTTGCAAACATTATCCTAGGTACTTGGCATAGAAAAACTTGAAATTTCATAACTTTGGTAAGATTTTAGCATAGAAATTGGGTTTTAAAAAGTCTTGTACTTAATACTGCATGATTTCAGGAACGTTTCATTAATACAAATGATAAACAAATTTATGTGGTTGAAAAGCAATAACAAAAAAAATTTAAATTTCTGAATAAACTGATATAAACCAAATCAGAAAATGTGCTACTCTACCAAACTTGGGTTGTCTGAACTGTTTCTGTATGCATACGGACGTTTCATTTGACTTGATGATACTCTAAGTGTGTTAGCCAATATGGCTAATGGGCATATTTTCTTATTCTACTTTGTCCCTTAAGAAGGCAAGAACATAGTTTGGCTATTAGAATCCTTGATATACAGCTGCACTTTAGGAGGATACTTTCCCAAACACTACTTTCATTTTAAAAAATCAACATTATTGAGCTGTAACGTATAAAAATAATGCACCCATTGTAAGTATATGATTCATTGAATATAGACAAAATATGCAATTGCATAAACATCTCTACCATCAAGACATAAAATATGTCCAGCACTTCAGAAAGGCTTTTCGTTTTTTTGAGGTTATCCTCACCCTTGGCCACAGACAGTAACTTATCTGCTGTCATCATAGATTAGTTTCATTTCTTTTTGAATTTCACATATAAAATCATACAGCATGTACTCTTTTGTGTCTTTTTTGTGTTTTCAGGTGTTTTATTATACTGTGCTGTGTTAGTCTGTTGTCATGCTGCTATGAAGAAATACCCGAGACTGGGTAATTTATAAAGAAAAGGGGTTTAACTGCCTCACAGTTCCACATGGCTGGGGAGGCCTCAGGAAACACAATCATGGCAGAAGGCACCTCTTCACAGGGTGGCAGGAGAGCAAATGAGTGCCAAGCAAAGGGGGAAGCCCCTTATAAAACCATCAGATTTCATGAGAACTCAGTGTCATGGGAACAGCATGGGGAAACTGCCTCCATGATCCAATCGCTTCCCACTGGGTCCCTCCCACAACATGTGGGTATTATGGGAACAAAATTCAAGATAAGATTTGGGTGGGAAAACAGCCAAACCATATCGTTGCCTAGGAATACTTTTGTTTGTATTTATCCTGCTCAGAGCTTTCTAGCTTTTTGAATCTATAAATTTGTGTCTTTGTAAAATTTGGTAATTTGAGGGACATTATTTCTCCACATATTTTTCTGTCTTGTTTTTTTTCTTCTATCTTTCTCCTTGGACTCAAATTTCACATGTGATAAAACAAATGTTATGCCTTTGAGGGTCTGTTCATTTTTTTAGTATTTTTTCTTTGCCTTCAGATTGAATATTTTCTCCTGTTCGGTCATCAAATTTATTGAACTTTTTCTTTGTCATTTCCATTTTGCTGTTAAGCTTATTCAGCGAGTTTTTTTTAAATTTTCAAATATTGTATTTTCCGGTTCTAAAAATTCAATTTTTAATGTTCCATTTCTCAATTTTCTATTTCTATCTTTTTATTCATTCTAAGTATTTTTCCCTTATATTATTGAATATAATAATGATTTGCTCAATAATAATCTGCTTTAAAATTTTGTCTGATAGGTACAACAACTTGGCCATTTCAAGATCATTATTTTTCTTACTGGTCTTTTCCCCTAAGAGAATGGTTCCCATTTTTTATTTCTTCTTTTGTTAAGTAAGTTTTGTACTGTATCCTGGACATGTGCATTTAATATTATAGAGACTCTGGATTCTCTTACATTGCCCTATACAGTATACAAGTATTTGTTTTAGCGAATTGTTTTGGTAAATTTGAACTGCACACTCTTTCTCCTGGGCAGTGGTCCTGATCTCAATTCTGTCCTTTTTGCCTTGCTATGTTACTGAAAATCTACCCCACACAGATGTGATTCAGAGGTCATCGATATCTGGGAAGAGTTTATACACTAATTATTGGACTTTCCCTCTGTGGGTCTCCCCAGGATTCCTAACCTGTTTTTCTATAACTGTGGTTGCCCTGAACTTTCTCCTCTGTTTCTTTGAGCCAACATGACACCAGACTTTCTTGTAGTTTTATCACCCCATGTGCACACATTGTCATTCTCAGGATGGAAACAAAGAAAATGGGAAACTCTCCCAGTGCCATTCCCCTCCCAGTATCGATTCCTGTCCCCATCTCCACCCCATATTCTGTCTGCTTTTTGTCACTCTCTGGTGCCTTTGGGAAGGTTTTGTTATTTATTTTTTATTTTTGGAACAGATTTCATATTTGTTATTTGAGAGAGTGTATGATAGGAGCTTTCTGAGCTATCCACTGCAAGTAGAACCCACATTTATTTTAAATTATCAAATTATGGCAGCTTGAGCCATCACTGATATATCTGATGAATATTCGTTCACCTCAGTATCTCTTTTGGCTATAATAAGAAGTTCCAAAAGTGATGCCTTAATCATGCTTAAAAACCAGTGTCAAAACTACTGCCATGTGGTTTTCACTCTATTCCCCCTTTTATATATTCAGTGACTGCAAAGTCCCATGGTCAAGCTTCACCATTGTCACTGCCTGCCATGTTGTCCCTAAAAGAGTTCTGAACAGAAAGAGAGAGATGGCTTTTATTGCCTTTTTACTTGGAATCCAAAGTAGTTCTATTTGTGCCTAGAGTCACACAAAGAATCTCGTTAAATCCGTTTGCCAGATGAGATCAGATGCATTCAGAGTGACACAGTCATAGGGTTCTAGCATCACCTCTTTGTCCATATCTCCCTTTTATTTCTAAGTTATAGTAATAAAATATTAATAAAGTTCAGTAACTGAACAATATGAAAACATGTCTTCACGCTAATGATAATAACATTAGCTATAATTTATTGAATTATTTACCATGTGCTAAGACCTACTTGATATGGTTAGAGAGTAATACTTAAGAATGTGATATTTGAAGCTGGATTTTTTGGGTTAATAGTATTACTTTGAATAAGTTGCCAACTCTCCGTGCTTCAGTTTCCCAACTTGGAAAAGAAAAAAACTGACCAACTATAAACTGTGTTATAATGATTAAATGAACAATACAGGCAATCAATTTAGAATTGTGCCAAGTACATAGTGAGCATTCAATAAATATTAGCTATTACTGTAATTATGATTGTCACAACAATCCTATGGAATATATTTTCTTAATTTTTAAATATTTTATAATGCGAAAACTGAGACAATAAAAGCTTCGATTACTTGCCCAGGTTCACTTAGCTTTGAAGAAACTGAACCTGAATTTTGAGTCAGATGTTCTGGCTCCAGGGTACACATACTTAACCAGTCTCCTGTTTTAAACGCAGTCCAAGTAGCTGGTTGTAGGATGAATGTCACACTATTCTCCTGGTTCTCCCCAGTGCAGCAAGGTTCACATGCTATTAACTGATACGAACAAACACTGGGAAAAGTGGGAGGAGATTTTATCAGGCTCTTGCTCAGCCAACCAAAATTGTCTTGTAACTCCTATGATTAATTATACTAAAAAATCCACTATAACTTTTAAAGATTTAAGGTTTGCTCTAAATCTTCGATTTTTTAGTGTTTTTTTTTTGGTTTGTTGTTTGTTTTTTATCTCAGAAAAGACATCAGTGCTGAATTACACAAATAAGCAGATAAATACTGTCTTGGTAAGTTTGATCTTGTGATAATATATTGCTTTCATAGTAGCATTGCTCAGGTACTGAACTATTAATATTTTATTAGCATATTTTAGAAATATATCTCTCTGTGGTTTTATGTCACATATAAAAAGAAGTAAATATTAAATTTACATACAACTTTAATTAGGAGTAAAAATAGAACTACATTTTATTCATTTTACCCTCAGTAGATTTATCACTTTTATTAAAAAATTCAAGCTATCATGTTATGAATTATTAGAATAATAATAATCTATGATAGAAAAGGACACAGAAGGTTTGTAATTCTACGTTACATCAAATTTTGCATAGAAATCCTTTCTGTAATATCATAGGTATATCATCATTCATCCACTATTTTCAATTTACCTGTTGTTAGAAGGTGTTGATTTTTAAAAAGCTTTTTCCATATTGAGCTAAAAGCTCACTTTTTATAAATGTCACTCATTAGCTTTAGAGGCAGACATAAGAAAACATGAAAATGAACTCTCTCTTTTATGTTACAGCTATTTAAATACTTAAAAATAATTATCCTTTTTATCCAAATATTCTTGGATTAAATAGTCTATATATTATTTCCAGAACTTCCTTAACATATAATAATTGTCTTACATATGAACACATGCTCATCTATTTCCATTTTAAAAAGTGGTGAACAGAACTTAACACAGTACAATGTATGTGATCAGATGAGTGCAGAATTCACTAGATTTATCACCTCTCTTGATCTGGAAACTCTATTCGGATTAATGCAGTCTCTGAATGCTTCCTTTCTCTTGTACTGCTGACCTTGCAACTAACAAAATATCATTAAAGTTTGCTTATTGCTTTAAAGATTATTTAAATATTTCATCAATCTATAAAAAGATACCTCTTTCTAGGAGCAAATCTACTATTTGAAGCAATAAAGAAGAGGCTGGCAAGATGGAATAGGAACAGCTCTGGTCTGCAGCTCCCAGCAAGATCAATGCAGAAGGCAGGTGATTTCTGCATTTCCGACTGAGGTACATGGTTCATCTCATTGGGAATAGTTGGACAGAGGCTGCAGCCCACGAAGGGTAAGCTGAAGTATGGTGGGGCATCGCCTCACCTGGGACATGCAAGGGGTCAGGAAATTTCCCTCCCCTAGCCAAGGGAAGCCATGAGAGACTGTACCGGGATGAACAGTGCACTCTGCTTCAGATACCACATTTTTCCCACGTTCTTCACAACCAGAAGACCAGGAGATTCCCTCCGGTGCCTATGCCACCAGGGCCTTGGATTTTTAAGCACAAAACTAGCCAGCTGTTTGTGCAGACACTGGGCTAGCTACAGGAGTTTTTTTGTTTTGTTTTGTTTTCATACCCCCATGGCACCTGGAATGCCAGGGAGACAGAACCGTATACTCCTCTGGAAAAGGGGCTGAAGACAGGAAGCCAAGTGGTCTGGCTTGGCAGGTCCCACCCTCACAGAGCCCAGCAAGCTGAGATCCACTGGCTTGAAATTCTCGCTGCCAGCACATCAGTCTGAGGTTGACGTGAGATGTTCGAACTTGGTGGTGGGGAGGGGCATATGCCATTGCTGAGGTTTGACTAGGCAGTTTTACCCTCCAGTGTAAAAAAAGGTACCAGGAAGTTTGAATGGGGTAGAGCCCACCGTAGCTCAGTGAGGCCACTCTGGCCAGACTGCCTCTCTAGATTCCTCCTCTCTGGGCAAGGCGTATCTGAAAAAAAGGCAGCAACCCCAGTCAGGGACTTATAGATGAAACCCCCATCTGCCTGGGACAGAGCACCTGGGGGAAGGGGTGGCTATGGGCACAGCTTCAGCAGACTTAAATGTCCCTGCCTGATAGCTCTGAAGACAGCAGCAGTTCTCCCAGCATAGCATTTGAGCTCTGATAAGGGACAGACTGCCTCCTCAAATGGGTCCCTGACCCCTGTGTCTACTGACTGGGAGAAACCTCCCAGTAGGGGCCAACACACACCTCGTACAGCTGACATCTTGTAGGTGCTCAAAATAAAGGGATGGAGGAATATTTAACAATGAAAAGGAGAGCAAAAAAAGAAAAAGCAGGGTTGCAATCCTAGTCTCTGATAAAAAAGACTTAAACCAACAAAGATCAAAAGAGACAAACAAGGACACTATATAATGGTAAAGAGATCAACACAACAAGAAGAGCTAACTATCCTAAATATACATGCACCCAATACAGAAGCACCCAGATTCATAAAGCAAGTCTTAAGAACTAAAAAGAGACTTGGACTCTCACACAATAATAGTGGGAGACGTTAATACCCCACTGTCAATATTAGACAGATCAATGAGACAGAAAATTAACAAGGGTATCCAGGACTAGAACTCAGATCTGGACAAGGTGGACCTAATAGAAATCTACAGAACTCTCCACCCTAAATCAACAGAATATATAGTCTTCTCAGTGTCACATTACACTTATTCTAAAATTGACCACATAATTGGAAGTAAAACACTTGTGAGTAAATGCAAAAGAACAGAAATCCTAACAAAAAGTCTCTCAGATTACAGTGGAATCAAATTAGAACTGAGGATTAAGAAACTCACTCAAAACTGCACAACTACATGGAAACTGAACAACCTGCTCTTGAATGACTATGGGTAAATAATGAAATGAAGGCAGAAATAAAGATGTTCTTTGAAACCAATGAGAACAAAGACACAACGTATCAGATTCTCTGGGACACATTTAAATCAGCGTGTAGAGGGAAATTTACAGCACGAAATACCCACAAGAGAAAGCAGGGAAGATCTAAAATTACAATTAAAACATCACAATTAAAAGAACTAGAAAGGCAACAACAAACAAATTCAAAAGCTAGAAGAAGACAATAAATAACTAACATCAGAGCAGAACTGAAGGAAATAGAGACATGAAAAACCCTTCAAAAAATCAATGAATCCAGGAAGTGGTTTTTTGAAAATATCAACAAAATAGATAGACCACTAGCCAGACTAATAAAGAGAAAAAAGGAGAAGAATCAAATAGACACAATAAAAAATGATAAAGGGGATATCACCACCGGTCCTACAGAAATACAAACTACCATTGAGAGGTGAAGCCAGCTGTACTTCCCAGGTTGAAGAGGACTTAGAGAACTTTCCTGTCTTACAAGGGGACTGTAAAATGCACCAATCAGTGCTCTGTAGCTAGCAAGAGTTTTGTAAAATGGACCAATCAGTGCTCTGTAAAATGGACCAATCAGCTCTCTGTAAAATGGATCAATCAGTAGGATTCTAAAAGTTACCAATCACAGGGAGGATTGAGAAAAGGGCATTCTGATAGGAGAGAAACAGGACATGGAAGAGGACAAATAAGGGGAAAAAAGCTGGCCACCCCAGCCAGCAGCAGAAACCCACTCAGGTCCCCTTCCAGCTGTGGAAGCTTTGTTCTTTTACTCTTCACAGTAAATCTTGCTGCTGCTCACTCTTTGGGTCTGTGCCACCTTTATGAGCTGTAACACTCACTGCAGAGGTCCACGGCTTCATTCTTGAAGTCAGCCAGACCATGAACCCACCAGAAGGAACCAAGTCCGGACATATCTTGGGGGTTCATCTGGGATTTCACCACCTGGTGAGTACAATTGGACCCCTTTCACTTGCTATTCTGTTCTATTTTTACTCAGAATTTGGGGGATAAACACTGGGCACCTGCCAGCCAGTAAAAAGCGACTGACGTGGCTGCCGGACTAAAGACATGGGTGTCGGGCTTTCTGGGAAAGGGCTCTCTAACAACCCCTGACTCTTGGGAGTTGGGAGCATTGGTTTGCCTGGAACCAACTTCTGCTTTTCCTGTACTTCTGGGCTGAGCTGAGGGTCAGCAGAGAGGAAAGCCATTCAACAGGCTCACCCTTGAAATATATCCTAAGCCATTGGGACCAATTTGATTGGCAAACCCTGAAAAAGAAGCAGCTTATTTTTTTTTCTACACTGTGGCCTGGCCCCAATATTCTCTCTCTGATGGGGAAAAATGGCCACCTTAAGGAAGTATGAATTACAATACTATCCTGCAACTTGACCTTTTCTGTAAGAGAGAAGGTAAATAGAGTGAACTACCTTATGTCCAAACTTTCTTTTCACTGAAGGATAATCCACAACTATGCAAAGTTTGAAATTTACATCCCAGAGGAGGACCTCTCAGCTTACCTCCATATAATAACCTTCCTACAGCTCCCCTCCCTATTAATGATGAGTCTCCTCTAATCTCCCCTGAGGAGAAGGAAACAAAGAAATCTCCAAGAGAACGCAAAACCCCCCAGGCTATCGGTCCTGTTCTCTTCAAGTTGCAGGGGGAGGGGAATTTGGCCCACCCCAGGTACATGTCCCCTTCTAACTCTCTGATTTAAAGCAGATCAAGGTAGACCTGGAGAAGTTTTCAGATGATCCTGATAGGTATATAGGTGCCCTACAGGGTGTAGGGAAAACCTTCCTCCTCACTTGGAGAGATGTAATGCTAATGTTAGCTCAAACCCTGGCTTTTAATGAAAAGAATGTGGCTTTAGCTACAGCCTGAGAGTTTGGAGATACCTGGTATCTTAGTCAAGTAAATGATAGAATGACAGCCAAAGAAAGGAGAAAATTCCCTACCTGTCAGCAAGTCATCCCCAGTATGGATCCCTACTGGGACCTAGACTCAGATCATAGGGACTGGATTCGTAAACATCTGTTGACCTCTGTTCTAGGAGGACTAAGGAGAATTAGGAAAAAGCCCATGAGTTATTCAATGATGTCCACCATAACTCAGGGGGAAAAAAAAAAATCCTACCGCCTTCCTTGAGTGACTATGGGAGACCTTAAGAAAATATATTCCCCCGTCACCTGTCTCCCTCGAGGGTTAATTGATCCTAAAAGATAAGTTTCTTATCCAATCAGCCACAGATACCAGAAGAAGGCTCCAAAAGCAAGCCTTGGGTCCTGAACAAAATCTGGAGGCATTAATAAACCTGGCAGCCTCAGTGTTTTATAATAAGAACCAAGAGGAACAGGCCGAAAAGGAAAAGCAAGATAAGAGAAAGGCAGCAGCCTTAGTCATGGCCCTCAGACAAACAAACCTTGGTGGTTCAGAGAGGACAGAAAATGGAGCAGGCAAATCACCCAGTAGGGCTTGTTATCAGTGTGGTTTGCAAGGACATGTTAAAAAAGATTGTCCAACAAAAAAGAAGTCACCCCCTTGCCCATGTCCACCATGCCAAGGCAATCACTGGAAGGTGCACTACCCAGAGGACAAAGGTTCTCTGGGCCAGAAGCCCCCAGCCAGATAATCCAACAACAGGACTGAGGGTACCCAGAGCAAACACCAGCTCATGTCATCACCCTCACTAAGCCCCAGGTATGTTTAACCATTGAAGGCCAGGAAATTGACTTCCTCCTGAACACTGGTGTGGTCTTCTCAGTGTTAATCTCCTGCCCCAGACGGCTGTCCTCAAAGTCTGTTACCATCTGAGGAATCCTGGGACAGCCTAAAGTCAGCTATTTCTCCCACCTGTTCAGTTGTAATTGGGATACTTTGCTCTCTTCACATGCCTTTCTTTGTATGCCTGAAAGTCCCACCCTTATTAGAGAGGGACATATTAGCCAAAGCTGGAGCTATTATCTACATGAATATGTGGAAAATGTTGCCCACTTGTTGTCCCCTACTTGAGGAGGGAATCAAAATCTGGGCATTAGAAGGACAATTCAGAAGGGCAAAAAATGCCCACCCAGTCCAAATCGGACTAAAAGATTCCACCACTTTTCCTTATCAAAGGCAATATCCCTTAAGGCCTGAAGCTCATAAAGGATTACAGGATATTGTTAGACATTTAAAAGCTCAAGTCTTAGTAAGAAAATGCAGCAGTCCCTGCAACACCCCAATTCTAGGAGTACAAAAACAAAACACTCAGTGGAGATTAGTGCAAGTTCTTAGACTCATCAATGAGGCAGTAATTCTCTATATCCAGTTGTACCTAACCCCTATACCCTGCTCCCTCAAATACCAGAGGAAGCAGAATGGTTCACTGTTCTGGACCTCAAGGATGACTTCCTATACATTCCCCTGCACCCTGACTCCCAGTTTCTCTTTGCCTTTGAGGATCCCACAGACCACACGTCCCAACTTACGTGGACAGTCTTGCCTCAAGGGTTTAGAAATAGCCCTCATCTGTTTGGTCAGGCACTGGCCCAGGATCTAGACCACTTCTCAAGTCCAGGCACTCTGGTCCTTCAGTATGTGGATGATTTACTTTTGGCTATCAGTTCAGAAGCCTCATGCCAGCAGGCTACTCTAGATCTCTTGAACTTTCTAACTAATCAAGGGTATGAGTCATCTAAATCAAAGGCCCAGCTCTGCCTACAACAAGTCAAATATCTAGGCCTAATCTTAGCCAGAGGAACCAGGGCCCTCAGTAAAGAACAAATACAGCCTATATCTGCTTATCCTCACCCTAAGACATTAAAACAGTGGTGAGGGTTCCTTGAAATCACCAGCTTTTGCCGACTGTGGATCTCTGGATACAGCAAGATGGTCAGGCCACTCTATACTCTAATCAAGGAGACCCAGAGGGCAAATATTCATCTAGTAGAATGGGAATCAGAGACAGAAACAGTCTTCAAAACCTTGAAGCAGGCCCTAGTACAACGTCTAGCCTTAAACCTTCCCAAAGGACAAAGCTTCTCTTTATATGTCACAGAGAGAGTGAGAATAGCTCTTGGAGTCCTTACTCAGGCTCGTGGGACCACCCCACACCCAGTGGCATACCTAAGTAAGGAAATTGATGTAGTAGGAAAAGGCTGGCCTTACTGTTTATGGGTAGTTGCAGCAGTGGCTGTCTTAGTATCAGAGGTTATCAAAATAACACAAGGAAAGGATCTCACTGTCTGGACTACTCATGATGTAAAATGCATACTAGGTGCCAAAGGAAATTTATGGCTATCAGACAACTGCCTGCTTTGATACTAGGCACCACTCCTTGAGGGACTGGTGCTTCGAATATGCACATGTGTTGCCCTCAACCCTGCCACATTTCTCTCAGAGGATGGAGAACCAATAGCACATGACTGCCAATAAACTGTATCTCAGACTTATGCCACCTGAGGGGATCTTTTAGAAGTCCCCTTAGCTAATACTGACCTTAACCTATTTACCGATGGAAGTTCATTTGTGGAAAATGGGATATGAAGGGCAGGTTATGCCATAGTTAGTGATGTAACAGTACTTGAAAGTAAGCCTCTTCCCCCAGGGACCAGCACCCAGTTAGCAGAACTGGTGGTGTTTATTCAAGCCTTAGAACTGGGAAAGGGAAAAAGAATAAATGTGTACACAGATAGCAAGTATGCTTATCTAATCCTACATGCCCATGCTGCAATACAGAGATAAAAGGAGTTCCTAACCTCTGGGGGATCCTCCATTAAATACCACAAGGAAATCATGGAGTTATTGCACGCAGTGCAAAAATCCAAGGAGGTGGCAGTCTTACATTGCCAAAGCCATCAAAAAGGTGAAGGAAAAAAGGTGGAAGGAGACTGTTGGGTAGACCCTAAGGCCAAAATTGCTGCCAGGCCGAACCTTCCATTAGAAATACCTAGGGAAGGAACCTTGGTATGGAACAACCCTCTCCAAGAAATTAAGCCCCAGTATTTCCCTGACCAACACAGAATGAGGACTTTCATGGGGGCATAGTTTTCTCCCCTCAGGATAGTTAATGACTGAAGAGGGAAACGTACTCATACACAAAGCCAACCAGTGGAAAATACTTAACACCCTCCACCAAAGTTTTCATATGGGTATTGGGAACACTCATCAAATGGCCAAATTCCTGTTTACAGGGCCAAATCTCCTCTGCACCATACGACAAGTAGTCAAAGCCTGTGAGGTGTGCCAAAGGAATAATCCCTTGGTCCATTGTAAGACCCTTCTGGGGGAACAAAGAACAGGTCACTATCCCAGAGAGGACTGGCAGACTTCATCCATATGCCTAAGTCAAGGGGATTTCAATACTTGTTGTTCTGTGTTGATACCTTCACTAATTGGATAGAAGCCTTTTCCTGCAAGACAGAGAAGTCTCAGGAAGTGGTTAAAGTCCTAATTCATGAAATAATTCCTAGATTTGAGCTTCCTCAAAGCTTACAAACTGACAATTGTTCAGCTTTTAAAGCCACGGTAGGTAACTCAGGGAATTTCCAGAGCACTAGGGATACAATATCACTTCCGCTGCACCTGGAGGCCACAATCCTCAGGGAAGGTGGAGAAAGCAAATGAAACATGCGAGAGGCACTTAAGGAAACTAACACAAGAAACTCATCTTCCATGGCCTACTCTCTTGCCCATGGCCTTGTTGAGAATCTGAAATTCTCATCATAAAATGGGGCTCAGTCCATATGAAATGCTGTATGGATGACTTTTTCTACTAAAAATACCCTAACAGGACACGCACTCCAGCTTTTACGCTCTTACATTTCCAACCTCACCTATTACACAAGCAATGAAAAGCCCATACATGGCCCTGTAACCACAAATACCGTCTCAACTTTCCAAGCCCCTTTATGCATTGACAACAACTTGTTATCAGGCCTGCCCGTGGGGCGCATACTATCCCATCAGTGTAATTACACCCTATAACTTCAAGCCCCAGCTGATCGTAGTAATTTCCGAGTCATCCAAACAGCTCCATTCAGCTGGACTGTCCACTTCTCAGGGCCCCCCAAAATCATCATCTCCTCCCTGCTTAACAAACAGTCCAGGTTTTGTAATGGCAAATATACTCTCTGCATGATCATTTACATCTGGACCCCCTGCAGCAGTGCCCCACCACTAATGAATGCCTTCTCATCCCCTCTTTCAATCACTCCCTTGAATGGTTCCTAGTAGATACAAAGTGGTTTTTTTCTCCAGTGGGAAAATAGAGCACAGGGAGCCAGTCAGTTTGCTCCCAACACCCCTTTCCAGCTACTCACTGGAACTACCTTGGCAAGCACTCTAGGAGTATGGGAAAATGAAAACAACAAACTCACACACCTTTTTAACATACACAACCAGTTCTGTCTACCCAGCCAAGGTATATTCTTCTTTATGTGGAACTTCAACCTATATCTGCATCCCAACCAACTGGACAGGCACCTGCAACTTAGTCTTCCCAAGTCCCAACATTGTCATTACCACAGGAAATCAGACCTTATTAGTGCCCCTCAAAGCTCAAGTCCATCAGCATGGGGCCATACAACTTATACCCCTACTTATAGGGTTAGGAATGGCCACTGCTACAGGAACTGCAATAGCCAATTTATCTACTTCATAATCCTACTACCACATACTCTCAAAGGATTTCTCAGTTTGCAAGAAATAACAAACTCTCTCCTAACTCTACAATCCAAAATAGACTCTCTGGCAGCAGTGACTCTCCAGAACCACCGAGGCCTAGACCTCCTCACTGCTGAGAAAGGAGGACTCTGCACCTTCTTAGGGGAAAAGTGTTGCTTTTACACTAACCAGTCAGGGGTAGTACGAGATGCCACCCAGCATTTACAGGAAAAGGCTTCTGAAATCAGACAACACCTTTCAAACTCTTATACCAACCTCTAGAGTTGGGTGACGTGGCTTCTTCCCTTTCTAGGTCCTTTGACAGCCATCTTGCTATTACTTGCCTTTGGGCCCTGTATTTTTAACATCTTTGTCAAATTTGTTTCCTCCAGGATCGAGGCCATCAAGGTACAGATGGACTTACAAATGAAACCCCAATTAAGCTTAACTCACAACTTCCACCGAGGACCCCTGGACCAACCCACTGGCCCTTTGGCCAGAGAGTGCCCCTCTGGAGGACACTGCAACTGCAGGGCCCCTTCTTTGCCTTTATCCAGCAGGAAGTAGGTAGAGTGGTCATTGCACAATTCCCAAAAGCAGTTGGGGTGTCCTGTTTAGAGGGGGGATTGAGAGGTGAAGCCAGCTGGACTTCCTGGGACAAGTGGGGACTTGGAGAACTTTTCTGTCTTACAAGGGGATTGTAAAATGCACCAATCAGAGCTCTGTAGCTAGCAAGAGGTTTGTAAAATGGACCAATCAGCACTCTGCAAAATGGACCAACAAATCAGTGCTCTGTAAAATGGACCAATCATCAAGATTCTAAAAGGAACCAACTTTGGGGAGGATCGAGAAAAGGGCCTTCTGATAGGACAAAAACACGACATGGAAGGGGACAGATAAGAGAATAAAAGCTGACCACAGCAGCAACCTGTGAATAAAAGAGTCAGCAGCGGCAACCTGCTTGGGTCCCCTTCCATGCTGTGGAAGCTTTGTTCTTTCGCTCTTCACAATAAATCTTGCTGCTGCTCACTCTTTGGGTCCATGCCATATTAAGAGCTGTAACACTCACCACAAAGGTGTGCAGCTTCATTCTTGAAGTCAGCGAGACCACAAACCCACCTGAAGGAACCAACTCCAGACACACCATCAGAGAATACTATAAACACCTCTATGCAAATAAACTAGAAAATCTAGAAGAAATGGATAAATTCCTGGACACATACACCCTCCCAAGACTAAACCAGGAAGAAGTCAATTCCCTGAGTAGACCAATAAGAAGTTCTGAAATTGAGGCAGTAATTAATAGCTTACCAACCAATAAAAAAGCCAGGATGAGAGGATTTCAGAGCTGAATTCTACCAGAGCTACAAAGAGGGGGCTGATAACATTTCTTTGAAAAAAATCCAAACAATGGAAAAACACAGAATCCTTCGTAACTCATTTTATGAGACCAGCAGCATCCTGATACCAAAACCTGGCAGAGACACAAAGGGAAAGACAATTTCAGGCCGATATCCCTGATGAACATCGATGCAAAAATCCTCTGGCAAACCGAGTGCAGCAGTACATCAAAAAGCTTATTACCATGATCAAATCAGCTTCATCTTGGGGATGCAAGACTGGTTCAACATATGCAAATCAATAAACGTAATCCATCAGATAAACAGAACCAATGACAAAAACCACATGATTACCTCAATAGATGCAGAAAAGGCCTTCAACAAAATTAAACAGCCCTTGATTCTAAAAACTCTTAATAAACTATGTTCTGATGGAATGTATCTCAAAATAATAAGAGTTATTTATGACAAAACCCACAGCCAGTATCATACTGAATGGGTAAAGACTGGAGGCATTCCCTTTGAAAACCAGCAGAAGACAAGGATGCCCTCTCTCACCACTCCTATTCAATATAGTCTTGGAAGTTCTGGCAAGGGCAATAAGGCAAGAAAAAGAAATAAAGAGTATTCAATTAGGAAAAGAAGAAATCAAATTGTCTCTGCAGATGACATGATTGTATATTTAGAAAACCCCATCATCTCAGCCCAAAATCTCCTTAAGCTGATAAGCAACTTCAGCAAAGT
>NW_012117043.1:9568536-9617461 GCF_000951035.1 Colobus angolensis palliatus | reverse complement strand
CACAAGACAGGGATGCCCTCTCTCACCACTCCTATTCAACATAATGTTGGAAGTGCTGGCCAGGGCAATCAAGCAGGAGAAAGAAATAAAGGGCATTCAATTAGGAAAAGAGGAAATCAGATTGTCTCTGTTTGCAGATGACACAATTGTATATTTAGAAAACCCCATCATCTCAGCCCAAAATCTCCTTAAGCTGATAAGCAACTTCAGCAAAGTCTTGGGATACAAAATCAATGTGCAAAAATCACAACCATTCCCATACACCAATAATGGAAAAACAGAGAGTAAAATCTTAAATGAACTCCCATTCACAGTTGCTACAATGAGAATAAAATACCTAGGAATACAACTTACAAGGGATGTGAAGGGCCTCTTTAAAGGGAACTCCAAACCACTGCTCAAGTAAATAAGAGAGAACACAAATAAATGGAAAAACATTCCATGCTCATGGATAGGAATAATCAATATCATGAAAATGACAATATTACCCAAGGTAATTTATAGATTCAGCGCTATCCCCAACAAGCTACCACTGACTTTTTCACAGAACTGAAAAAACTACTTTAAATTTCATATGGAACCAAAAAAAAAGCCTGCATAGCCAAGACAATCCTAAGCAAAAAGAACAAAGCTGGAGGCATCACACTACCCGACTTCAAACTATACTACAAGGCTACAGTAACCAAAACATCATGGTACTATTACAAAAACAGATATATAGACCAATGAAACAGAACAGAGGCCTCAGAAATAACACCACACATCTACAACCATCTGATCTTTGACGAACCTGACAAGAACAACCAAAGGGGAAAAGGATTCCCTATTTAATAAATGGTGTTGGGAAACCTGGCTAGCCATATGCAGAAAGCTGAAACTGGATCCCTTCCTTACACCCTACACAAAAATTAACTCAAGATGGATTAAAGACTTAAATGTAAGACCTAAAACCATAAAAACCCTAGAAGAAAACCTAGGCAATACCATTCAGGACATAGGCATGGGCAAAGAATTCATGACTAAAACACCAAAAGCAATGACAACAAAAGCCAAAATCTACAAATGGAACTATTAAATTAACAAATTAATAGGAACAAATTAAGCTAAAGAGCCTCTGCACAGAAAAAAAAAAAGAAAAACTATCATCAGAGTGAACAGGCAACCTACAGAATGGGAGAAAATTTTTGCCATCTATCCATCTGACAAAGATCTAATATTCAAAATCTACAAAGAACTTCAACAAATTTACAAGAAAAATACAAACAACCCTACCAAAAAGTGGGCAAAGGATATGAACAGACACTCCTCAAAAGAATACATTTATGCAGCCAGCAAACATTTAAAAAAGCTCATGATCACTGGTCATTAGAGAAATGCAAATCAAAACCAAAATAAGATACAGTCACACACCAGTTAGAATGGCGATCATTAAAAAGTCAGGAAACAACAGATGCTGGAGAGGATGTGGAGAAATAAGAACATTTTTACACTGTTAGTGGGAGTGTAAATTAGTTCAATCATTGTGGAAGACAGTGTGGCAACTCCTCAAGGATGTATATAGAAATACCATTTGACCCAGCCATCCCATTACTGGGTGTATACCCAGAGTATTATAAATCATTCTAATATAAAGACACATGCACATGTGTGTTTATTGCAGCACTGTTCACAATAGCAAAGACTTGGAACCAACCCAAACGCCCATCAATGATAGACTGGATAAGGAAAATGTGCCACATACACACCATGGAATACTATGCAGCCACAAAAAAGGATGAGTTCACCTCCTTTGCAAGGACAGATGAAGCTGGAAACCATCATTCTCAGGAAACTAACACAGGAGCAGAAAACCAAACACTGCATTCTCACACTCATAAGTGGGAGTTGAACAATGAGAACACATGGACACGGCAGGAGGCAAGGTATGCATCACACACCAGGGCCTGTTGGGGGATGGGAGCTGGGGGAGGGATAGCAGTAGGAAAGACACTTAGTGTATATGAGAGGTTGATGGGTGTAGGAAGCCACCATGGCTGGTGTATACCTATGTAAGAAACCTGTACATTCTGCACATGTACCCCAGAACTTAAAGTATAATTAAAAAAA
Source organism: Colobus angolensis palliatus (assembly GCF_000951035.1). Taxonomy (NCBI): domain Eukaryota; kingdom Metazoa; phylum Chordata; class Mammalia; order Primates; family Cercopithecidae; genus Colobus; species Colobus angolensis. The sequence continues at coordinate 9,615,355 of NW_012117043.1, read as the reverse complement.
AAATAAAGCAATATACACATGTATTACAGCTTTTTACACATAGGCTCACTATGCAAAAGTCATAGGAACTTATGTTACTGGTAAAGACTGAGTCACAGATATCTAGCCTGAGTTTAGATTTACCGTAACTGTTGACCATACAATGATGTTTGTAATACTTTATATATGGCTGTACTAATATAAACATCATTTTCTCAGATCCTATTTCTCCTTGTGCCTACCTTCCAAATGCCAAATAGAATGTTGTAATTTAGGTGAGAAAGCAGTAACATTTGTCTTTCAATGTTCTGCCACAGGAACTCTATTAAAAAAGCTAACCCTTAGCCTTCCTTTGACAGAGGATAATACCAGGCTAATTAACTGAATCATACCAAATCAGCTTCTAGTTGGATTGTTTTCCTAAACTGTTTGCAGTAATAGAATGACTTCCTTCTTGGGACATTAGATAAGGTGGGGTAGGAATATTGAGGCATCAGCATATTGAGTCCATAATTTTCTCCGCATAGTTTTATTTTTTGCCAGCCACAGTTGCCTACCTTCACTATGCCTGGTTAATTTTACCTTCTGTAGTCTTCTAAAGTGAACTATGTGTTCTAACTTAAGATCCTTGAATTGTGACTACACACACACTTTCCATTACACAATTACATGGGCAGTCCCTATTCATTTTTCTCCTGTTACATCCTTTATTTGAAATGACCTCCCATCTTCTCTCCCTGTCTGCATTCTACCCCGCTTTTCGTGTCCCACTCCTTTGGGGAAGAATCTCATGACAATCCCAGAGTTTCTTAAAATCTAGGGAAGGTAGTTCTCTGGAATAAAGGCAGATAAAATATATACTTCTTAGAAGTAGTGCAAATAAGGATGCTTCATGTCCTTGCTACCCCTCCTTTCAATTTAAAAAGAAAGAGACAGGAAAGCTGTTCAAAAGACTACTCCACAGTGAAATGAGCAAGTGAGCAATCTTAATTGCTTCATCATTGTACCTGACATCACATCAGCAACACCAAATACAGTGCCTGACACTTGATAGCCAGATAGGTCAGGGGTATCTGGTGAACACCTGGAGAATAGATCTTTAGTAAAATGAGTGAAATGCAAGTTGGTAAAAAAGCACCTAAGTATTGCATTTCCCAGTGTGGACAATGGTAGTTCAGTGGCAATTCAATTAATATGGGCACAGCAATTGAATAACTAGAGTATTTAAAAAATTATCTTGCATCCCAAATGGACTTGCAGGCCTAGAATGTTTCAAGGAAAGACCTGTTAAACTATTTCTCATGCCATGAAAGTTGGTACCATGGGGGAAAACTCAGAATTCTTTGCAACTAAGGATTTTTTTTTTTTTTCCCAGAGAAGGGAAGTGTCAAGGGGGTCTAGAAAATTATCTTCTAATATATGAAACAGGAACTGAGTTTAAACACAGTACTGAAAGTAGACAGACAGTGACTGGAAGACACAGGGAGAAATATTTTGTTTTAGTATAAAGAGACATTGTGTAAAATGTTAGGTATTTTCCAATGGGGATGTGCTGGAAAGATCTTAAAAAGAGACAACTGCTGGACTAATGATATGACTCACAAGACATGTTCTGTTTTTGAGATCCTGTGATGTGTGATTCAGTAAAATTTCTTTCTAGAGAGAAATAGGGGCACTCTACTGTTACATGGAGTGAAATCCTGGCCACCAATATCAGAGTCCCCTTAAGCAGTTATTCAAAATGGAGATGTTTAGCTGAATTCAAGGGATGCTACTTAGGCTCTCTTGGGAGAAGAGCCTTGGAATCTGCATTTAAGCAAGATCCAGATAAATCAAATGTCCATTAGTCAGGATCTTCTGTTTAGTGATTGTCAATTTAAGAAAGCATTAGGAGCCAGGGGTTCATTCTAGCAGGTCATTGTCCATCCTTAGCTACTGACATCACTCCTTTGTGCCTCAAATTCTCTGGCCTTTCATACTTCAAAGGCTCACGCTTAAGAGGAAGAGAAAATAAGTACAAAAGTCTCAGTGCTCCCCAGGTAAGATAGTTTCTATTGGGTGCCATTCATTTTCATCTGCTTTTCATAAATAAACAAATAAGAAAATCTGCAAATAATAGTACCACATAGAAAATAATACCTTTTTGCTAGAATGTTATATAAGCATTCCGGATGCTATTAATATCTGTGGCTATCTTATAAAATATTCACAATGTCTGTAACACTGAATAGCAAGTGCATAGAAATATCAAAAGAACCTTCACAGTAATACCCAAGCAAAAAATACTTAGCAGTCTAACTTTCTATGTTTTAACAAGGAGCCCAGGGATGCCTATAACAAACCATTGGATGTTGGTTCAAGTTGAACTGAAAACTCCTTGAAACTTCTATCTGAGATCCTGCTACATCCTCCCTAACTCCCCATTTGCACCAAGAATCCTAATATTAAATCCTCGCTTCCTAGAAACAGCAATATCCTGTATATTCAGCCCCCAATCCTCATTCTTAGAAATACAGTAAGCCATGTAGGAAAGGATCAGCCTTTGTTTGAGGCCTTTAAAAATCTTCCTGTTCGCTCTGTTTCCCCTTCCCTTAGGGCCAGGGCCAGATGAGCTGTTATGTAGAGGGAGTGAATCCATGCTATCTGATATGGTTTTGCTGTGTGCCTACCCAAATCTCATCTTGAACTGTAGTTCCCATAATCCCAATGTGTCATGGGAGGGACCTGGTGGCAGGTAATTTAATCATGGTGGCAGTTACCTCCATACTGTTCTCAGTGATAGTGTGTTCTCACAAGATCTGATGGTTTTATAAAGGGCTTTTCACCCTTTGCTCAGCACTTCTGCCTCCTGCCACCTTGTGAAGAAGGATATGTTTACTCTCCCATCTGCCATGATTGTAAGTTTCCTGAGGCCTTCCCAATTATGCAGGACTGTGAGCCAATTAAACCTCTTTCCTTTACAAATTGCCCAGTCTTAGGTATTTCTTCATAGCAGCATGAGGAGGAATTAATACACAATCTAACATCTAAAGGTCTTTTACTCCTCCTTCTGACTTTTAGGAAAGGTATCTAAATGTCACCTTTCCAGAAGCATTTATATCTTAAAACAAAATTCTTGAACACCCTATAATTGAAAGGTCTGAGTCTCTAGTGATGGGCTTTCTGTTACCATGACAAACCACTGAAACCTCAAATTGAACCAAGTCAAGGGGCACAAACACAGTACACACATAAAGCTGATTCTTCTAGCTGTGCTAGTTTCTCAGAAATGAGATTCAAGCATGTAGCTGGTGAGATAAGCAGCTGGAGTCTATAAAAAGCAAATTGAATGCTGGGGGAATGGACTTTAAATTCAAGTTGGCCAAAGATTCATGGCATGTCTTTGGACCAGTCTCTTTCTTTCTCCTGGCCTCACTGCCTCCATCTGTAGAATCAGACAGTGGAATCAAACATTCATTACAATCTCTCCTAGATCCAGCATTTATGGAATTTGCTTCACTCTTTCATATCTGTCTTTCTTATAGTTAAAGTATTTTCCTTTTTTAAAAAATGTCTCATAAACATACATTGTAAGTGAAACGTCTCTTTTGTCCTAATTAGGACATGTAAAAGGGTCGATATGGTATTGCCAATGCCTTCACAACTGTAGTTTCAAATTTTTAATAAAATTTGTGTTCAGCTAACTATCAGCATTGTTTTTAGCACTGGATAATGGTTAGGAATATGATCCAAGATGAAATGGGCATTATGTCACTTTCTAGATATAAGACCCTTTTATTTTGAAATACATAAAAGATTGTTCTATTATGCGGAAACTGATTACAAATAGAAGGCCATGTTAATTTTTTTAAAGGTATTTACCTGATCAAAGTAATTCTAAATTTTATGTGGAAAAACAAATATTCCAGGATAAAAGAAAATATTTAAACAGAAGAGTAAAAGGGGGAATAATCCCAACAGATGCTAAAATAGATAAATAATAGTTTTAATAGCTTGGTACTGGCATATGAATAGATAGCAATTCAATGGAACAAAATAATTCAGTATATGATAAGCATAGCATTTCAGCTCAGTGAATTAATACATCAATTACTCAGTAAATTATGTTGAAAGAAGTTGTTAACCACTTTGGGGAAAATAAAGTAAGGTCACTACCTCTTTCCCTAAATTGAAATAAATCACAGATGGATAAAAGACTTGATTTAAAAAATAATAAAAACCCAAGTAAAAAACGCGAACAAAAATTTTAGAATCTCAGAGTTGAGAAGGCCTTTTTACAGTAAAAATGAAACCGAGAATTATAAAATAAAGTACTCATTATGTAAAGAAAAGGCTGACTATATAAATATTTAAAAGTTTTTACAAAGAAGAAATTCAAAAGAGAATGGTAACTAGGGGAAATTATGCAATATATATGACAAAGAACTAATATCCTCAATATATAAGAAATATCATAAGTCCAAAAGAAAAGGCAATGTAATTTTTAAAGTCACTAATGGATCATATACAGAAAAAGAAATACACATGGCTTTTAGGCATTTTAAAAGATGTACAAATTTACCTTAAAGTAATATTTATATAATCACTGATACCATTTTAATCTACCAAATTGTCAAAAATTAAAAGTTTGATACTGTAATTTTTTGGCCAGTCTATAGGTAAATTGTCATCCTCCTTAATTGTTTAAGAGAATGTAAATTAGTACACCCTCTTTGGAAAGTAATTTGATATTATTTTTCACCATTTAAAATTCACAAGGCCTTTGATGAAGTAGTTCCTTTTCTAGGAATTTACTCTGCAGATATATTTGACATGGGTAAGCAATATCTGTAATAAGAGACTAGAAAAAGCCTAAATGTGTGTGACTAAGGGATTAACTAAGTAAATTACAGTGTAATCACACAATGAAATACAATTCAGTCATTTAAAATGACAGATAAAGGAATACAGGTTAAACAGATATAGATATATAATAATTGCTGTTTTAATTGATATCTAGTCAGAGAAACATAAACCTATCTAGACAGTTCAGCCAGAAAAGGCTTGGGAGAGTTGAGGGTGACAGAAAGAGGAAGGAGCCATTTGAAACAAATTAGGAAGCTGCAGGTGTTGAAAGGGACAGGAGCAACCAAAGGAACACTAGAGTGTTACCCAAGGATCAAAAGTCAGCTACTGCCTTCGGGCAGAAGCCCATATACCTTCCCTTGCCAGCAAACTGCTGAAAGTACTTCCAGAATAGCTGAGCAGAAGTAGGCCCTGTTACTCTTGCTTTCAAGCTTACTAGAATAACTGTTTCAGAGGCTATTGGAACCACTGCTCTACCACCCTCATTGTTACTTTACCAATAGTTCTTGCCCACAGATATGTGCAGCCATTTGTTGCAGCCTGCCACTATCACTGCCACTATCAGAGTTATATGTGGAAAATGAGGAGGCAATGTGAGAAGGAAATGTGTGTGGAATGTAGTTTTCAGGCTTCAAGTCCCATGTTATAAAGACGAGAACCCCAGAAAGAAAACTAAGCACTTAAACAGACAGCATATGACGCAATTTCCAAGATGCAATGCTGAATGAAAAGATCAAGGTAAAGAACAGTATAAATATAGTATATTTCTGCTTTTGAAGCATGTGTATGGAAAGAGAGGAGCATCTATTTCTATATGGAGAGAACAGAACATGAAAATCTCATAACAGAGGGTGTTTCCAAATTGGAACTGAGGAACTGGAGATCAGAGGTGAGAAAAGGCTTTTCATTCTTTTCACTCACTGTATACTCATTTGTATCATTTGAATTTTTGACATGTGCATACATTGCTTTAAAAAGAGACCTTTGTTTCCAAAAGAGAAATGACTGTCATAATAAATAATAAAATACACTTTCTCCTACAGCTATTTTTTCACTTGAAAATATTATCTTTTTAGGGCTTCTAGAGGAAATAAAAACATAACTTCTTTTTTTGTTGTGGTTAATAATTTTTTTAAAGTTTACTTTAAAGTCCTGGGATACATGTGCTGAACATGCAGGTTTGTTACATAGGTATACACGTGCCATGGTGGTTTGCTGCACCTATCAACCCATCATCTAGGTTTTAAGCCCCACACACATTAGGTATTTGCCCTAATGCTCTCCCTCCCCTTTCCCTACATCCCCCAACAGGCCCCCATGTGTGGTATTTCCCTCCCTGTGTCCATGTGTTCTCATTGTTCAACTCCCACTACTACCACTACCAATGGTTGAGTCTTAATGATATGTTGGAAACTGTACTAAATACATTACACATGTTGTCTCCCTTAAGTAAAGCAATTAGATATTTCCATTTGCCATGATGTTATGGACTATATTGTGTCCCCTAAAAGTCACATATTGAAGTCCTAACCTCCAATATTTTAGTTTAGGAAGGTAATTGGAGGCAGGAACTTTAAAGAAATAATTAAAATCAAGCAAAGTCATATGGATAGGATCTAATCCAATAGGAATAGTGTCCTTGTAAGAATAGGAAGAGACACCAGGGATGAGAGTGTCATATGTATACCTGTACCTATGCATACCTATACCATACAAATACCTAATGCATATGGGGCTTAAAACCTAGATGACAGGTTGATATGTGCAGCAAACCACCATGGCACGTGTTTACCTATGTAACATACCCTGGTATACCTATGTGAGGACATGTGGTGTTTGGTTTTCTGTTCCTATGTTAGTTTGCTAAGAATAATGGTTTCCAGCTTTATCCATGTCCCTGCAAAGGATATGAACTCATTATTTTTTATGGCTACATAGTATTCTATGGTGTATACGTGCCACATTCCAGTCTATCATCAACGGGTGTGTGAGGACATAGGAAGAAAATAACCATCTGCTAGCCAAGGAGAGAGGCCTCAGGAGAAAACAAACCTGCCAACACCTGGAATTGATTTCCAGCCTCCAGAACTAAGTAAAAATAAATTTCTATTGTTTAATCCACCCAGTTTGTGGTATTTTATTGACATCCCTGGAAAACTAATAAACATGTAAGACAGGATAAATTTCAGTAAGAGTAACTTGTACCCCTGAAACTGATTTAAAGCTAGAAAACTCAATGCAATTGAAGAAATGAGTAATGAAATTCTAGTTCTACAGATTCTCCTGCTTTCTTTTTTTTGAGACAGAGTCTCGCTCTGCCGCCCAGGCTGGAGTGCAGTGGCCAGGTCTCAGCTCACTGCAAGCTCCGCCTCCTGGGTTTACGCCATTCTCCTGCCTCAGCCTCCCAAGCAGCTGGGACTACAGGCGCCCGCCACATCGCCCGGCTAGTTTTTTTTGTATTTTTTAGTAGAGACGGGGTTTCACCATGTTAGCCAGGATGGTCTCGATCTCCTGACCTGCTTTCTTCAATGGCTGTGGAATTAAGAGACTTTATCCACCCAAGACATATAGAACTAACAACTGTGTTCAAATCCATAAAAATGGCATTAAACAGGAGCCTATATTCATTGCCAGTCAAAATCAGTACCTTATTAGAGTGGTCTCTAACATGTAAAATGGAAGATGAAAGCCTTAACAAATGACCCCATAAATGAAAGAAAGTGTCCATAGTGTATAAATGAGAGAATTATCAGGACTAGGGACAGATTTTCTCTAAAATTTTTATAGAAAACTTTGCTTTCCACTTGTGAATGATAAAATAAATTCTCAAACGGTTTTGCACAAAAGATAACTCTTTCATTAAATATTTAGAATAAAGAGCTCCACTCAAGACAATCATCAAAGGCCAAATAGAAACCATAAGGTGGAGAGAGCAGACTGGCCTTACCTAAAATATTGCAGCTAGGAAGACTCAGACAGATTCTTAAAAAGATAGCCTATCAGAGAACTTCTGTGATAATATCTTAGAAAATCAAGCCTGTGGATTATTTTCTACCAATAAATTGCTGAAGGAAACAGAGAGGCTGTGGATAAAAGGAAGTATGTTTTAGATCAACCTGATGTCTGAAACAGCCAGTTCTCTAGTGATATTTTACAGATAAACAATATATTTTTATTCAGATGTCTTAGAAACTGAAGCTGAGAGGCCTATTCTTCAAGTCCAGTAACACAAAACAAACAATGGTAACAATCATATTTCCTGAACTATTAAGTTAAATGTCTGTCCAGCATTTCTGAGCATGCTGAGTCTCTGTAGTTCATCTTGTCAGGTTAATCAGGATGGGTACTTCAAATTGACAGGGTAACCAGCTTTTCTTCCAGAGTAACTTCCAGCAAACTGAAACAGGCACTTTGACTTAAAATCAGAGAAAGTCTTTACCACTCAAACCCTTAAAACAATGCATATTTATCGAATGCCTACTGTATGTATAATCTTGTTTGAGGAAAAACAAACATTAAGAAAAAGCAGTTCTTGTGTTCAAGAAAATACATATCAAAGATTGGAAAAAGCAAGTAATGAATTAATCAATGCAAGGCAGGATATGAGATGTCACAAGAAAGGTACAAATAATGTGCAGTGGAGAATAAGAAAAGGAAGAGGTACATCTGATTGCATGATGGCAGCAAATCGGGAGACATTTATAGAGGAGTTAAGTTTTAAAATAGATCTTAAGGAATGAGCAGGATTTTGACAGAGATGAAAAGAAATTCATTTCTGGAAGAATAAAACAGTAAAAGAAACTTGGTGATGTGAACTTATAGGTTTGGTTTGAGGAAATGCAAATAATCTAGTTTGGCAGAAGTTAAACCTAATTATATAATTTTTGAGGTTTTTTTAACTTAAAGTTTACTAACAAGAACATGAAACCCAGAAGCCAGAAAAGATGGACAGATTTAGTTTAAAAAATAAATAGATAAATCTGTAGGCTGAAAGATGCTGCTGACAAAGTTCAAAGATAAATACTTGAAAATGAAAACCCTTGCAATAATAACATGTGACCAGATACTATGTCACATGACAAATATCCAGGATTTCCATTGTGTAGGGAGTATCAGTTCATCACATCGTAAAAAAACCAGAAATTGTTCACAATATATTAAATGAAAATAACTATTTAAAAAGTTCAAAGCACTCTCCTAAAAGCTCCAGAAATAAAGATATCACAAATGTGATTAAGAAATGTTTGTAAAGCAACAACAGAAATCACATATCAAACTGCAGATGATCCAAATGTATTTTCAAATAATTTGTTACAAGATTTTATCAAAAATTGAATTATATATTTAGACTGTTAAAGGGAATTAATATGGCCTGAGAAGGACTCCATACCTCTATATTTGAGTCCCTGTGGAAGAACTGCAACCTAGCTTAAAAGGTAGACAAGATTGAAAACCTAACTTGGGAGTATGCACCTGTAATGGTAGATAAGTCTTGGCCAATCCCATTGGCCATATTTCAACCATTCATACACTGCTGTGTTCAAACTGAGTTTTGTGTTCAAATAAGGCAAACATCAAGCTGTAACCAACCCAACCATTCTGCACCTCACTTCCGATTTCTTTATGTCATTTACCCCTTTTATTGGTCCATCAATCTTCTTCTACCAGGTGGTGTACAGATGGTGTACTGATCTCTCAGAGCAGTTTGGGATTGTGGGTAAGCACCCTCTCAGATTTCGGAGCTCCACGGATTTGTGTTTTGAGCTGAGTTTCTTTGAGTGAATTTCTAACCCAAACTGGGTTTGGAAGTTGCAACAGCAACTGGACTAGATCCCAGAATGAATTTGATCATGGAATTAACTGGCTTGGTTCCAGTTAGAGACCTCTTACATCTGACTGGGTAAGAACGGAGCTGGTAGTAAGCAGTAATATCGCTGTAGTTATAAAATTTGGTTTTTGAAAAATCACTGGAATTTTTGTGTTCTACCCCTTTGTTTCATTTTTCTTGTGCACTTATGTAGGAAAAATAATCATTGGCCAATCAAGAGAACCTGAGAGTAAGGCCAACATTTTAGGTAAAAATAGGATCTTTAATTCTTGGAAAACTGAATTCTTTCCAGCTTATACATTAGGCCTGGGAGGCAGTGAAGTCTTTCAGAAATGGCAAAATCTTACTAAAGATAATTTACAGTGGAATGTTCTCGAACAACAGATTGGGGTACATTTAAAAATGAGGGCTCTCAGTAAAGTCCCTTTAGGCTAAGAATGGGCTGGGTACTGTAAAATGTTAGCTTCTGTTCTCTTTGGATTAATCTGTCTTATACTTTTTGCTGACAGCTATGGGTGACAGAATTAGGTATGTACAGGACCATGGGACATGGGGAGCTTTTTCCTTCCCAAAAGGGGAAACTTGAGAGCTGATGGGACTGCTAGAAAAGATCCCTTTGCTACTGACAAGTGGCCACCTGAACTTTTTGGAGTTGCTGCAATGGGTGGGTCTTTCTCTGGCCTCCCTGAACTCTTCACCTTCCCCCATCCTGCAACAGGCAATGCTTTTCTTGCTCTCCTTTCCCTTTCTTATCTTTTCTATTACACAAGGCAACCATCTTTCCCAGAGACCACATGCTTAAACTCCTAGTTGGAGGTTGGATTAAAGATAATGGAGCCATCTAAGGGCAAACTTAAAACCTGACAGTTTAATATTGGGTGGTAAGCAGAGTGGTTAATGTCTGTTTTTTCATACGTACTTTACTACCACCAAAACAGAAACAGATGATTTTCTTTTGTGCTGTGACTTGGCCCTCAGGGCTGTGGTGCAGCCAGCTGGGTCATTCAGAGAAAAGAAACCCAGAATCCTGGCATGATAGCAAAAGGGTAAGAATTTCTTACCAGCCAGACTTCTGGCTTCTCTCTCTCTTTCCCTCTCTCTGTCTCTGCACGCAAACTAGTTGAATGAATGGTAAAAATCACTGTTTATTTCCTCTGTAAAGTTTTGATTAATGAGAAAAAGGATTTGTGAGGCTAATCTTTTTTTTTTTTTTTTTTGAGATGGAGTTTCACTCTTTCATCCAGGTTGGAGTGCAGTGGTGCGATCTTGGCTCACTACAACCTCTGCCTTCCAGTTTTAAGCAATTCTCCTTTCAAGCAATTTTCCTGCCTCAGCCTCCAAAGTAGCTGGGATTACAGGTGCCTGCCATCACACCCAGCTAATTTTTGTATTTTTAGTAGAGATAGGGTTTCACCCTTTTGGCAATGCTGGTCTCAAACTCCTGACCTCATGATCCACCCGCCTTGGTCTCCCAAAGTGCTGGGATTACAGGCAGGTGAGGCTAATCTTAAGTTGTAGTAAGCTAGTTTGATTTGTATGACTTTCTATGTTCTATAATGGAGAGGGGTAACTTAGGATAGAACATGGGCTTAAGATACCTATAAGTCCACTGTTGAAGACAGCCCAGCAAACTGGCAAGTTATAAACTTTGCTGCTCCCTGAAGAAAAACAAAACAAAACTGGATGAGGTTTTCCTCCTGTCTTGCATGTCCTTGGGAGTTTGACCTTTTAACAATGTGGCTGTGCTTTCTCTTTTCACAATGATGGCCCAGGTTCAGTGTCCAATTCCTGACTTGGAAAATGAGTCATTTATCTTCTGTCTTTGTATTTATATGTGCTATGTATGTAATGTTTATATATGAAAGAGCTTTAACTGGTTTAAAAATAATAAGAGCTTAAATTAAATATTTTGTCAGAAAAGTAAAACATGTAATGCCTTTTTGTTCGTGTGACATAAACAACCTTGGGGAAATAAAGACAGTTTTAAAAATTATTGCTAAAAAGTATTTAAAAGTGAAAATATTTCATCTAAATTATGCCAGTCAGATATTAAGTTTGCTAAATGCTTTAAGGTCACAAACTGCTTCTTTCAGTTTTAAAAATTGTTCAATTTATTTTGGAACATTAGATTCTAGATAAGGCCTGGGGACAGGTGAAATTAGCCATGCACCCTAATTATGCAAAAAAGGTATTAAAGAAGGGAGATTTTATATAAGAAAGGATCTTGTAGAGTAAATTATTGTCCTAAAGCTAAAGTAAAGTGACTGGCTGTTTAAACAACAGAGGGATATTTAGGACCAGTCAGAAAGTCTAAGCATGTTGTAGATGGTCTGTGTAAGTCATGAAAGAATTTGTGAAAGGGAATTTATGCAAGATATGTTGTACAATTTAAAGGTGATTAGGCCTCATAAATGCTTCATAAAATGCCACTATGACTCTTAACAGAACAACTTCCCTGCTTTGCAGCTAGGCAAGGCCTGGGACATGAAGCTGGAAACAGTCAGACCTTATCTGCATTTCTGTCTGGGTCTTAGGCTCCACACCTAGTACATAATTAAAATCCTGAACTTACTAGGGTTTTTCACCAAAAGTAAAAGTTGCTAAGGATTAATAGTGTAGCATGCATTTGAAACTACTGGGGGTAAAAAACGGTTTTACATGCAAGGTTTGTAAAGAAAGTGAAATGTGTTTTCAGTAAAAAAGTTATTAAAAGTCATGGGAATGTGAAATTTTTTTGCCTAAGTTTAGGGAGTTAAAGGATTGTTTTAAGTGAGATAGAAAATATTTAAAGGTTTAAACAAGTTGTGGAAGGTTTGTGAAAGTTAACTTTGTAAAATAAATTCTATGTGTAAAAATATTGGCTAAATTTAAAGGGGTACTATCTGGTTTCCCTAAATTGAACATCAAAATAAAAGCTCAACAGGGTTTTCTTAAAGCACTAATCTTCTCCTTAAGAAAAATTTGTAACAGGTTATAAAAGGTTTATAAAAATCTCACCTTACAGTCAAACTGATTAAGATTGTATAGATTTTTCTATGAGGTTTTATTAAAACTTGGGGTTGACATTAATAGTCCACTAATGCAAGGGTGAAATTTGGCTTTCTTTCTTGAACAAGAATTTCATATAATATTACAAGATAATAAAAAATTTTTTGTTTCCCTTCTAAATACACTACCAAAAAGGAAAAAAGAAGATGGAAAAGTCAAAAGATAGATTGCTTGGAAAGCTAAGTCTTCTATCAATGAATAAAGCTTTTTGCCTTTTTAAACATTTTTGAGTCATTGTTTCAGCAAAATGAATAACTTATGGTAACCTGGAATTCTCATTCATAATATCAAGTGTTTTAAACCTTTAATATATTTGATAGGCTTCCCAAAATCAAATTTTAGCTTTGAAATAGTCTTTTCTGACCTATAACTTTGGAAGGCTAAAAAGGAGTCCTCCTTGAAGTATCCAAAAGAGAGGTAAATGGAATTATTTAACACGTTAAGTTACATGGAAAGCATTGTCAAAAAAATAATGTTTAATCTTCAAGTTATATTTTATTGAATATTAATATGTTCTAAAATTGTATGGGATTTAAAAAATTCTAACATGTCTGATCATATGCTTATAGTTATGTTAAGTTATTGTACACCACAGAAATAACCAAATATTTTGTATAAAATTGCTAACTAAGTAGAACAACAACAAAAAAATTAAATACTGAGGAAACACTTTGCCAGATTTTCATGTTAAACCAGTTGATACTGAAATTGTTTAGATATACAATTTGAACTCCACAGTCTAAGTCAAATTACATAAGATATCCCATTAGTTATCAGTGCTATGCACCTAAATTGGAGAAACAACTGATATTCAAGAGGACGTAAGTCCAATGTTAAGCATGGACTCATAGAGAACCAGGACATCTGCCTTGTCCTTCCTGAGTCCTTAAAGCTTTTGTTATTAAATAATCTGCCTTCTATGACACATCATGGAAAATGGAAAATGATCCAAATTAAATATATTGATGTGTTAACTTATAAATTGTGAAACTAGTTTAAAACCAATGTTTGGTTCCATATTCCTAGGAAGACAATTAAACCTTCAGGTACATTTGGCTACCTGATGGGTAATTTAAACATTTATAAAAGAATTTCATTTAGTTGTCATTTTCAATGCATATTTTGTGCTATAGCAGTTAATTATTATGCCACAGTATATTTTCACAAGGTAAAGAAAACTTTTATGGTTCACTAAGTACAATCAACCCCTTTACAATCTAGAACCTGAGAACATCTTCTTAGAACATAAAAGAAAGTTCCTTGCCATCCACACTGCAACAAAACTTGAACCTTAGGTTCATAATCTTACACCTGAAAAGAGTCCCTCCACACTCTTGGAACTCTACCACCATTGGGACCCATAAGGTAAAACTAACCAGGAAAGTTTCTCCCCAGAAGAAAGCATCCTTGATGTAAACAGCTTTTCCCAAGATCATAGATCAAGACAATTACTATCATGAGACTTTTGTCTTTGAATATTTTTTCCTTATTTATGCCTCTATGAACAATAGAAATGGAAAGGAGATATATTATGTGCACTTACAGGGTAAACTTTTATTTGTAAAGGATTTTTTACTCAGTCTTATACATGAATAACCTTATACTTTGATAGATAAAAGATGAAGGCCCAATGTAGGTGAGAAACTGTAATGGTATATATGTTGCCTGATAGGCAGTCAAAACTCCACATTATGGGTTAAAGAGAACATTACCAGGAGGTCTTAACTCTCATAGAAGAACACATTGTTAGGTTATTTTTCCATAGTTCAGAATAAAAGAGGCAATAATTAAAAATCTATCCCTTATAATAGGCCCTACAGCAGATTCTACTGTAAAGGCTACAGTTGCACAACAGACTTTAAATTCTTTAAAGTTATGCTGAATCATAGAATTGGCTAAACAGAAAATTATTGTGAAGCTGCTGACACTTGTGACCTAAGGAGAAATACATCAAAAGTAAATTACAAAAATTCAGTTTTAGGGGATTAATGAAAAGATTACTTAGTCAAACAAGTTGACTCTTCGTGTAGTGCATTCTTTATTTAATTTTATGTGGTTTGAATTATGGACACCCTGGGTGTGGAGCATACTTCAAACTCTTGGTATTGTTCTCCCAGTAGTCATACTAACAGCCTTCCTGGTGTGCTACATTCTCTAAAGATTTTAAATGTTTGCATGCAGCCATCTCTAGAACATCAAATTGTCTCTCTTCAATTGGAATGACAGAAGCTAAAAGAAATGTACAACCATATAAGGACACTGTAACCTGTGAATGATGTGCTGAGACCAGAAACCCAAAATGATGGTAACAGGGAGTGGTGCTAAGGCCCTAAGTTTGAGTCACATCCTCACCTAAATGAGAACCTGACCAAAAAGGGGAATTTTTTTAAACAAAATTATGGGAGGCCACTGTTTAAGACTAAGCTCATGCACTAGACCCCGGCAGGTCAAATGAAACTAAAATGGAGTCACTCATGCTAAATGTAACATAATCAAACTAAGTCTTTGAGGAAATACATAGATCCTAAAACAGAACAGGTTTTGTTTTTCTCCTGTAAACAGGATATTACACCATAAGGATGCACCCCCTATTCAGTCCTTGTTTCTACCTTTGCAAAATTCACTGTTCTACTGTTTCTCAGGGGGTTTCAAGTACATTTACAATGGTGATAGTGACATCAATAGCTAAAGTTTTGGTCAATCTCTCAAAATTGAGAAAATGACCAAAAAGGGGGAATGGTTAAAGCAAGCTAAATATGGCCTGAGAAGATTCCATATTTCTATATTTGAGTTTCTGTGTATGAACTGCAACCTACCTTAATAGGTAGGCAAGATTGAAAACCCAACTTAGGAGTATGCCCCTGTAACAATAGCTAAGTCTTGGCCAATCACAGCAGCCATAGTTCAACCACTCATACACTGCTGTGTTCAAACTGTGTTCAAATAAGGCAAATGCTGAGCTGTAACTAATCAAGCCAATCTGTACCTCATTTCCAATTTTTGTACATCATTTCCTATTTTTTGTCCATAAATCTTCTTCCACCACATGGCTGCATGGTAATCTCTGAATCTGCTGTGATTCTGGGGGCTGCCCAATTTGCAAATTGTTCATTGCTCAGTTAACCTCCTTTAAATTTAATTTGTCTGAAATTTTTCTTTTATAAAGACACATATTGAACAAAGAAATTAGAAAAAAAGGAGCAAAACAATAAAAAAAAAAGCAGAATGGATGGAATAGAAGATTTCAATCCAGGAATGAATAAATTAACAAAAGGAAAACTAGGGCTGGGCGCAGTGGCTCACAACTGTAATCCCAGCACTTTGGAAGCCAAAGCAGGTGGATCATGAAGTCAGGAGATCAAGACCCTCCTGGCCAACATGGTAAAACCTGATCTCTACTAAAAATACAAAAATTAGCTGGGTGTGGTGGCACGCACCCGTAGTCCCATCTACTCAGGAGGCTGAGGCAGGAGAATGGTTTGACCCCAGGAGGCAGAGGTTGCAGTGAGCTGAGATTACACCAGTACACTCCAGTCTGGTGACAGAGTGAGACTCTATCTCAAAATAAAATAAAATAAAACAAAAAATAAAAACTAGACTTGATAAAAATATAACTCCTTGAAAACAATATAGTTTAAAAAATAACTAGTCAAATTAAGACAAAAATGAGTAGAAACACAACTTCAGATAGTGTGATTTGGAATTCTTCACTGAGAAAGTCATGTTGAATAGTCACCTATAACAGTGAAGAAGAAAACCATCAGATATCATGGGAAAGTATTCTCATCAGAGGGATAGCAAGTGGCTGGTCTCTAATGCATTCCCAGAATAGCAAGGGACCAGTGTGATTGGATCAGAGGAAGAGGGAGAGAGAGAGTCCAAGAAGTCAGAGATGTAGGGTGAGATGAAGATGGCCTTGAAGGTCATGTAACAATTTTGGATTTTATCCTGATTGAAATTGATGCTATTAGAAGGTTTTGATCAAAGAAGTAACATGATCAGCCTTATGACCTGAAAGGATCACTCTGGCTTCTACATTTAAAATAAATGAAAGAGGGGCAAGATCAGAAGCAGGAACCATGCTGACTTGTTTTCATAATTCATATGACTTGCAGCAGAGATGGTGAGAAATGGTCAGATTCTAAATATGTTTAAACTAGAGACCAGGATGATGATAAGATTTTACTGAGGTTTATCATTTACTGAGGATGGGAGAATGTAAGATAAATGGCTTTGTGGAGACTGATCTGGAGATCATTTTTGGATATTTCAAGTTTTAGACGCCAGTCAGACATTCAGTGAAAATATTGAGTAGCTATTATAAGTCAAGTGTGATTAAAATGACCTTAATGATTTCCTTTGATTTTACTAAACTTTAGATAGGCTTCTTCCTGATTATAGGCCTCCTTTTTTCATAGAACATTTACTTTAGAAATTATAAATCCTTTCCCTGCCCTTTTGAGATGTAAATCTTTCAGCTTCTTGCCGGTTTTACCAGCCAGGAATGTCTTTTTCAAAAACCTGGGAGCCACCCCTTTGAAATATAATCTTCAAGATAGATCGATCTCCTATCTTCCAATCTCTGTGGAAAGGTAGGAGTCTTAAATAAGTGCCCATTAGCAAATACAAATGACCATTTTTAGTAGTTTGACTAAACCCTTTCTTGACTGTCAAAACTCCAACCACTGCAGTTGTTCTTTCACAGGGGAAAAGTCCATGCTAAATCTAAATATTTGGGAGTCATCAGTGTATCCATTTAAATATTTATTTTTAAGTTATATTTCCTATGGCTAACATAAATATATTTATTTTGCTTAAATGTCTTACAACTGGTACAAATACGTTGATTTATTTAGCAATCATTTTAACACTGTACTTACTAAAGATGTCCAAGATAAATTACCTCAACTTCTAAAGGACTTTTCCTTGTTCCTGGATCCCAATTACAGTATTTTATATTCCCAACTTCACTATGAACAAAGAAAAATAACTCAGCACATTCTGAGCTATGAGGTA
Organism: Colobus angolensis palliatus; assembly: GCF_000951035.1. Lineage (NCBI taxonomy): Eukaryota > Metazoa > Chordata > Mammalia > Primates > Cercopithecidae > Colobus > Colobus angolensis. The sequence continues at coordinate 9,597,639 of NW_012117043.1, read as the reverse complement.
TGTGAAAATTTATCCGACCCAGAAAGACATAACTTTAATCATGCTCCCTGCACCCATACCAAGGGGTAATTGTTTGAAGTATTTTTGTTCCTGACTTGCTGCTTGTCCCATTATCTTCATGTTCCTGGAATTTTTGATGCAAAGAAAGATGTCTAGCCAGTCAATAGCTTATGTTACTTTAATGTAAATTCTCGGTAAACAACTTAGGAACTACCTCTTCTTTTTTTTCCTTAAAAACTCACTTGTAACTGCTGCTAACCTGAGCATATACTAATTGCAACTTAAATCCATCGATCCTGGGCTACAGTTGTCAAACAAGGCCCGAGTAAACTCTCTATTTACACTGATTTTGATTTGTTTTTTTTTTCTTTTAGGTCTACAATTGTCAGCACTGGAGAGCACTCAAGACCCTTTTCAAAGACCTAGAGGGCGGAAATTTGATTGATGTTTTGATGTGAGATATAACAGCTTTGAATCTTAGAATTTTCTTAGAATTGTCCCCACTTCTCTCCTCAACTTGTCTCTCATTTTTTGTATTCAGCCTCATAGTCTCTTCTCTTTCTAGATGGATTATCTTCATGTATTGTCCCCACCAGGGGAAAGAGAACTCCACACCCTTAAGCTAGAATTAGTCCCAGTGGAAGACAGTGAATGGATAGCTTGGGACTGATGCTATTATATGTAGGCTTTTCATCTGATTCTTGTCTTTGAGATGATTCTCCTTTGTTGTGAGATGACTCTTCTTTGATTTTCTGTATAAAGGTTAAGTATAGGGAGTGGGGGCCTTGAGTAAACATTTTCAAGAGACCAATAGGCCAGCTTTTGCTTTAGGCAACTTGAGTTTATTTCTTTTATAGGCAAATACTTTTTTAAAAAATAATATAACTCATGATTTAAGCTATTATGAATAGGAGCTTCCAAAAATAGGTTTAAGGTTTAAGTGAAAGCTAATAATAAAGAAAGGAGAAAATGCATGAATAAAAGAATGGCAATCTCATTACAAGCTGCAAAGGTATAAAAATGGTACAAATGTTCAAAGGAGGCCAGAAGCAGTGACACGGTGGATTTTCATGAACATGCACTTGGTAAGGCACAATTATTATTAGGGTCAGCCAGATTACATATTTAGGCCTCAGGCCTGTGAGCTCATGCTAATTTGAACAGCTGTGCAAAAGAAGTTCATTGCTATTTATTTGACAGATGGAGAAAATGACACTCACTAATGGCCCAAGTTGCTTTGACATAAACTGATTTCCCTATTGTTAAAACGTACTTGCAATATCAATTGCAAATAGCTTTGACAATTTGAACCTATTCTTCAGTACTGACATCCTTAGGAAGAACTTTTCAAAATCCGAGACCCTGATTTGAAAGAATATTATGGTTATTGTAGCCAACCTCCCCTTACTCTCTTCTAAACAAGATTTGAGAAGTGATAAACTGTGGGTCATATACATATTCCCATTGTTTGAAGGGGATTGTTAGTCACCTTTGTTGCTGATTGTCATTATTTTGAGCTGATCTCTCCTACTTTTGGAAATAAAGGGGATGATTGCATTTTATTCACAAGAAAGGGATTTATAACATTTATAATGTTGGAAGAAACAGCTGTTTCTCTTTACTATAGCATTTGCTTTCTTTCATCACATAAGAAGTCAGCTGGGAGATGCTACTAAATGTTGCACTGAATGAAATACAAACTTAGAATTTGTTACTATTTGGGAATAATTTTTTGCATAATTGTTTTTATAGAAGAGAACAAAATGTCCTTAAAATAATTTTTTATCAGAACAAGGAAAACAGAAAACACAATTGAAATGAAGGCTATTCAGTCAGAAAATGTAGATAAAAGGTGTGAGAATTAATAATACAATAACTGAAAAACATTTTGCATTTCTATAGTAGGTATTAGGAAAACTCACAAACCAGGATTTAGGGGGTAAATTTCTTTACTCTCTTTTAAAATTACAGACCAGATTATTTCGGATCCTAAATCTTCTCAGATAACATTTTCTAATGACTAGCATTATTTGGATTAATGAGAAGCAACATTCTAGTAAATGCAGTTTGGAAATAGAGTATTGTGTTACTACTGTTATTGTGCTTTTAAGAAACTCAGTGATTTTTTTCCTTCATACATTCTTTATCTAAGTATCATTGTGTCTGTATTGAACTCAATATATTTTCTAATTTTCATCAGTCTACTGATATTTGATCTGCAGGCCCACGTTCTTTTGCCATTTTTGAATGATCTTCCCTCATTTTCTTTCTCTATAATATGCAGGTGTTTAAAGACATATTATTGTGTATCTGCTAAGAGTCCCGGTGTTAACTCTTCACATATTTTTAATATTTATATGGCCCCCATATCTGTATCCAATTATCATGCTTAAGGAAATAAAAAATAACAATTGTAATTATCTACTCAGTAGATAATTACAATTATAAACCCTTTAAGTGGTCTTTAAACCTTATAAACCCATTAAGTGGCATCTTACCCAATGGCAGGTACTATGCTTTAGTTATCTGTATATCCCTGGTGCTTATCTTAGAGCCTGTATTAGTCAGGGCCTCCAGAGAAAAAGAACTAACAGAGATAGATAGATAGATAGATAGATAGACAGATAGATAGATAGACAGACAGACAGATGACAGAGATGACAGACAGATCCTCCTCAGAAGAAAAAATTTGACTGAGGGGTATAAAATGATCCAAATTAAATATCTTGATGTGGTAACTTACAAATTGTGAAAATAGTTTAAAACAAATGTTTACTTCCATATTCCCGGGAAGACAATCAAACCTTCAGGTACATTTGGCTACCTGATGGGTAATTTAAACATTTATAAAGGGATTTCATTTAGTTGTCATTTTCAATGCATGTTTATGCTATAACAGTTAATTATTATGCCACAGTATATTTTCACAAGATAAAGAAAACTTTTATGGTTCACTAAGGACAATCAATCCCTTCACAATCCGGAACCTGAATATTGGACATTCTAAGAACATCAGAGAAAGACTATCCTTGCCATCCACATTGCAACAAAAATTTGGAAACTTGAACCTTGGATTAATAATTTTACACAAGGAAATGCTATAAAGGTGTAGCTTTTTAGGTAACCAAATGCGTTTCAGAATATCGTTAGAAGAGAGAAGAGTATTGCTCAACATTTCAGCCTATTCAAATGTGCAATTCTTTTTTTAAAACAGTATTATACTTTAAGTTCTAGGGTACATGTGCACAACGTGCAGGTTTGTTATATAGGTATACATGCGCCATGTTGGTTTGCTGCACCCATTAACTCATCATTTACATCAGGTAGTCCTCCTAATGCTATCCCTCCCCCAGCCCAATACCCCTTGACAGGCCCCAGTGTGTGATATTCCCCACCTGTGTCCAACTGTTCTCATTGTTCAATTCCCACCTATGATTGAGAACATGCAGTGTGTGGTTTTCTGTCCTTGTGATAATTTGCTTAGAATGATTGTTTCCAGCTTCATCTATGTCCCTGTAAAGGACATGAACTCATGCATTTTCATGGCTGCATAGTATTTCATGGTGTATATGTGCCATATTTTCTTAATCCAGTCTATCATTGATGGACATTTGGGTTGCTTCCAAGTCTTTGCTATTGTGAGTAGTGCCACAGTAAACATACATGTTCATATGTCTTTATAATAGCATGATTTGTAATCCTTTGCGTATATACCCAGTAATGAGATCCCTGGGTCAAATGCTATTTCTAGTTCTAGATCCTTGAGGAATCACCACACCGTCTTCCACAATAGTTGAACTAGTTTACACTCCCACCAACAGTGTAAAAGCATTCCTATTTCTCCACATCCTCTTCAGCGTCTGTTGTTTCCTGACTTTTTAATGATCACCATTCTAACTGGCATGAGATGGTATCTCGTTGTAGTTTTGATTTGCATTTCACTAATGACCAATAATATGAGCATTTTTTCATATGTCTGTTGGCTGCATAAATGTCTTCTTTTGATAAGTGTCTGGTCATATCCTTTGCCCACTTTTGGAGGGGTTTTTTTTTTTTCTTGTAAATTTGTTTAAGTTCATAGATTCTGGATATTAGCCCTTTGTAAGATGGGTAGATTGCAAAGATTTTCTCCCATTCTGTAAGTTGCTTGTTCACTCTGATGGTAGTTTCTTTTGCCATCAGAGTTTCAAATGCCATCCCATTTGTCTATTTTGGCTTTTGTTGCCATTGCTTTTGGTGTTTTAGTCATGAGGTTGTTGCCCATGCCTATGTCCTGAATGGTATTGCCTAGGTTTTCTTCTAAAGTTTTTATGGTTTTATGTCTAACATTTAAGTTTTTAATCCATCTTGAATTAATTTTTGTATAAGGTGTAAGGAAGGGATCCAGTTTCAGCTTTCTACATATGGCTAGCCAGTTTTCCCAACACCATTTATTAAATATGGAATCCTTTCCCCCTTGCTTGTTTTTGTCATGTTTGTCAAAGATCAGATGGTTGTAGATGTGTGGTGTTATTTCTGAGGCCTCTGTTCTGTTCCATTGGTCTAAATCTCTGTTTTGGTACCAAGGCCATGCTGTTTTGGTTACTGTAGCCTTGTAGTGTAGTTTGAAGTAAGAGTGATACCTCCAGCTTTGTTCTTTTGGATTAGGATTGTCTTGGCTATGCAGGCTCTTCTTTGGTTCCATATGAAATTTAAAGTAGTTTCTTCCAATTCTGTGAAGAAAGTCATTGGTAGCTTGATGGTGATGGCATTGAATCTATAAATTGCCTTGGGTATTATGGCCATTTTCACGATATTGATTCTTTCTATCCATTAGCATGAAATGTTCTTCCATTTGTTTGTGTCCTGTATCCTCTTTTATTTCCTCGAGCAATGGTGTGTAGTTCTCCTTGAAGAGGTCCTTCACATCCCTTGTAAATTGGATTCCTAGGTATTTTATTCTCTTTGTAGCAATTGTGAATGGAAGTTCACTCATGATTTGGCTCTGTTTGTATCTTATTGGTGTATAGGAATGCTTGTGATTTTTGCACATTGATTTTTTATACTGAGACTTTGCTGAATTTGCTTATCAGCTTAAGGAGATTTTGAGCTGAGATGATGGGGTTTTCTAAATATACAATCATGTCATCTACAAAAAAGGATGATATGAATTCCTCTTTTCCTAATTGAATACCGTTTATTTCTTTATCTTGCCTGATTGCCCTGGCCAGAAATTCTAACACTATGTTGAATAGAAGTGGTGAGAGAGGGCATCCTTCTCTTGTGCCAGTTTTCAAAGGGAATGCTTCCAGTGTTTGTCCATTCAGTATGATATTGGCTGTGGATCTGTCATGAATAGCTCTTATTATTTTGAGATACATTCCATCATTACCTAGTTTATTAAGAGTTTTTAGCATGAAGGGCTGTTGAATTTTGCTGAAGGACTTTTCTGCATCTATTGAGATAATCATGTGGTTTTTGTCATTGGTTCTGTTTATGTGATGGATTACACTTATTGATTTGCATATGTTGAACCAGCCTTGCATCCCAGGGATGAAGCCAACTTGATCATGGTGGATAAGCTTTTTGATGTGCTGCTGGACTTGGTTTGCCAGTATTTTATTGAGAATTTTCTCCTCGATGTTCATCAGGGATATTGGTCTAAAACTCTCTTTTTTTGTTGTGTCTCTGTCAGGCTTTGGTATCAGGATGATTCTGGCCTCATAAAATGAGTTAGGGAGGATTCTGTTTTTCTATTGATTGGAATAATTTCAGAATGAATGGTACCAGTTCCTCTTCATACCTCTGGTAGAGTTTGGCTGTGAATCCTTCTGGTCCTGAACATTATTGGTTGGAAGGGTATTAATTATTACCTCAATTTTAGAGTCTGTTATTGGTCTATTCAGAGATTTAACTTCTTCCTGTTTTAGTCTTGGGAAGGTGTATGTGTCCAGGAATTTATCCATTTCTTCTAGATTTTCTAGTTTGTTTGCATAGAAGTGTTTATAGTATTCTCTGATTGTAGTTTGTATTTCTGTGGGATTGGTGGTGATATCCCCTTTATCATTTTTCATTGCATCTATTTGATTCTTCTCTCTTTCCTTCTTTATTAGTCTTGCTATCAGTCTATCAATTTTGTTTATTTTTTTAAAAAAAACCAGCTTCTGGATTCATTAATTTTTTGAAGGGTTTTTTGTGTCTCTATCTCCTTCAGTTCTACTCTGTTCTTAGTTATTTCCTGCCTTCTGCAAGCTTTTGAATGTGTTTGCTCTTGCTTCTCTAGTTCTTTTAATTGTGATGTTAGGGTGTCAATTTTTGATCTTTCCTGCTTTCTCTTGTGGGCATTTAGTGCTATAAATTTCCCTCTACCCGTTGTTTTAAATGTGTCCCAGAGATTCTGCTATGTTGTGTCTTTGTTCTCATTTGTTTCAAAGAACATCTTTATTTCTGCCTTCATTTCATTATTTATCTAGTAGTCATTCAGGAGCACGTTGTTCAGTTTCCATGTAGTTGTGTGGTTTTGAGTGAGTTTCTTAATCCTGAGTTCTAATTTGATTGCACTGTCTTCTGAGAGACAGTTTGTTGTGATTTCTATTCTTTTACAGTTGCTCAGGAATGCTTTACTTCCAATTGTGTAGTCAATTTTAGAATAAATGTGATATGGTGCTGAGAAGAATGTATATTCTGTTGATTTGGGGTGGAGAGTTCTGTAGTTGTCTATTTGGTCTGCTTGATGCAGAGCTGAGTTCAAGTCCTGGATATCCTTGTTAACCTTCTGTCTCATTGATCTGTCTAATATTGACAGTTGGTGTTAAACTCTCCCATTATTATTGTGTGGGAGTCTAAGTCTCTTTGTAGGTCTCTCAGGACTTTCTTTATGAATCTGGGTGCTACTGTATTGAGTGCATATATATTTAGCAGAGTTAGATCTTCTTATTGAATTGATCCCTTTACCCTTATGTAACGACCTTCTTTGTCTCTTTTGATCTTTGTTGGTTTAAAATGTGTTTTATCAGTGACTAGGATTACAACCCCTCCTTTATTTGCTTTCTATTTGCTTGATAAATATTCCTCCTTCCCTTTATTTTGAGCCTATGTGTGTCTTTGCACATGAGATGGGTCTCCTGAATACAGCACACTGATGGGTCTTTACTCTTTATCCAATTTCCTAGTCTGTGTCTTTTATTTGGGGCATTTAGCCCATTTACATTTAAGGTTCATATTTTTATGTGATAATTTTATCCTGTCATTATGATGTTAGATGGTTATTTTGTCCATTAATTGATGAAGTTTATTCATAGCATTGATGGTCTTTACAATTTGGCATACTTTTGCAATGGCTGGTAGTGGTTGTTCCTTTCCATGTTTAGTGCTTCCTTCAGGAGCTCTTATAAGGCAGCCTTGGTGGTGACAAAATCTCTCAGCATTTGTTTGTCTGTAAAGGATTTTATTTCTCCTTCAATTATGGAGCTTAGTTTGGCTTGATGTGAAATTCTGGGTTAAAAATTCTGTTCTTTAAGAATGTTGACTATTGACCGCCATTCTCTTCTGGCTTGCTTAGATTCTGCTGAGAGATCTTCTATTAATCTGATGGGCTTCCCTTTGTGGGTAACCTGACCTTTCTCTCTGGCTGCCCTTAACATTTTTTCCTTCATTTCAACCTTGGTCAATCTGACAATCATGTGCCTTGGGGTTGCTCTTCTCGAAGAGTGTCTTTGTGGTGTTCTCTGTATTTCCTGAATTTGAATGTTGGCCTGCCTTGCTAGGTTGGGGACGTTCTCCTGGATAATATCCTGAAAAGTGTTTTCCAACTTGATTCCATTCTCCCCATCACTTTTAGTTACACCAATCAAGCATAAATTTGGTCTTTTCCCATAGTCCCATATTGGAGGCTTTATTCATTTCTTTTCACTCTTTTTTCTCTAATCTTGTCTTCTTGCCTTATTTCATTATTTTGATCTTCAATCATTGATATCCTCTCTTCTACTTGATTGAATCGGCTATTGAAGCTTGTGCATGTATCACGAAGTTCTCGCGCCATGGTTTTAAGCTCCATCAGGTCATTTAAGGTCTTCTCTATGCTGATTATTCCAGTTAGCCATTCTTCTAACCTTTCTTCAAGGTTTTTACTTCCTTGCAATTGGTTAGAACATGCTCCTTTAGCTCTAAGAAGTTTGTTATTACTGATCTTATGAAGCCTACTTCTGTCAACTTGTCAAAGTCATTCTGCATCCAGGTTTGTTCCATTGCTGGCAAGGAGCTGCGATCCTTTGGAAGAGAAGAGGTCCTCTGGTGTTTAGAATCTTCAGCTTTTCTGCTCTGGTTTCTCCCCATCTTTGTGGTTTTGTCTACCTTTGGTCTTTGAGGTTGGTGACCTACAGATGGGGTGTTGGTGTGGATGTCCTTTTTGTTGATGTTAATGCTATTTCTTTCTGTTTGTTAGTTTTCCTTCTAGCAGTCAGGTCCCTCAGCTGCAGGCCTGTTGGAGTTTGCTGGAAGTCCACTCCAGACCCTGTTTGCCTGGGTATCACCAGTGGCAGCTGCAGAACAACAAATATTGCTGCCTGATCCTTCCTCTGGAAGCTTCATCCCAGAAGGGCACCTGCCTGTATGAGGTGTCTGTTGGCCCCTACTGGGAGGTGTCTCCCAGTTAGGCTATACAGGCATCAGGGACCCAATTGTGGAGGCAGTCTGTCCATTCTCAGAGCTCACACACCGTGCTGGGAGAACCACTGTTCTCTTCAGAGCTGTCAGACAAGGATGTTTAAGTCTGCAATAGTTTCTGCTGCCTTTTGTTCTGTTATGCCCTGCCCACAGATGTGGAGTCTATAGAGGCAGTAGGCCTTGCTGAGCTGCAGTGGGCTTCATCCAGTTTGAGCTTCCCAGCTGTTTTGTTTACCTACTCAAGCCTCAGCAATGACAGATGCCCCTCCCCACACCAGGCTGCAGCCTCACAGGTCAATCTCAGACTGAAGCGCTAGCAGTGAACAAGGCTCTGTGGGCGTGGGACACACTGAGCCACACACGGGAGAGAATCTCCTGGTCTGCTAGTTGCTAAGACCATGGGAAAGTGCAGTATTTGGGCGGAAGTGTCACATTTTTCAGGTACAGTGTGTCACAGCTTCCTTTGCCTAGGAAAGGGAAATCTCCCGACCCCTTGCACTTCCAGGGTGAGGCAATACCCCGCCTTGCTTTGGCTCGCCCTCCTTGCACCACTGTCCAACCAGTCCCAATGAGATAAACCAGGTACTTCAGTCAGAAATGCAGAAATCACCCATGTTCTACCTTGATCATGCTTGGAACTACAGACTGGAGCTGTTCCTATTCTGCCATCTTAGAATGGACCTCAAATGAGCAATTCTTAACGTAATCCATAATCTTCAGCCCATCAGAAGTACATGGTTTTCTCTTTATTTTTACTTTTTTTTTTTCTTCTCATTATCTTTTAAATATTGTCTTTGGACCCACAGACATCAGAACCAATTGGACCATGAAAGATGTTTACAATGTAGATCCTAAACTGGGACCAAGGTACAATCTAACAGAATCTTTGAGAGTGAAATTCAAAAATCTCCATTTAAACTAACTTGCCCTTTTATTTTTATGCTCAACAAAATGGACAAATTTTATTCGACTTCATTTTCTAGGAATTCATGATTTATGTTCTTAATCTTATATGTTTTATTTTTTAATGTCTTGATGACAAAAAAGCATCACTTTCTTGAAAGACTATTTTTAATGTATTATATTCTAGTATTTAAACAAAAAACACAATTTGAACTTATGCAACTTTACTACTGAGCTTCCCTTTTTTTACATTCCCAGGGTCATACTTGCTTCAAGCCACAATTTATCACAGTTGCAGGGGACATTAGGGATCGGTGAATTCAACCTCATTATTTTATGTGTAAAAAACTGAAGCTCAGAGATGAGGACTTGCTATAGTCACACAAAGAGTTAGTGTCTGAACCCATGTCAGAATTCAATTGTCCTGGCCAAAGGCCAATGATTTTCATTTTTTAACACTTAAATGTGTACAAAATCTTAAAAGTAATATACAACAGTGAAAGTAGGGCTTCTACATGGACTTTGGTGGGAAGTCTATGTTTTAATTTTAAAGGCATTTAAGTTTTATTCATTGATTCTTCTGTAATATCTTTTCAGCATAAATTTGTATAATCTTAGACTTCATCAATGTATTATAATAAAATATATTTCACTATGTTTTATTTATACCTCAATTCATCTAAAAAAGGTAATGTCAGTTTACAAAAAAATATATATACACACAAAATAACAAGATTACAAATAGATAAGACTATTGTGGCTTATTTTTATTTGCTATGTCATCAGGAAAAGAGATTTGGAGACCAACCAAACAATCTCCAGGCTTCCAACTTTAGTTGAGACATCCTAAAGATGGAGAGGAGAGAAGTCAATAGGATGTGTTAAAATGTGGTTTTAGTTTTCATTATTTCTCGAAGATTGAGATAAAAAGAAAAATGTCTACATATATAATTTCTTCTCACAACATACTCTAATTGGGCTTCTGTTTCCAGCACTCAGATACTGCTCTTGTCAAGGACAGTAATAACTTCCTAGATGATAAAGGTAACAGATGATATCTGATCCTCTTAGTAGTAGTCAATGTAGCTGGCTACTCACTCCGTCTTGAAACTCCTTTTACTCTGGGTTTCAAGGGCACCATCTTGGGATGGTTAATTTTAGGTATTAACTTGACTAGGCCCTAGTACCCTAATGTTTATTTGGTCAAACAAGTTTGGATGGTGCTGTGAGGGTATTTTTTTGATGAGATTAACATTTAAATCAGTAGATTTTGAGTAAAGTAGATTACTGTCTGTAATATGAATGAGTTTCATCCAATCAGTTGAAGACTGAACTCCCCAAGAAATAGGTAATTCTGCCAGCAGATTGTCTTTAAACTGGAGCTGTAATGGATTGAGTGGGTGGAGGATATTCTGTCAGGTGAAGCAGCCTACCCCAGCCTAGAAATGTCCTCAGGCCAGGAGATCTGGCCTTTTCTACCAACTTGTTGGCTGGTCATTCAGAATGGCACTCTACGTGTGTGTGTGTGTGTGTGTGTGTGTGTGTGTGTGAGAGAGTGTGTGTGTGAGAGTGTGTGTGCACGCACACATGTGTGTAGTCTTCTCTTACACAAAAATAAGGAAGTTAAATAAAATGATCCTTTTCCTAAATAATTGTTTCCAGAATTTCATTTAAGAGTATCTTGTATTTCAGCCAAAATCTTCAACTACATAAGTTTTATTAACACTAGAATTTTTTGTAATCCAGACCCTTGCTATTCAAAATGTGGTCAGTGGATTCACAGCAGCTATACTTCCTGGGAACTTTTTGGATACGAATCATTTCAAGCCTACCCTAGACCTACCGAACTGGGAGGAATCTGCATTTTAATAAGAGCCACAGGTAATTCCTATGCACATTAAGAGGAGAAAATTGTTATACAATGGCACCTACTACAGGTTTCTGCATGAGCTGATTTCACTATTCACACTTACTTTGCAAACACCTAGTGACTTCTAGGGCAATAATATTTAAATATGTACTGCCTTTAAAAATATTATATGTATTTTGCTAAATCTTTATAGCAATCCTACTAAGTTATTAAGCAGTTCTTATTGTCCCTAATTACAGATGAGAAAATGGATAATAAGTTGAAATGATATGCCCAAATTATATAGCTAATAGTGACAGAACCTATGCATTTAGGGAGCAAATATTGTCTCCAATACCCATGTGAAGATGGAAGATGGCTGGCAATGGTCCCTCCCTTTTTCAACTAGTTCAGTTCATACCATGAGACCTGCTGGGGCCTCAGCTCTATATCAAATTTTAAAATCCCCATATGTACTGAAAAATAAATCACACTCTGTAAGTCATTCTGAGTTGAGCTGAAAATCCAATTATCACCTCACTAGCTGACATCGTAAATCTCTCCCAATTCTTAGCAACCAAGAGATAACCTTAAAAGCACTAACTCCACTGAGCTTTATGACCTTCTCTCCTGAAGTTTCTCAGCATATCCTCTCAGAGCTCTGACATGGGTTGGAATGTCAAGCAGACAGGCCTGGATTCAAATTCTGGCCTTGATTCTTTCTTTCTAGATATGAAACAGGGGCAAATTATTTAGCTCCTTTGAACCTTAGATTCCACTTCTATACTATAGACATTGTTCACCTATTGATAAAGGCTGTTATTAGAATTAATGGAATAATAAATGCAAAGTGCTTAATGAAATATTTAGTTCCCAAAAAGTAATCCATAATGGTAGTTGTTGTCATTCATCTCTCTAAGAAAATTTTCTCATCTGCCAAATTGAGAAAATTGAACTGAACAATCTCTTAAGTCCTTTCATTTCTGACATTTGAAAAGTTTAACTCATGTTTACATTTCATGTTCTACTTTCTTATTCAGAATTCAGAGCTCACCTTCATTTTTTAAAGAAAAAGGTAGATTTGTATGATTGAAATATGAGACTGTTTCCTGACTGAATGAGATTTCCAAGAATGCTTAGGGGACACAGACTGGAGAAGTTATTATATTTTGATTTGAATACTATAAAGTCAACAAGATAGGCCATGCCAAAAAACTGAAATATGTTCTTTAAGTTGCCGGAGTTTTAAAATTGCTTTCTCTAAATTGGAAGAATGAATATCAATTGGTATTGGCCTTACCCTGAAACATTACAAAAATTAAAAGATAGAGTAGTGATTGTATATATTATATTCTGTAGCATCGGGCCTCTCAGAGAACAGGACAACCAATTGAAAGAAAATATTCCGCAGCTGGACTGATCATGTGTGAATTCTAAAAGAAAAAGATGGTTGGTTACTTGCCTTCTTAGTTACTTAGACATATGCCTGTCTTTGAAAATATATAAAAGTCTTAAAGTAAAAGAATAGAAAGAGAAAAAGGAATTTAAAAATCTACAGCATGCATACTTAGCTACCATATGCTCCTTTATTGCAATAGCAAAGAGAAGGTACCTTTACATCTCAGCCTTCACTGAACATAATTTTTCATAAAACACTTCCATAAGAGCACTTAAAAATCTAAATTTTCTTTTTGCATAACTGTTTTGTTATGATTGTGACCAAAGTGACACTAAAGGATGAATCGAAATAGCACATAGAACATTTCTTATTCTTTTGACCTTAGAATAGAATTTCAGATTCTTCCCTTTAAATGTCTGATGTGTTGTTTATAAAAAATAAACAAGACTTATTTACTCTTTTGAAAAATAAGAACCAGAAGAAGTTGTTTCCTTTCCTCACTGGATATCTGAGTATCTCTCTCTGGAAAAAAATGCTGTGTACTCTATCTTCTGTTGTCTACTTAAGTTTTAGCAAAAGTTCAAAAATGTGATTAAAAATATAAGAACTCGGAGGGGCACAGTGGTTCACACCTGTAATCTCAGCACTTTGGGAGGCCGAGGTGAGTGGATCATGAGGTCAGGAGTTAGAGGTCAGGAGTTCGAGACCAGCCTGACCAACATGGTGAAACCCCATCTCTACTAAAAATACAAAAATTAGCCAGGCGTGGTGGTGTGTGCCTGTAATCCCAGGCACCCAGGAGGCTGAGGCAGGAGAATCGCTTGAACCCAGGAGGTGGAGGTTGCATTGAGCTGAAATTGCGCCACTGGACTCTAGCCTGGGCGAGAGAGTGAGACTCTGTCTCAAAAATAAATAAATAAATAAATAAAATAATTAATATATATATATATGTGTGTGTGTGTGTGTGTGTGTGTGTATGTGTGTATGAACTCAAAAAATAGTATTAGTTTAGATACCTAGGTATATATTAATGGTGTTCTGCATGCAGGAGAACAGATACTGTTGTGATTATATGACCACATTAAAGTTTGTCTTTAAGAAACAAGGATATCTGCCATATCTTCTTCCTGACATAACTTTAACTACACTGTGTGTAAAATGAATCAGAAAGGGATTTCAAGGCCCTTTTGGTCTATGATTGACTATACATATGTAAGATCATTTTGTCCCTATCTATTCATTAATGCAGTCAGATCAATGACAATGTATTGGGCACCTGCTTATATGCTTCAAGGGTGTCAGATTTATTGTATCTCATAGAGTGGGAGTGGCAAGAAAGTATTCATATGTTCAAAATAAGTAGTCAAGTCAGAATTTGGTTCCAAACACGTCTCACTTTGAGATCCCCAAGTTCTAATCACTATGCTATACATTGCCACTAGTAACCACAGGATGATCTATGATTATTCAGGCCTGGGATATTTGGCAGATATTTTCTCAAAAATAAATGAAATGAGACTGTCACATCAAGAAGATAGTTGCCATGATTCATTGTCAATGATATAATTTTATCTTTCATATAAAAAGAAAAATTTTGGAAAACTTGTATCTGCCACTATAGGTTCGAGAGCTTCCCAATAGCTGAATCTTTTCTGATGACTGACATGCTTGGTTATCTTAACTATAATTTTTGATATTGTCTACTACATGGATATTTTTAAGATTTACATACCCCAGGAAATAAATATTTTCCAAATGACCAACGCATGATGCTACAAAACCATGTTTGTGTCTAAGATCCATTCTGAGTGAAAGATAGACCAATGGATTTTAAATACAAGAAACTTATTGATGTGGCTTCATATTCTACATTACAAATGACCTTTGAGATACTATTGTTCATCACAGTTGGGTGTAAGATAAAAGAAAATCAACAATTATTTGAAAAGGCTATTAAAATATTCTTTCCTTTTTCAACTACATATCATTATGAGGTGAAATTTTCTTCCTATAATTCAAGCAAAACAATATATTGCAACCAATTTAATGTAAATACATATGTTAAAGTACAAGTGTTCCCTATTAAGCCAAATATTAAAAAGATTTGAAAAAATTAAAAGAACACATTAAAATTTTTGTAAAATATGGTTTTTTATAAAATATGTTAAGTTGTAATAGATTTATTGTTATTTATATACATATATAATCAAATATTTTAAATGTCTCCAGTATAATTCTAATATTGGAAATGTTGAGAAATTTGTCTCTCATGAATAAGAGCTCTTTGGACTCCTCAATAATTGTTAAGAGTACAAGGGGTTCCTAATGCCAAAAAGTTGAAATACTGCTGCCCTATCACATATAAAATTATGCTATAACACTAGATTCATTACAACAATGTGTCATTGGTGCAAGAACATTTAAGCACAGCAGTGAAGAGAATAGAGTCCAGAAATAGGTTCATATATATGATAATTAAATACTATAATAAATTTTGCATTTTAAATTAGAAACTATATCAGAAAGGTCTTGACAGGAAACAGATGGCACTGCAAAATGAGGTAATTAAAGAAATTTTAATAAAGCGACTGTATTCAAGGGTATGAAGTGGGTTAAAAGAAATTAGTAGGAACAGGGCACACCGCTTTGCCAGAAACAGGGGGACTCTTTGCCTTCCTAGGTGTGAAGGGTCAAAGGGAAGGGCGTATGTCAACTGGGAATAGAATCATTCCGTTAGTAGCTGTAGGAGAGGGCTTCCAGGAAGAAAGTGTGACCTCCCAAAGAGGATGGCCATTGCCAATCAGCAAACCAGCAGAAAGGGAGCCAGAGAGCAACCAAACCTCAGTCTACTCCCATCTTCTGATCTCTTACTGGTGTCTCATGTTGGCCAAAGCCAAGTAAACGATCATTCCAGGGCATGCATAGCAGAAGCTGATAATGATGGAAAGGGGATCTAGAGGGGCAGGAAGATGCTCAAAGAATAAGAGTATCCTGTTTTATTCTTTGCCTATACCTATACAGTCCTATATACCTTTGCTATTTTGTAAGGAAACACAGCTGTGCATTTCTAATTTTATGATCCAGTGGATGAGATAATACTCAAGTGCACTATGGGCAGTTTGGATGACAATGTCTCTTAGTGCTCCAGAGCTATTCTTCTGGAGAAGGCATTGATGGAGAATTGCAGTATATACTTGTGATTTATGGTTTAATGGGACTACATGTTTTTATCCTCTCCAAAATTTACATGTTAAAACCCTAACCCCAAGAGGGATAGTATTGGGAGGTGGAGACTTCAAAAAGTAATTAGGTCATAAGGGTGGAGCCCCCAGAATGGAATTAGTGTCCTTATAAGTGAAAGAGACTAGAGCTACCACTCTCTCTGCATGCACTCACCAAGGAAGGATATGTTGAAGACATAATCAAAAACCTGACCATGCTGGCACCCTGATCTTAGACTTCCAGTCTCCAGAATTGTGAGAGATAAATCCTTTTTGTTTTATCCTCCCATTCTATAGCAGCCCAAACTGGCTAAGACATATGGTTAAAAAAAAAGAAAAGAAAGAAAGAAAAAGCAGGTCATTGAAATACAGTCCCTCATTTTACAAGGAGATCAGTATCTTTGAGAAAGAGACCTTCAGTGTAGGTAAGAGTCCATTAATTTCCTCTGCAGTGACTCAAGCCAGGTTTCTGCTTACTTGAGCTAAAATTATTCTGCTTAAATTGTCAAATAGCCCTTTGATAAGCCCATTTATTTAGTTTCTAGGGACTCTGTGATCAATTAGTGACTCAAGCCAGGTTTCTGCTTACTTGAGCTAAAATTATTCTGCTTAAATTGTCAAATAGCCCTTTGATAAGCCCATTTATTTAGTTTCTAGGGACTCTGTGATCAATTAGCCATTGCAAAGACCTCTGCAGGTTGAAACACTCTGATTATAGTAACCAATTCAGAGGAAATCTAGATATTGCTGGTATCAGACACAGATTTTAATAACTAAGATTCATATGGGCAATAAATTAATGAAAAATGTATAATTTCAGCAGAGAACATAAATCTATAATAATAATCTAACTAGATTCTAGAAGTGGAAAATAAAACCCTGCACTCCTAGGTTTTGCTGAAGTAAATTATGTCCCCACTGTGTCTCTGATGGTTACACACCACCATTCTTGATTATTATTCAAGAATACTATCATTTCCCATTGAAATGAGAAAGCCTAATTCTGCATTTCCTATTGTCATCTATTAACTACAGAAGACAGCTACATTGAAACTTTCAACATGTTGGATGTCTACTATCTTATTCCCTACTCTGGACAAGTTAATTTCTAGGTCGGGGCGCAGCTAAATACACTGAGATTCTTTCAGTAAAAACCTTGGAGTACCCTTTATCAATCTGCCTGGCTAGATCACATGTATCTTGAATTCCAAGTCTATTTCTTGGTTTACTTCATCTGTTTCATTTTCTGAAAGGTAGTCTTTTTTACTCTGGCCACTTTATTTATTTATTTTTGAAACAGGGTCTCATTGTGTCACCCAGGCTGAAGTGCAGTGGAGTGATCACAGCTCACTGCAGCCTCAACTTCCTGGACTCAAGTGATCCTCCCACCTCAGTCTCTTGAGTAGCTGAGACCACAGGCATGCACTGCCACTCTCAGCTATTTATTTTTCTTTTTTTGATAGATACAGGATCTCCCTGTGTTGCCCAGGCTGATCTTGAACTCTTGGGCTCAAGCGATCCTCCTGCCTCGGCCTCCCAAAGTGCTGGGATTACCGGCATGAGCCCTTGTGCCTGGCCTCCTGTGGCTATTTTTAAAATTATCTTTTTATTTTAGGTTTTCAGAAGCTTTCTAAGACGTACCTGTATTTGGGTTTTTTGCTTGTGTTTTTTGGTGGGTTTTCCATTTTTGTATTTATCTTGCTTGAAGTTCATAAAGCTTTGTGAATGTTGGGCACAATTTTCTATCCATTTTGGGAAACTCTAGAGCATTGACTCTTTGATTACTACAGAATATTAGGTCTGTCCCATTCTCTTTTTCCTCTCCTCATGTAACTCCAATTACATATATGTTAGATCATTTCACTCTGTGCTGTATATCTCTTATATTCTTGTTTTATTTTCTATCCTTTGGTTGCTTCCTTTCTTCATTCTAGAGATACTTTTCTATGCCCCCATTCTAAATCATTAATCCTTTCTTAAACTGTGTTTTTTGTATACTTGATTATATTTATTTTCTACTTCTAGAATTCATATTTTAGTTTCACATTCTCTGCTAAAGTTATAAATTTTTCATTAATTTCTTGCCCATATTAATTCTAGTTGTTAAAGTCTATGTCTGTTACCACCAATATCTGACTTTCCTATGGATTGGTTACCATTTTCTGATTTTTCTCTAGATTTTTACAGTCAGCTCTTGTCTTTTACCTGCCTGCTATTTTATTTTTAAATAGAGCCCTAGAGAGTCTGCATAAAAATTAAAGACACAATTGGAAGTTCTGAATGATGACACTTCCTCCAGACAGCATTTACTTTTACTACTAACAGGCTATTGGGGTAGAAACTGATCATCTTAATACAGTGAGATTGAATTAATTGAGAGGCAGGTTTCACTTATTGCAATGTCTGGTCTATTTCTTATTTATTTCACTTTAAGCAATGGTCTTTTAGGTGTCTCTACTGAAAACTTTATGTTTTTACCTTAACTCCCCTTTGGTGGGTCCTAGAATCCATTTTTTTTCCCCTTCCAGCCCCATGAGGTTGCTTAACACTTGCTCAGTGGCTCAGTCTTTCAGGGCACTGCTTTAGTATTTGCAAGTGTGTCAAGGAGAAAGCAGAGCTAAACGTCAGGCACAAGTCTTTGGGTTTCCATTTCCTCCAGGATTTTGGGTCCTTCAAGTACTCACCTCCCTAGTAGCTTTCCAGTGCCTTTACACAGGTTTTTAAAAAGTATCTTATCCAGTCTTCCTGCTTGCCTTTAGCAGTAAGACTGGTCAGATATAATTACTAGCTGGAGGTAAAAATGGTACCCTCATGTTTTGATTGATGGTTCAGTTATATATTGATTTCGAGATTGGAAATAATTTGCTAACAGAATATTGAAGATTTTGCTGTTGAGAATTTAAGTTCAATTCTCATTTCTCTTTTTTCAATTATTGCTCTTTGTTTACTGTGTTTTATTTTTTATTTCAGGGAGCATGCTTCCCTTTCTTTTGTCACCAGTTTTTGAAATTTTAAGAACATGTACCTTGAAGATTTTTTTTAAACCTTTGTTCTGATCATTCAAAAGATCCTTAAATCAAGAGACTCATATTCTTCAACTTCGTGAATTTATTTTTAATCACTTCTTTATAATTTATTTCATTCCATTTTTACTCTTTTCTCTTTTTGAAACTCATTTACCTGGATGTGATTCACTCAGGCTGATATTTTGTTTTATATTACCTTTCCTATTTTATATCCCTTTTTTAAAAATCCTATTTTCTGGAAAATTTCCTTAACTTTATCATTTAAATTTTCCATTGAATTTTAATTTTTGCTATCGTATTTTAAATTTACATGCCATCTATCTTGTTCTTTGAAAGACTTTTCTTGCTTCATAGAAACAAATTTTCTTTTATCTTCCTTGAGATGTTAATGAGTTTTTAAATTCGAGTTTTTATATCCTCGCATAATCTCTGATTTCCCCCAAGTTTTGTTGTTGCTGTTTTTGTTCATGTTGCTTCCTGTCTTTCATGATAAAAACTTTCTCCAGATGTCTAATGGCATAATCTTTGGCTGCCCAATCATCATATCAACCTGACAACAAAAAGATTTTTGCAATCTGTGACTATGACAGAAATTTGTTGACTGTAGGTTTCACGTGGGGTAACTGTTAGCTAATTTTCTATTGAGTTACCTGGAGATGGTGAGAAACCTCAAGGAAGACTTTTCCATTTCCCTTCCTGCAGAAGTAATTTTAGCTACTAGTGTCCTGAGAGTCCACATATTTACTACATTCTTCTCACCCTGAATGTACTTACAATGTACACCCTCAATGTACTGAGTTGGCAAAGAGAAACTCAGAAATTTTCTGGAGAGTAAACCTCAGTCTTCTACTAAGACTGGTGAGGGCTAAAAATGAGGAGGGAATCTGGGAGTTACCTACTCAGAAAATCTTTCAGTTGGAACTGCTTTTTATCTCTTCATCTTCACCATCTCTTTCAGAAGTATCCGATGCTTTTGATTTCTGTTAAGAGGTTTAACAAAGCAGATTAACTTGATAGCTTCTAGCAATGCCAGTTTAGATTTATGTTTTCTCAAGGTGGCTAATTCAGTTACCACTTGTCCATGGATTCTCCAGCTTCCAACAGTTTGTTACTATTATTTTCCGTGTTATTTTTTGAGATTTGGCATTGGTGCTTTTTTAATAAACTTTCATTTTGGTGGAATTTCAGAGAGTGGCAAATAAAGACATGCATTCAAATCACCATGCTTAGCTAGAAGCCATTGTTTGCTTTGAACAGAATACCATTTTGTACTGTTTTACAAGTGCATGTATTACATTGAATAGAAGGCATATTAGGAAGTAAATATTTTAAAGTATAAAGGTTAAAACAGAAATACATAAAATTTTTGGCCCAGAAAATTTGGGTGTGAGAGTCAGAACTTACTTCTGAGAACCAGGTACAGGGCTGGAGGTGAAGTGGGACTCTTAGGTATGAAACCTAAAAAATTTCTGTGGTGCTTATTTTTAAAATGAATAAGCATGCACTCAGGATGTAATTAAATAAAAATACTAGCAAAAGAAAAAATACACAAAATATACAGTACATTTTGGCATAAAACTAGATTATTTGTGGACGTGAATAAATATTACTGATAGAACCAGGCGCAGTGACTCATGCCTGTTATCTCAGTACTTTGGGAGGCTGAGGCGGGCAGATCACTTGAGCTCAGGAGTTCCAGACCAGCCTGGCCAATATGGTGAAACCCCGCCTCCACTAAAAATAGAAAAATTAGCCAGGCGTGGTGGTGCAGTGCTACTGGGGAGGCTGAGGCACGAGAATGGCTTAAACCTAGGAGGCGGAGGTTGCAGTGAGCCGAGATCATGCCACCGCACTCCAGCCTGGGAGACAGAGTGAGACACCATCTCAAAAATAATAATAATAATAAAAAATATTACTGATAGGACATACATTTTGAAAGAGGGAAAAACACACTGGTATTGAAGGCTATAAAAGACTGACTTTTTTTTAGGGCTAAATTATCCCATGGAAAAATCTATGTGTATGTATAAAATGCCTTTGTGTCAACGTACCGCCATGTCCATGGAGAGAGGCTGAGGCGGTGCAGCTCCAGCCCAAGTCACTGCGACACAGGGATGGCAAAGAGGTCGCTTCCTTAGCCTGGGCAACCGTCCAGGCTTTGACCAAGAGGAAGCTGCAGCCCACCCGGATGCCCTCACCCTGACACCTTCAGCAGTAAACAAGATAAAAAACAATTCCTTAAAGATAAGCCTGAGCTTGTAGGTGTAAAAGTTGGTGTCCAAACCAGGGGCTGTAATGGCCTTTCTTATACCCTAGAATATACGAAGACAAAAGGAGATTCTGATGAAGTTGCAGGAGTCAGAGTATTCATGACAAGAAAGCACAGCTAACACTTTTAGGAACAGAAATGGACTATGTTGAAGACAAGTTACCCAATGAGTTGTATTCAATAACTCAACATGAAAGGAACTTGCAACTGTGGAGTAAGTTAATATTTGACGTCTCTGGACTCTTCGGGCCATAGGCTCCAGGAAAGCTGGTGGAAACCTTGGGGCTTACTGAGAAAATCATGTGACTGTCACGTGCTTAACTTACAGCTGCCTTGTAAGGAAAATAAAGTGATGCATTTTGAAAATGAAGCCAGTAAGTTAGATTCCAGAATAAATGATATTTATATTCTCTGTAGGGGACAGAAAGTAAGACATCATCATTCTCTTTGGATCATTTAACCCTCTTGCATCATTTGTTTTAGAACCAGTTTCTTCAAAGTTGCTTTCCTGGGCACCTGTTTATCCATTTCCTGAACCATGTGCACTCACTAGATCTCTATTGAATGGCTTGAACATGCATCTCCTTCAGCATTTCTCCCATCCAGATTGGCAACTCCTAAAATCAGACGTCCTGGCTGCTGATAGTAACATGGTGGTACATTGTTTTTCCATCCGAACTTAACATAGCCTTTTTACATTTTTATCAAAAATTCACTGTCAGATGCCTTGTTGTGGACCCTTTAACAGTACCAGGAAAGGATTTTCTTCAACTGTAGTACAGATTAGTGCTGAGTGATGGTATCAAAAGGTAAGAAAGATTTCATCCACCTGTTTTTTAATCTGTTTCTTTTACCACCCTGTATGTCTGCTCAGAGATGAGAGCTCAAGCTGACTTTGATTCTTTTAGTTGATGAGTCTCTTAAAAGCCATCTAGCCCACCTCCCTCAATTCTCTGTGTGAGGAAGCAAAACCCCAGGGAAGTCAAAGGGCTCCTGTCCACCCCCACGCCACAGGTGGAGAGCAGGGGCTTTACCCCGTCTCCCCTACCTTGTAGGTGACATACATGCTCTGCCCTCTGAGTCAGTCAGTGAAGGCAAATGTTCTGACTTCTTTATCTGATCAACATTTTGATAGAATTTCTTTAACATTTGATGGAGGTCATATTATTTTTATTTTATTTTGAGTGGGAAGAACACTTTAAAACTCTTTTATGTGAATTACCATCTTGTTTCCTTAGAAACAGTGGTTTGTAGAAGAGAAAATATTGTAGCAACCCAGAATTATGCTTTTGGAATGTGGTCCTAATTGCAAAGGAGAACATGAGGAGCTTTTCTTAAAATTCCCAGTATGCAAATACTTCCTGGTTACTCAGTCCAGATGCTAAAGTTCTTAAACAATATTTTAACCCAACATTTTTATCACCAACTTTTCTTTAAAAGTGTTCCTAGTTTCTGATTTTCCTGGGTTTGACATATTAAATATTCTATGAGATGACATATATGCTTTTTTAGAAAGCTGATTCTCATGAATTCAAGTAGCTGAGTTTCTTTATGTTTCTTTTATTTACTAAAGTAGTTGGTGCAAAACGCACCAAAACCTAGAGTGGTAGTTTTATGTAAATGCTCATGAGTTTGTATCATTAATATAATTGTTGATCCACTTATAATTTGTGCAATACTGTATGTATGTAGAGATTGAATTGTCAATTTAAAAAAACGTGGCCTCTGTGATCATCAAAAAAATAAAATGGGCCAGGCGTGGTGGCTCACACCTGTAATCCCAGCACTTTGGTAGGCTGAGGCAGGTGGATCACCTGAGGTCGGGAGTTTGCAATCAGCCTGACCAACACGGAGAAACCCCGTCGTTACTAAAAATACAAAATTAGCTGGGCATGGTGTTGCCTGCCTGTAATCCCACCTAGAGGGGAGACAGAGGCAGGAGAATCATTTGAACCTGGCAGGTGGAGGCTGCAGTGAGCCAAGATCGTGCCATTGCACTCCAGCCTGGGCAACAAGGGTGAAACTGTCTCTAAATAAATAAATAAATAAATAAAATGTCTTTGTGTAGGTACACATCAAAACTTTCGATTTAAATAAAGATCAAGTTGAGTAAGATCCATCTAGGACTCAAGTAACATAATATGTGAATAATTTAAAGAGTTTCTATTATGCCCAAGAAGTTTAAATTACAAATTTAGTGTTGGTCAAGTACTAATTGTCAGATCAAGACTTATATATTAGTAAAAGCTCAATAGAGAATAGTTGTGCAACATAATTACCTTGGCCTCATTTTTCTTTTCTTTTTTCGGCAGTTATGGAATAGCTACACTGTATCAAATAGTGTAGTAGTGCTGAGATACAGAGAAATCAATCCCTAACACCAGATTTCCCTGATTCTGCTCTGGAACTTCTCGTGTTGCCTCCAATGAATCAGCAACATCCTGCAATTCCTACTCATGGGCATCTTTGATTTGTCTCCCTGGCTGCTGTTTTGCTTTTCATAGAAAACAGCCAATGGCTCTGTAATTTCTTCAAGTACAATTCTTTTAGCCTCAGCTATGCAGCAGTTCTCGTTTTCCCCCTCTTTCTGGTACTCTAGTTATTTCTGTTCTTGCTTGCTATTCCTCAAAAGTTTTACAACACAAGAGCTGTAGCAAGGCTTTACGTCATATCTAAGACAATTCCAAGTCTGTCTAGGAGAGCTGTACAGGGGCAGTTTATGAATCTAAATTACATAATTAGCAGAAGAACTTTCCAATTTACTCAAATCTTATTGCCTATGATCTCTGTCTTTAGACTTGACTAGCTTTTCAACTAGTTCATACTAGCTTTGCTTTTTTTTTTTTTTTAAATGAAAAGTACTATTGAGCACTTACTAAATGTTGGACATTCTGCAGTCTTATCTCATGCACTCCTTCCAGTTATGTGAGATACTTAGGGAAAATTAGCAGCATAAGAAGGAGGCAGAGCCAGATGGGCTGAGTTAGCAGCCTAGCTAGGCCACACACTAGCTTGGTCATGTTAGGCAAGTATCTCATTCTCTAAGAGCTTCGGGTACAACTACTCACCTCATAAAGTTTAGTGTGTAAATGAGTTAATATATGTAAAATATTTATAAATACCTGTATGTAAAATACTGTAGTGAGCAAATGAGTTAATATATGTAAAATACTTTGAATTGTGGCTGCATACAATCACACTATATAAACTGTTAGTATTTTACTCATTTTACAAATGAGAAACAGACTCAGAGGGATCTATGCTGCTGAACTCCAAACAACTCATAAGTAGCATCATGTCAATAATAATTATATTATTCAATGGTTGAATATTTTTGGATATATATATTATTCCCGCCTTTGACGTCCCAAAATGTTTCAGTCAATAGCTCTACATCTAAATCTTCATGTATACTAATCCTCTCCCTTAGGATAAAATCCACAGAATAAAGTCCAAACGTACACCAATGTTTAAGATTTTGGTGTGCATTGCCACCATATCTGTCACCTACCAGCAATACATGAAGGTGTCCATTCACTTAAATTCTTACTAATATTGGGTAATATTCACTACTTATAGCAAATCCACAGACCTTCCATTTTAACATTATGTTTGTTAAGAGGGTAATTTTATTTTTTAAGGTGGTTCTTTTTTTTGCTAATATTTAGCAAGAATTAAATAATGCCAAAGTCTCTGTTCACTTAGGAAATGTTGGCCAGGCGCAGTGGCTCACACCTGTAATCCCAGCACTTTGAGAGGCTAAGGCAGTGGATCACTTGAGGTCAGGAGTTTGAGGCCAGCCTGGCCAGCACGGTGAAACCCCGTCTGCACGGAAAATACAAAAATTAGCTGAGCATGGTGGTGCACACCTGTAATCCCAGCTACTTGGGAGGCTGAGGCAAGAGAATCACTTAAATCCAGGAGGCAGAGTTTGCAGCGAGCCAAGACTGTGCCATTGCACTCCAGCCTGGGCATCAAGAGGGAAACTCCATCTCAGGGGGAAAAAAAAAGTGTACATAAACATTCCCAACTATTGTCCCAGTTTTCTAGCACAATCTATATCACTTTTGAATACGTTTCCCATATCCAGCTTATTATGGTTAGAGAGACACTGAATTGATATCTACATGTCATCTGAGTATTTCCATTCATTCAACTCTCTCTGATAAGTGACGTGGTTATAAGTCACTTGTCAAATTGGGTCTCTTTCTTCTTAATATTCTAGTTGGAAATGAAATTTAAGTTTTCTAGACACATCTGCAAGACAAATATTACTGGAAGTTTTTGTTTGTCCTAAAAAATATACTTTATTTCATTTCAGCAATAAATACAACTATTGTTTATCAGCCTCTGAAGATCTTATCTTCCTGTCTGAGGTTGCCGCGGAAGCTGAGGTGGTTGCCATGGAGAGGATAAAAGAAATGGATGGATTTGGGGATTCTCTGTTGAATGGATGTTCGGAGACATTTGTGCTAAACAAATAAAGATATTTTAAGATAGAACAATAAATTTACATGCCTACTATTCAGAAGTTCCTTAAATCTTAGTAACTAAAGACAAATATAAAATGGGCCAATTAAAGACCAGAGAGAGGAGCAAAGTCTATACACACTTCATGACTGATATCAGTTTCTGAGTCAATACTTCTGGGTTACTGACTAAATACATAAACAAAATTTCTGTGAAGACAACTATGACTTTAACCTCTGCTGCATATGGAAACAGAATAAAGGTGTTCAATTATGTTAGATTTACACCTGCATGTGTATGTTGAGAGAGACAGTATTGTGCTACTACATGTTTAATAATTAGCTCTCTGACAAAAATGATCTAATTTATGACATTTGCCAATTTCTGTGGTGTAAATGCTCCCATAATGGCTGATTTCAGCATGATACCACTGAATGTGAAAGTGGGAACAGGTGCATATGATCAACTTTCACAAGTCAGTGTGAGCCAGCTCTAGCATACCACCATAGAATCTTCAGAACAAGTGGCAATGTATTACATTGTCACAGCAATCCGTAATTGCATCTGCCTATATCACTGCACACAATTAAACCTAATGTGTGCTGTCAAATGTAGAAAACTGCATAACAAGGATGGAGGAATAAACTTTCATACTTTCTCTGTCCCTCAGCATCTATGGTCAGTGCTACCATTTGATCTGCATCTAAGAAGTTTCTTCCTTGATCTGTGGAAAATAAATGAAGACGACCTTCTTGTGGCTGAAGAAAATAAATTATTAACCCCTGGAGCCAGAGAAAATAAATAGGGAGGCTTTGTTCAAGCTAAAGAAAATAAATTAAACATAAAAGATGCTATTTCAGGGACAAAGATTTATCATTTTTAAAGCTGGTTGAGGGCTAGACTAATATTGCAAAGTTCCAGAGAGTAGCTCTACACTGCTTCCCTGAAAAACTCATTATAAACCAAGCTACAGTCATCTTCTGAATTGCAAAAGAGCCCTGGCAGTAGGCAGTAGTTTGTCCTTCTGCCTATTCTTCAAGAAATCAATAGCCTCCCTTCTTTATGGAAGATTATGCCCCTGTTCTGCTTCCTTCCTGAGATGCTTTGCATGTACGCCGTAAATTGTCCTCTTTCAGCTCAGAGACAACTTGTCAGAGAACATATTCAGAGCCATCTTTGCAGTTCACAGTCTCTTCTGCAAGGGTTGTGGGCATGTCAGATGATCCACTCACTTATCTACATATGACTTACCATTATTTCAGAGGCTGACTTGTGTGTCAAAGAGCATAAGTGTAAATCATTATTTGATATGGCTGTATTTTTTGTGGTGCCTATAAAAACAGTGAAATAATTGAGCCTGAGAGAAAGAATAGCCGCACCCATGAATTTGAAAAAGGGTGCATTTTATTGTCTATTAAACATTCCTCACTTATTATCGGGTAATTAGTAACATCAGGACAAATGTCAACATTCAAATTTAGGAGCCAGAATTGGGAGAAATTGACAAAAGTGAAAAATAAGCTAATTAGCCTTAAAAACAATACTAGCTCTTCCTTGACCTTGGAGTGTGATCTTGGCCCATATATCTTGCATGAGTGGGATTTAGTTTTTACATCTTGTAAATGTATAGCTAAAATGTACAGAGAGCTTCCTATGTGTCAAGTTCTGTCCGACATTTGTGGCATGAATCACATGATTTAAATACACGAGGAGCTCATAAGCAGCATCTTAGTGAGCTGATGGTAGTTTACTGAGCTTATGAGTGTCACCGTGGGCATCCTACAGAGTACTGTTTTGCACCACATGATCTCCAGTATCCTTTTTTTCTTATTAACTGGATAAGTCTACAGCTTCTAGAGTACTGAAGCTCAGTGTCTAGGGATGGGCCCAGAAATCTACCGTTCATCATTATCCACCCGGATGATTCTTACACATACTGATGTGTGAGAAACAGTTTTTGGAGAGTAATTCTATGCAGACCTTAGTGACTTTCAAAGGTTTAAACCCTCACCAGCACCACATTCTGGCCCACCGAAAAAGCTGGACTTTTCTACAATGTCTACATCACACTGCCTACACTGCATTGTCTACACCACGTTGTCTACACTGCACTGTTTCAAAGGCAGCCTCTCCAAGACTGTTCTATGCCTACTGTCCAACATCTTTTCCATCTCCTAATACCTTGTGTTAGCCAAGATTTGTTTTTCCCCAGAGGGTCTTTAGTCAAGGACATCAGAGGTATTGCCCCATAAAGGGAAAATGGTTGCCTGGATGGACGCTTGATGCATCTTTCATTCTTTGCTATCAGACTTCTGGCCTAAGGAGGTTGCCATGCAATAACAGCAAGAGGACTCAGATGAAAGCCAAAAACATGAGCTAAAAATAAAATTTCCTCCTTACAGTGAGACTTTTAGCAAGTTGGTAGATCTTTTGAGCCCAGTTTTCCTCAACTGAAAAATAAAGATAATGACATCTAGCTTGTAGGGTAGTTGTGAGAATTAAATATGATATTTTATGCTAAGGAACCTCAGCAATTGGAGGCATTCAGTGAAAATTGTTGAATCTCTTCCTTGACTTTTATTGTTCAGGGCACACATCATTCAAATCATGGGAACTATAAATGCCAATGGGTACACTGAGAGAATGGCAGATTTGCAAATTTTATGGGAGTTATAAAGCAAAATGTGATCAGGACCACAGAGGCTGATATTTTTATTTGTGATAAAAAATGTTCTGTGTTCTCAAGGAGTTTGAATCTGAGTACATGCAAAGATATGCACATGATTTACTTTCTAATGACAAAGATTCCTCATATGTGGGCCTGTTGTGCTTGCTGTTCTTTATACATTGACTTCATTAATTTAAAAAAATCTTAAATTTCTGAATCTTTACTAATATTGAGTTTAATCATATATGCATAATCAATTTGTATATAAGATGCCACATTAAATAAAAAAGAAAGATGCCACATAAAATACATGTAACAATACAAATACGTTTTGACATTTGCTCCCAAACTGAAAAGTATTTATAACTAAAATAATCAAATCTTTTGATTTCCAGTTTCTTTTCTGAATAATGGCTTATTCCCAAAGAGTGAAGTGAGTACCTGCATTATGATGGGTACTAGGTTAGTTACTAGAGCAATTGTTCCCATCTTTGCACATCAGAATAAATTGGGTGGTATTTCATAAATAAAATTAAATTTAAAGTATAATATACATTCAATTAATACAGTATGATTGAATATGTGTTCAAATATATGTTGAATATATGTATATATGTCACAGTTCTGTAAAGTATTATAAATTATAAAATATTTA
>NW_012117043.1:9536406-9566472 GCF_000951035.1 Colobus angolensis palliatus | reverse complement strand
AAAAAAAAAAAAAAAAAAAAGAAGCTGATCATCTAAACTCTTAACTCGAGCTGCCATAACAAAGTATCATAGACTGGATGACTTAACAGAAATTGATTTGTCACAGTTCTGGAGGCTAAAAGTCCAAGATCAAGTTGCTGGCAAGGTAAGCTTTATCTTGAGGCTTCTTCTTTTGATTTGCAGGTGGACCACCATGTCACTGTGTGCTCACATGTCCTCTTCTTTGTGTATACATGTGGGGACAGAGAGAATAAGCTCTCAGGTCTCTTGCAAGGGCACTAATCCCATCATGAATGTTCTACTCTCATGACCTCTTGTAACCCTTATTACCTCCAAAAGGCCTTATATTCAAACACCATCACATTCAGGGTTAGAGTTCCAATTTAAATTTTGGGAGAGACACAAACATTCGGTCTATCATGGGATAAGCAGGTACATAGATATATCACTACATTATGTCGTGTCTTGCTATAACAGAATTAACGCACCTCACATGCAGCTATATGAATTGTTATTACCAGGTGACTCTTTTTCATTACATAGATAATATCTTGAACCATTAGACCAGCTGAAGACTTAAAGAAGTATATTACACTGCAGTGTGTCCTCATGAAGAGAAAGGATCTACATTTTGAGGAACACGTCCGACTGGTTCCTTGAGTAGTAAACATGGCCTGACAGGGCTGAAGTTCTCTGGATTCACTCAGCGGCTCAGGAAGAAATGAAAATTCAAAGAGGTAATCTTAACTATTTTTGACTGAGTGAGCCAGCCCCTCTCTGACAGATGATGATGAGAGATATCAGACCTTCCTTGCAGACAGTTTCTTCTTGAAGACATGTTGCAAACTATGTCAGGGGTGGCTGTTGTCTGAATTCTAAGTTATCAGAAGAAAAGGGTTTACAAAAAAATGTTCTGGAAAGCGTTGGAAAGTTTAATTGAAACTGCCCACTTCAAAAACACACTTAATCAAACACAAAGGTGGCATCTATTGGCAAGAAAAGACTTTGAACCCAAATCTCAAATTATCAGTTTTCCTCCTACAAAATAGTAGTGTTAGTGGAACACCCATGTTTCCATCTTTGAGTTTCTTGGTTGCTTAGTCTGGGAATATATCTTAGTGACCCCATGTCCCTCATTACATTTTCACCCTAGCTATAAATAAGTGAATAGGTGAATAGATTCTTACTCATTTCTATTTCCTTGATAAACCAATTATATATAACAACCTCATATATATGTGTGTGCATGTATGTGTGTGTGTATATGTGTGTGATGTGTGTGTTTTGTTCTACCAGAATCAAAATATTGAATACTATATCTTACTACTTTCAAAAAATAATCTATAAAAATTTTTAATCACCTCCATATATTACTGTCATTTATAAGAAGGTCACATTACTGAACAAACTCTTCTAACTGGAACATGGCCAGGAACCAAATATAGGCACATGCAAATACACATTTACACACACACACGCACGTGCACACACACACAGAAACACTACAACCAATGTTCTAAAGCCTGTACATTCAACTCCATGCAGTTTACTCTAGAGAATGCCAAGTTCATCATCCAGAACTCGATTACTCTTACTTTGTGTTCCCTAGCCAACAGCAGATTAACAGGAATAGAGACTGCTGTGATGAGATAAATTGTCAACAGTAAGTGATGCTAGCAGTCTACATGTGAGTAAATGATGAAGCAGAAGAATGCTCAAAATCAGATACCAAGTAAGATGAAAATTGCTGCAGTTGGGACCATTTTATCAAGAGGTTGTACATATATTTCAGAAGTCCCTGAGGGATTGTATCTGTTAGTACACCATAAAGTATCCAATGACTGTAATGCTGACTGTACATTTTTTGGAAAATAGAAATTATATTCAGTATTTTTATTCAGTAAGGTAAGGAGGTTGACTATACTTTGAATCATAATTAAATTGAAAAAATTAATTTGAGTATCCAAAGAGTTAAGATTTCTTCAGACATCTGGAATCTTAAAATAGGCAATTATTTTTAGAAACTAAGGTAAATAAGACATCCATATCTTGCTGATAATGCAAGCAGTGTGCATCACTGTGTGTGTTGTTTGTTCTGCAGGCATATTTAATCCCTGGATTTGATGAAGAGAGTTGTATGATAGTTTGATTCTAACTCTGAAATATAAGCTCTTTCTGATATCCTATAGCAGTTCTTAAAAACATGTGTGAGGAAATTCAACAAGATAGGAATACTGCTTTGATCAAAGCTATTTAAATTCTCTTGGAAAGATAAGTAGAGGTCATATTGCTAAATGGACATAACACTTATAGGTAGGTATTCCAATCCAGAGGCTTAAAAATTACATAAAGACAAGCAACTTCCTGAGGAAGTCCCTAGATTAGTTTACTCCTCTATCAGCTAGAACTGTAATCTTTTCTCTGCAAAAGGGTGAGCAACTCTTGAAAAAACTGGCCAGAGAAATCAGTTGTTAACAGTATAAATGAAGACTTTAATCATGCATAGTCAGAAACCACATTTGAGAATTATGTATTTCCATGTGACCTAATTTTAGGTGTCCTAAAAACCTGCAGTTGTTATGCTATTATAAAAGCCTTAAAGGGTTTTAAATCTTTCTGACTTAGCTAGAGATCCATAAAATTAATCAGACTTCTCCTATGCAATTAGGCATTGATAAAAGACTGTCACCCATTCCACTTATTCTTTAGACATCATTAGAATTTCATATGGACACTTGCTTTCTACATACATCTTCAAATTAAAGTTTTTCTACTAGTTATAAAGTTATTTACATAGATGAGCTGATTATTATATTTGTACCAGACAGAATCAATAGCTTTTAATTTAGAAGTATAAGTTATGATAGCTCAGGTCATATGATACATACAATTTTAAATCCTAGGCTTTTTTTGCTTCTGTTTGGGGATTTTTTGCTGAAAATATATTTTTCCCATGTTACAATAGGACTTCGCTTAACATCATTTTAAATGCCACAGTCTATTCCATCTAATATCCACTCACTGATATTTATATTGTTTCCAAATGGACCACAAATTTCATAGCTCCTAGGAGAAATATACTGTTAAATGAGATATCAATAAAGACTTCTAAGTGATGTGGAGGCATTAGCTATCCAATCATCAATATGTACATATTTAGCATCTTTGATATGTCTCATGATGAACTAGGAGTTGTAAAGGATGACATAGTTCAGAAATAGGAGAAAGAGGTGTGAGTGGAAATGAGGGGGCCATAAGGTGGCACTAAGAAGGAGCACCTGAGTGGGTCCTGAGTTCTGAGACCTGGATTGTCAATCAGTGCCCTGTCGCTAATGCTGGGAAAATTACCACAACACTCTGAGCCCGTTCTCTTCATTTTTAAATGAGACTTAAATGAAACCATCTACATAAACCTCTTAGCAAGGTCCCCGACCCAGAAAATGCTCACTAATTTCCAGTATTATTTTTATATTCACTTGCTATGTGAATCTGGGCAAACACTGATGTCCATTGAGCTTAGGTCTCCTTAAACCTCCCTCGGGGACCACCAGAAAAAAATGTGGGAGATGTTTAGGGAAGAAAGATAAGTGACACATCATACTTACCAGAAGAAAACACATTAATAAATCATTAACTTACTACACAGGAGAAAGAGAGCGAGTACCTAGATTGTAGAGGGAAGGAGTTGAGGAGAGTGACAGAAGAGGTACATATTGAGTTTATTTTTGAAGGAGGAATATGAGGTCATTAGTTAGAGAAAAAGACTGAAAGAACATAACATTGCCAGAAGTCCATATGACCAGAACCTGGGTAACCATATGATGAGCGGCCAAATGCCAACCTGGAAAGGCCTGTTGGGTTGGAAAGACCCAATCTGTCGTGCTGAGAGAGTCCTTGGTCTTGCCAGCAGAAATACCTACATTAGACTTGTGCAGCTAGTCTATCCCGTGCTCATGAAAGTAATCCCCAGATGAATACTATGCAGCTACTAAACACTTTAACCGCTTGATTCCAAGAGCCTAGAATCAAGCCCTTTAACTTTCCCATTCCTCTTTCTAGTTAGAAAAGAAGTTGTACCTGCTAAAGATTTATCACAGGGCTTTAGGAGAAGCTACATGCTGTTGTTTCTCTAAATCGTATGAATTCCAGTTAAATATAATTTTATTGCATTAATAACACTGAGGAAAAAAATTAATTTGGAAAATATACCTTCTGCTTAATTATAGTAATAGTTTCACCTTATCTTATGGTTCTGCATCATCAGTATCACATGATGCAAGAAAAATGATTTAGGTATAGTCACCTAAGTTTAAAACTGTTACCCAGGTGCTGAAGCAGGTAGACCACAATTAATACAGCCAGTGCCTTCATTCATCTATCCATGTGTTCACTTTTAAACATTTATTGAACAACCAATAGAGAATGCAGAAGACGCAAACATCTGTGAGATAGGGGAGCTATGCCATCAAGGAGGTTATAATTTACATTATTATGAATATTAATGATATTATTTACTGAGCGCTTGTGATACACCAGACACTACTATATATTAACACATTTAATAATCTCAACAACCTTTATTGAACAGGCATTCAATAGGCCCTACAAATAAGCATTATTATCTTTATTTTACAAATGAAAAACCTAAGCTGCAAAAAGATTAACTTTCCCAGCATCACATAGCTCTTAAGTGGCAGAAAAGTGTAGTACTCAGATATTCTGGGTCCAGAGTCCATGATCTTGCTAACTATTCTATGTAGGTAAGGGATGCAATTTATATGCACAGATAAATAATTATTTAAGACAATGTAACTGTCAGAATAGAGATAAATTATGAGGCCCAAGAAATTTTACCTGGGTAGGGTCATCTGGGAGGTTTCCAAATGGACAAGTTCACTGAGATGGAATTACGGGAATATAATGTTAGTAGTGTCAGTTTATTGACACTAACTCGGTGACTGTCATTGTGCTACACATACACATGGGTTAGCTTTTATAATCTCCTGATAACTCTGTGGAGCAAATTACTTTAATCCCTATTATGTAGGGGTAGGAAATTAAGGTTAGAAAGCTTAAATA
Source organism: Colobus angolensis palliatus (assembly GCF_000951035.1). NCBI lineage: Eukaryota > Metazoa > Chordata > Mammalia > Primates > Cercopithecidae > Colobus > Colobus angolensis. The sequence continues at coordinate 9,561,393 of NW_012117043.1, read as the reverse complement.
ACTTTCCCAAGCTTGTAAACTTGTGAGTATCTTAGGCAGGGCTTAAGTCAAGCAAATTGACTTCAGAGCAAGTCCTGATATACTGTACTACCTTGTTAGGAAAAAAGGAAGGAAGAAAATATTTTTGTTAAACGGAAAGTATTTTTGGATAATTAGTAATTGCCACTTAATTTATCTTATTCACGAATCTAACTTTTCAGATAATATGTTTGATTAGGTCAGAATTTAATTTGGTTAAAAATGTATTGAGGGGCTATTACATATAAGAATCTCTGTTAGATGCTGCTGTTACAAATATGAATAGACCAGGTATGATCCCAACCTTTGGGAAGTAGAGGAGACAGGCACATGAGAGATTTGTACAAGGTTAGTAGTAAAATTGTGCGCCAGATTTGAAGGTAGCTCAACAGTGATTTATAGATTCGCTCTATTGGGAGGCAGACTGAGAGTGCTGAATCTTGGAATTAAGAAGAGATTCTCATGAAAAGGATAACTTGAAAAGTGTTTGAAAGGAAAAACAGGTGTTTTTTATGTGGTCAAGGGAAGAAGGGGCATTCTGGGAAGAGGAAACAATGCATCCAAAGGCATGTTATTATGAGCCAGCTTGGGGCATTTTGTAGACAACACAGAGTTCAGCAATCTCAGGCCACTGAATGAAGAGGTAGGAGAGTGGCAGGTGGTAAGATTAGAGAGGCAGTATTCAGGACATCCGGAAATCTCATCAAATCTGTATTTAACCAAAACAAACATCCTACTTGGTTTTTAATAGTAGGATTAAATGATATTTTCCAGTCATATACATGTAATCTTGACATGAAAGACAACTATGCCATACCATATGTCACTTTTTGTAAGCATACATTCAGTAAACAGTAGCCTGTCCCTTAAGTGACCTCTGTCTAAGCAGCTCTCCTGATTAACTCTTGCCTTCCATTCCGTTTGTAAGTTTTGTTAACTGATGCTCACAACACATTGAATACTCATAGCTAGTAGGCAGTTCTGTATCATGTTCATGCACTTTTGCATCTATTAGCTCGATTAGTAATATATTTGGCTGCAAGAAGCAGAAAACCTTAGAGAATTAATTTTTCTCATTTTACAAGAAGTCAGAATTAGGCAGTTAGGGTTGAGTAACTCAATATGCCATGGTCAAAGACATGAGATTGCATTGACCTCTTCCTCACACAATAAAAGGGCTGCTGAAACTCCAACTATCAATTCCATGTCTTTTTCATTATAGAAGGAAAGATGTAGGAGAAAAAAGGGTTCAGATATTGCCACTCACATTGTTGTGGAGTTTTTGTTGTTGCTGTTGTTGAATCAGAAAAACTATAGCTTCTCCAAAAGCCTCTGAAAGAGTCTTTTTTTCAGATTTCATTGGCCAAAAGTGAATGAGTCTTTCTGCAGCCAACTTTAGCACCAAGAAAAGCTATGGAAATGGGGACCAAGATTGTAATTTAACTTAGACTAGTAATTGCCCACAGTAGGCTATATTGTTACTCCCAAACAATTTTGAGATTCTATTAGTGAGGAACAATATTAAATAAGGCAACCAATTACAAATGTCTCACCTACCAGATAAGATTTTGCTTTCCTAAGTTAATTGTTTATAAATAAATATATGTATGTATGAAAGCTGTATTTGTAGTTGTGGTTACTATATGGAATTAAATTTATATAAATGAATAAACTATGATTATGAAAAGAAAGCTGTTTTATCTATTAAAAATAAATTGTATGCCTTGTAATAGCTTAAAACAGCTGTAGTAGGCAGAACAATGCTCCCCTATAGATGTTCACATGCTGATCTCCAAAACCTGTGAGTATATTTTGCTTCATGGCAACATGTAACAGAAGATTGAAGCTGTAATGAAAGTTGCTAATCAGTTGACTTTAAAATGGGGATGTTATCCTGGGTTATCTGGATAGGCCCAATATAATAACAAGCATTCTTTAAAATGAAAGAGGTGAACCTTTGTGTCAGTCAGAGTGATGTAATATGAGAAAAACTCAACTGGCCGTTGCTGTCTTTGGTGATAGAAGCAGGTCAGGAATTAAAGAATGCAGGATTCCTCTAGAGCTAGCAAAAAAAAAAAAAAAATGCATTCTCCTCCAAGGCCTCTAAAAAGGAATACAGCCCTGCTGACACCTGGATTTTAGCCCATTGGGATCCATTTCAGATTTCTGGTCTCCAGAACTATAAGGTATAAATTTGTTTTGCTTTAAACTACTAGGTATGTAGTCATCTGCAACAGCAGCAATAGGAAACTAATAAAACACCATAAAGACTGTTGTTGAATTAATATAGGAAGGAAGCTGTAAAACATTTTGAAGGGAAATCATGGAAATCTAAAATAACTCTTTCTTCAAATTGCTTTGCATATGTCTTTAAGTTTTTACTTACCTTTAAAGATTCCAAAACTGTAAACTGTGAAAGATGCATAATTGGCATGGTTTATGCAAGAAAGAAAATAAAGAACTCTGTTGGGTTTAACATACTTAAAGAGAAGCCCTTGACTCTGTATCAAAGGACTTGCAAATAATCTCCTTTTTGGTTAAAATAAAACAAGACATGTATCTGTAATTTTGTAAGATTTTCTGCTTTCACTCACTTTTAGATTAACTATCATTTCATTCGTTCATTATGTATTCATCTAGTTATTCACCTAATAACAATGAGTTATTAGTTGTACTGTGCCAGCCAGTACAGGGTATACACAGAGCAACAAAGCATATTCTTTGTCTGGAGGACACAAGAAACCAACACTAGACATGTTTGAAAAAACATAGGGAAAACTCTAAGTTACATGAGAAACTTTACTTTCCAACGAGAAAAGAGAAATGCTATAGCATCCAATCCCTGCCATTCAATACTGAATGATGGGAACAATTTGTGTGTTAGGTTATTTATAACAATCACAGGAAATTGTAACAGCTACTTTCTTTTCAAAAGTACTACCTGTATTGTTTAAAATGCATGCCATCACATTGGAAACACGGCTATCACACACTAAAGGCAAAGAAAATAAAACTGTTTTGTTGGGTTTAGCACTTTTCAAAACTCTGGGAGTTTATCATCAAAATAAAAACCCATTGTTCAGGGAGAGGTGAGTAGAAAGAACATCAAGAGTCCTGGAGAAGATTATTCATCTGCAGTCCTATTTGGCAGGATGTCAAATCTATGCACTTGTCCGTGCCCTGAAATGCTGAAGTCACAACGTTTGGTCTGATCAATTTTGTCTTCTTAGATTCTCCTCACCAGCCAGGCTAATTTACCATGCTGGGCCTGCCTTCAGGCTCTGCTCGTATTTTTAATGAGGATACTGCCTCCTTGCCTCTTACCTCCGAAGTATCTTCGCTATGCTTGAGTGGATTCAAGATCGTGTAGAAGTAATGGAATTACGCTGTCAGCATAGCTCTGCTTAATATGTTTTTAGCCTCCCTTTGTTTGAGAGATTCATCTTTCTTAAATTCTCAGTGCTCTTCAGCACCACCGAACAGAATAACATTAGCGTGCACTTGTCATTATATCACTAGTTAGACATACCCTTCTTTCGCAGGAGAAAACTCAGAGAAATAGCACTCATTAGCTACTTACAATAAAGGCTTGACAAAAGCCAGGTTGGAGTGTGAAAACTCATTTACACCTGCTGGAAAGGGATCATTAGCCAACTGAGTGATTAGAGGAAGTGCAGGTCCACAACTGGAAAGGACAAGAGGATTCCAGAGTTCCAAATCTTGAAGATTTTAATGCCAATGGTGTCGAGCACTTAAGGATTCTGATCCCAGAATCAAAATTAGTTATGTGACAAGATTGAAGTGACATAGTTCTGAATTACTTTAGGGATTTTTTTTTTCACTCTAAGAAGGGCAAGGTCAAGAACATGCTGTTTAGAAAGTACCGAGGATAGTGATGAGCAATCCCTTCTTGTACTTGGCATGTTTGCTTCAAGAGTCCTCAGTGGTGTGGGGAGATTGGTTTTTCTCTTCTCTTTTCCTCTTTTCATGTGAGGAGGAGAGTTGGAAGATAATATGGTCACACTGGTTTTTGTTTGTTTGTTTTGTGTTGCGTTTTGCTTTTGAAATGAAACTAAGAGATGTACAATTAAGTGCAGAGAAAATGCAACACACAAAATTACAGACTGAGTATCATGGAAACCCATATAGTCCTACTCTCTATGTAGGCAGTTGCACAACCGGCACTGGAATTGAATCTGTATATTTCATTTAAATAAGGAGAATATTAACATATGAGAATTCATGCGATACCTGAATATTCTGTACAGGAGAAACTATAGAAGGGATAAACTAGTTTCATGACATCCTATTGGAAATACAACTTAAGCTACCTCTTCTGTGATATACAGCTGGTCTCTCTGCAAAAGGGGAAGTAACTTATGTTTATCAAAATCAAACCCATTGATGTGCCAGAAACCAGTCTTTTTTTTTTTTTTTTTTTTTTTCTGAGTTAGAGTCTTGCTCAGTCACCCAGGCTGGAGTGCAGTGACGCAATCTTGGCTCACTGCAAACTCCACCTCCCAGGTTCATGCCATTCTTCTGCCTCAGCCTCCCAAGTAGCTGGGATTACAGGCGCCTGCCACCACACCTGGTTAATTTTTTGTATTTTTAGTAGAGACGGGGTTTCACCTTGTTAGCCAGGATTGTCTTGAACTCCTGACCTCATGATCTGCCCGCCTCAGTCTCCCAAAGTGCTGGGATTACAGGCGTGAGCCACCGCTCCCGGCCCAGAAATCATTCTTTATTTTTGTTTTTAATTTATCTTTAAAACAACTCTTGGGGTAGGTGTTTTGAGCAACATTTTGGAGCTGTGGAACTGAAGCTCAGATCATTTAATTAACTTCTCCAAGAACACACAACTAGCATGGTGAGACACTGTTATTTTGACTCCAAAAAATGTTCTGTTTCAAATGATGATGAAGTTGAGTGATTCTGTTAAATATGCTCTAAAACGAAACTGAATGAGCTCTTGAGTATGTCCATGAGATGGTCGCTCAGTTTGCATATAGAATCCATTGTATTAGTCTGTTCTCACGCTGCTAATAAAGACGTATCTGAGACTGGGTAATTTATAAAGGGAAGAGGTTTAATTGATTCACAGTTCCACATGGCTGGGGAGACCTCACAGTCATGGACATTTCACCCCTTCAGGGTTTAGTTACCTTTTCTAGAAGTTAAAAGAATTTAACTAGGTGAATTATAATGTCTCTCATATTTTAAAATCCTTTATAACCATAACTGTGACTCTTAGTGGAGAGATAGCCCATGGCTCCATTCTGAGTATGTCTGCATATTTCAATTGTGGTATATTAGAGATAATACCCTGGGTTTTTTTTCTTCCTAAGCCTTGGGAATGACCAATATTTAAAATTTCAGGCCAATTGAGTTGGGAAGTTTACATCATGAAAATCTAATTGGGTTGTGTTTTTGACTGACAGAGGATGTCCTGCAATGGACATTGTGTATGTTGTGACAAATGCTCATTCTGTTCATGGAAAAACTGCCAAAGAAGCTCAACTCCAACCTCTTCACAGCTGAGAAAGGGAGAAGAAAAGTTTTAGAATGGCAGTTCTCAAAGTACGCTCCAGTCATGCCCAAGGGATGATCCTGGGGGTGCCCAAGACTCTTTCAAGGTCTCTGAAGCAAAAACCATTTTTGTAATTAAAAAAAAAGGCATTATTTGTCTTTTTATTGGTCTTGTTTTCTCATAAGTGTACAGTGGAGCTTTCCAGAGGGTACAGGAGAACAATGGCATCATTCCTCCAACAGCTAAAGTGCTTGTGCTTTCTTGGGATTTAAAGATGCCTCAACTTTAGTTTTGTATTCAGCAAAAATTGGTACATATATTCCACATATGAAGAAAGTTCTTTGAAGTTCTCAACAAATCTTAGGAGTGTAAAGGATTCCTAAGACCAAAAAGTTTAAGAGCTGCTGGTCTCGAGCATACAAAACTGTAGCTGGTATCTCAGTTGGTTAAGATTGCTCTAACAAAACACCATAAACTGGTTATAAACAGCAGATATTCATTTATCACAGTTGAGGAAGCTGAAAGTTTCCAGATCAAGTCACCAGCACATTCAGTGTCTGGTAAGGGCTCACTTTGGTTCATAGACAGTGCTTTCCTACTGTGTCCTAATGTTGGGGGGAGAACAGGGGTCTTTCCTGGGCAGTCTTTGATAAGGACACTAATCCCATTCATGAGGGCTTCGTTCTCATGACCTAATGACCTCCCAAAACCTTCACCTTCTAATACTATCACCTTGGGGATTGAGATTGCAATATATAAATGTGGTGGGGGACAAAAACATTCAGACCATAGCAGCTGAGAATTAGTCTAAGGTTTATCCTCACAAGAATCCCCCAAAAGGCTGAAAAAACAAACAAAAAAAAGCTTGACACCACTGGGTACAGAAAGGTTGCTCCTAAAATGGAGACAGATGCAAGGTGCATGAGTGTTGTATTTCTACATCTATAAACTGGGATATTGAAATCCATCTCAGAAATATTATACCTTATTTTATTTGGAATCAATAAATTTGATTTTAAATATTTTGCCTTATGTCATTTAGAATTTTTTTAGAATCAGTTCTAAAAACTATTGAATACATGACATTCAATTATTTTATGTATTGCTAAGAAAGAAAGGAGTTACTAATTAAAGTTATAATTAGTAACTTGATGCCTCATTGATTTTAAGAGGCATCATGTTTTCAGAAACTTAAGTGAGTTTTAAAATCAATGAGCTACAATACATAAAAACATATAAATAGTAAGTCCTTTCCCTTTCTTTGAGACAAAATCTCACTCTGTCTCCCAGGCTAGAGTGCAGTGATGAGATCTAAGCTCACTACAACCTCCACCTCCCAAGTTCAAGCGATTCTTGTGCCTCAGCCTCCCAAGTAGCTAGGATTACAGGCACCTGTTACCATGCCCAGCTAATTTTTCTTTTCTTTTTTTTTTTTTTTTGTATTTTTTAGTAGAGATGGGGTTTCACCATGCTGGCCAGGCTGGTCTCAAACTCCTGACCTCAAGTGATCCACCCACCTCGGCCTCCCAAAGTGTTGGAATTACAGGCCTGAGCCACAGCACCCAGCCACCTTTCTTATATCAAAGGAGTAAAGAGGAAAGCCCTAAAGGTATACTTAATGTGATTGATTTTAGAGTCTGAATTCTTTGCATCCAAACATGAACAGTGCTGTTTGTTTTTTGCTTGTTTTTTTCCAATCACTTCCTTTAACCATTCTCTGTCTAATTTTCCTTTCCTGTTCCACCATGACATCTCAGGCAGGTAGCTGAACTACCCAGTCATTTCCAATTAAAATATTTCACTGCATAATATTCCATGGTGTATATGTACCATGATTTCTTTACCCAGTCTATCACTGATGTACATTTGGGTTGATTCCATGTCTTTGCTATTGTGAATAGTGCTGCACTGAACATATGTGTGCATGTATCTTTTTAACAGAATAATTTATATTCCTTTAGGTATATACTCACTAATGGGATTGCTAGGTCAAATGGTATTTCTGGTTCTAAATCTTTGAGGAATCACCACACTGTCTTCCACAATGGTTGAACTAATTTACATTCCTGCCAACAGTGTCAAAGTGTTCTTATTTCTGTGTAACCACACCAGGATCTGTTGTTTCCTGACTTTTTAGTAATTGCCATTCTGACTAGTGTGAGATGCTATGCAACCATACAACAGAATGAGATCATGTCCTTTGAAGGGACATGGATGAAGCTGGAAGCCATTATCCTCAGTGAAATAACACAGGAACAGAAAACCAAATCCCGCAGGTTCTCACTTATAAGTGGGAGCTGAACAATGAGAACACATGGACATGGGGAAGGGAACACTTAATGGGGCCTGCTGGGGAAGGTCTGGGGTGGGAGCCAATTATGGAAAAGAGCATGTTGGGCTTAATACCTAGGTGACAGGTTGATAGGTATAGCAAGTCACCATGGCACACATTCACCTATGTAACAAACCTGCACATCTTGCATATGTACCCCGGAACTTAAAAAACATAAATAGAAAATAAAAAAGATAAAATTTAAAATAAAAAAAACCAATAACATTTCACTGCTATCAAGTTTAAAACTTCAGTCTCCACATTCAGGTTTGACCTGTGGTTCAAGGAACCCACAGTAGTCCCAGCTTCTCCAGGGTTGGAGCACAATGGGGGGAATAGAGGGAAAAAATCGTAATTGTTCTCACCTAATCAACTTCACAATTACGATCTTGTTTGTGTTTGCTGTTTCTCTGTCTCAGACCCTCCTTGACCTAAGAGCTGTGGCTTTGACTGCATCTCTTTCACTCCACCTCAGCTTCTAGCACCATAGTTACTTCCAGCATCTCTTGTTGGTTGAAGATTTGGGCCAACAACACTGCCTTCTTGGTTGGGCCCTCACCCACAGAGGTGAAGTCCTGCAACCTGACATTCGTCTGCCCCTCAGAAATGCATGCATTCTTGCCATTCCTAGTAGGAGGCACAGGCTGCAATGCCAGTTTTCCCATTACAGGTCCCCCCAATCTCTATAAATGCCTCTCTGTTAAGTTTCTCCCATTACTTGATTTTAAAGGAAGGATGACCTATGTAGCCACCCATGAGATCCCTACTCACAAATACGTCCAATTCTTGCTCTTCCCCTCTCCGTTATTTGACCTGAAGGCAGAAAGGTAAGAGAGCAAACTCAGCTGGCTTTTCATAAAGGTGAGGTATATGTATGGCCCTAGATTTGTGGCTCCTTCTTAGCTCTGTCCTTAGAATCTTGAGTACTCAATGCATCTTTCTCCCAAGTTTTGGATGCCTTTTACCATTAAAAGTAAATCGGTAAAGCCTCATTTAACATTTCTTCCATTAAACTGACTTAATAATACAGAAGAGCTAGCCCTGCCCTCTTTGTTGGCAGGTTTAGTAATACAACCTTCCCACTGATTCATCCATAACTCACCTCAGATCTAGGTTCATTGGAGTTGCTGAACAAGTGGAGGTACTAACCGCAATAGAAGTGCTCCCTGAGGAGCCTCTCAGAACCAGCGCCATCCCCAAGCCCTGCAAGCATCTGTTCCTTTTTCAGAAATCACAACAATCCACACTGATGGAAAGTGAGGGAGAGAAAATTTGACAGATCTGTGTTTTTTTGGTTGAATAATCATTGTTGTCCTAACTATTTAATTAGTGAAGAAAGGAAAAAACTCACTTTCAGGATGAACGATGAAGAAAAACTACCTACCCTGAAAAAAAAAATGTTGTTTTTTTTCCTTCTAGAGCCTTTGAGTTGTCATCACAGGCACCAACCTTACTTCATACATTTTGATAAGAGAACAGTTGAGAATTGAGGATTGAGAACAATTTAATTTATCAGCAAAATTTTTCTAAAGGAGTTTTGGCAAGGTGCTGGTTCTGAGAGCAGTAACAGGTGCACTGCAGACAAAGAAGAAAGAAGACTGAGTGAACATCATTTCAGTTCTGGAATATAAGTCTTCAGGTGAGAAGCGTATAGTTTTACTTGTCTTAAAGGGGACACACACAAATATACTGAACCAGCCTTGCAAGGAGAGACTCCAACACTCCTTTCATATAATTAATTTCCTCCCTAGAGCTCAAAAACAATGTTAACTGAATCCAAATGTTACTAATACTGTTTCAATTTTTGTCCTGAACACATTTTTACTTGCCTCAGAGAAAGTATATATGGCACACATAGGACAGAAGAAAACCTTGCAATTCAGAGACTCTAATATTCTTTCTTTTTGCTTGAACTACAAATAAGCAATAACATCAACAAAATTTAAATTCTTATGTTAAAGCTCATAATAATATCTAGAATTTCTTTTAACTCTTCACAGTTTATAAAGTGCTTTCCTTGACATGACCTCATTTAAATCTTACAGCAGTCCTGTAAAATTGCCATTTACTATCTCAAATTTTACAGATTAAAAAGCAATCTTACACATTGGAAGGAAACTACTGAACATCATACAGCCAGTAAATGGCAAAGTTCCTGCTTGACACCAGGAATCATGAATCCATTTCTCCAAAGCACATTTCTCTTCTTCATTAGCTAATTAAACTGCCTGATATTCTTTCAACCCTTCAACTTGGTTTGTAATACCTAGAGCCCACTTAAGTCACGGAACTCACCTCACTATCTCCTCAACAGTAGCCACCACAGTATAAGACATTAATTAAATCTGTGTATGATAAAATATCTTATTTACTGAGAACACATTTCAAATGCCTTGTTAGGTGTTTTTATGTGTATAATTTATCATAATCTTTAAAATGCCTCTATAACGTGTCATCCTTGCTATACAGGTGGGGAAACTCAGGCTCAGAAAGGTTAAAGAACTTTACCTATTACTTATCTAAACTGTATAAGGAAACTTGCATGCTACGTTTATTTCTCTGTTTCTCCTGTTCTCCCTATACCTCTCCCCAAGTCTCTGAATCTGCATTATCCAATACAATAATCCACAGCAATGTGTGACTATTGAGCACTTGAAATACGACTAGTTCAAACTGAGATGTGCTACTAAGTGCAAAATACACACCAGATTTCAGAAGCTTAAATATGAAAAAAGAATGCAAAATATATTATTAATATTTTATGTCAATCATATATATATATTTATTTTACTTTACGTTCTGGGATACATGTGCAGAACGCACAGGTTTGTTACATAGGTATACATGTGTCATGGTGATTTGCTGCACCTATCAACCCATCATCTAGGTTTTAAGCCCCGCATGTACTAGGTATTTGTCCTAATGTTCTCCCTCCCTTTGCCCCCACTCCTTGACAGGCCACAGTGTGTGATGTTCCCCTCCTTGTGTCCATGTATTCTCATTGTTCCACTCCCACTTATGAGAACATTCAATTATATATTAATATCATAATATTTTGGATAAATTGAGTTAAATATAATATACAGTCATGCATTGTTTAATTATATTATGTTTTATTGCACTTTGTGGACATTGCATTTTTTACAAATTGAAGGTCTGTGGCAACCCTGCATCAAGCTAGTCTGTCAGCACCTTTTTCTAACAGCATGTGTTCGCTTCCTCTCCCTGTTCTCACATTCACATTTTGGAAATGTGATGCAGACTTATTTCACACTTCTTCTTTATTATCATATCTGTTATGGTGATCAGCGATCTTTGGTGTTAATACTGTCATTATTACGTGGCACCACGACCTGCACGCATATACAAAGGAAAACTTAGTTAATAAACGACACGCGTGTTCTAATTTCTCCACTAACCAGCCATTAAGGAAAGAAGTCATCTCCACAACATAAAATGCAAAGTGAAGCAGAAAGTGCTGATGTAAAAGCTGCAACAACTTATCCAGAAGATCTAGCTAAGATCATTAATGAAGGTGGCTATACTAAATATTAGATTTTCCATGTAGAAAAAAATAGCCTTCTATTGGAAGGAGATGCCATCTAAAACTTTCATAGCTAGAGGTAACTCAATGTCTGGCTTCAAAGCTTCAAAGTACAGACTGAAGCTCATGTTAGAAGCTGATGCAGCTAGTGAGTTTAAGTTGAGACCAATATTCATCTACTATTCTGAAAATGCTAGGACCCTTAAGAATTATGCTAAATCTACTCTGTGTTCTATAAATGAAACAGCAAAGCTCGGATGACAGCACATCTGTTTAGAGCATGGTTTACTGAATATTTTAAGACCACTGTTTAGAACTACTGCTAAGAAAGGAAGATTCCTTTCGAAATATTACTGCACATTGACAATGCACGTGGTCACCCAAGAGCTCTGATGGAGATGTGCAAAGAGATTAATGTTGTGTTCTTACTTGCTAACACAATATATGTGTGGCAGCCCATGGATCAGGGAGTAATTTTGACCTTCAAGTCTAATTTAAGAAATATATTTCATAAGGCTATAGCATTCTCAGTAATTTCTCTGATGGATATGGGCAAAGTAAATTGAAAACCTTCTGGAAAGCATTCACCATACTAGATGCCATTAAGAACATTTGTGCCTCATTGGGAGGAGGTCAAAATGTCAACATTAACAGAAATTTGGAAGAAGTTTATTCCAACCCTTATGGATGACTTGAGGAATTCCAGACATCAGTGGAGGAAGTAACAACAGATGTAGCAGAAATAGTGAGAGAAGTAGAATTAGAAGGAGAGCCTGAAGATGTGACTGAATTGCTGCAATCTCATGATAAACCTTGAATGGATGAGGGATTGCTTCTTACGGAAGAGGAAAGAAAGTGGTTTCTTAAGATAGAATCCACCCTTGGTAAAAAAGCTGTGAACATTGAAGTGACAACAAAAGATTTAGAATATTACATAAACTTAGTTCATAAGCAGTGGCAGGGTTTGAGAGAATTGATTCCAATTTTGAAAGAAGTTCTATGGTAGGTAAAATGCTATCAAACATCAATCATCACATGCTACCGAGAAATCATTCACGAAAGGAAGAGTTGGCTGGGCGCAGTGGCTCACACCTGCAATCCCAGTGATTTGGGAGGCTGAGGCAGGCCAATCACGAGGTCAGGAGTTCAAGACCAGCCTGATTAACATATTGAAACCCTGTCACTACTAAAAATACAAAAATTAGCTGGGTGTGGTGGTGCACACCTGTAATCCCAGCTACTTAGGAGGCTGAGGCAGGAGAATCGCTTAAACTCGGGAGGTGGAGGTTGCAGTGAGCTGAGATTGTGCCACTGCACTCCAGCCTGGGTGACAGTGACACTCCATCTCAATTAAAAAGAAAAAAAAAAAGAAGAGTCAGTTGATGTGGCAAACTCATTCTTGTCTTGTTTTATGAAATTGCCACAGCCATCCCAAGCTTCAGCAATCAACACCTTGATCAGTCAGCAACCATCAACATTGAGGCAAGACCTTCCACTGGCAAAACGATTATGACTCACTGAAGGAACAGATGATTATTTGCATTTTTAACAATAAGGTATTTTTAACTAAGGTATGTACAGTTTTTTAGACCTAATAGTATTGTGCACTTAATAGACTATAGTATAGTATAAACATAAATTTTGTATGTACTGGAACATCAAACATTTATGTGACTCTCTTTATTAGATATTCTCCTTATTGTGGTAGTCTGTAACTGAATCTTCAATATCTCTGATGTAGGCCTGGATTTTGAAAATGACCCAAGAAGCAAACACTGAAAAATCATAAAATTCATATATGGTTAATAACTCCATTTTGGGCTCTGTGATTTCTTCAGATTGGGGAAAAAATCTGTTCCCTTGGCTTTCTTTGAGCATTCTTGGCTCCTGGCTGAGAACTGCACTACATACAAACTCTGATGATAATCTTTCTTGTAGTATTTGTTTTCTGGGCTCTGCTCTGTCATCTCTGTAGTCTTCAATGCCAGTGCCTAGCTGCTGTCCCCTAACAACTGTCCCACAAAATGAGTACGGGAAAATCTGATTCTTATTAGAAGTTAAAATGACCATCCTCTAAAACTTTATTTGTAATAATGACACCTCACATAATGGTAACCATCTGAATTGATTATATTCTCATATTTAAGAGTGTGTTCTCCAATGTAGGGAGAAAAGGAGGTCTGAGAACTCAAGCCATCTACAACCACAGAGCTAACTGTACCAATGTGACTTTACTATCCCATGAAAATCTTGTCTGTGAAGACGAAGTTAAAAATGTCTCAGGAACTTACTGTAAATCCATTTATTCAGATAATAGACCACTCAACCAGCCCTCATAGAGTCTATAGCCCTTCTTAGAACATTAGGCTATTCAACTAGGCTCATTAAACAACTGTTTACGTGTTTTAAGACTTGCTTCCAAAGCCTCCTCTTGCTGTGTTTACCAATCCTAAACTATTATGTCACTAATTTGCTCAATCCCAATTAGGTCTCCACACTGAAAGCACCCCTCAAAACAGACCCTTTGGCCGCACGCGGTGGCTCATGCCTGTGATTCCAACAGTTTGAGAGGCTGAGGCGGGTGGATCACCTCAGGTCAGGAGTTCGAAACCAGCCTGGCCACAATGATGAAATCCTGTCTCTACTAAAAATATAAAAAATAGCCAGGCACGCTGGTGGGCACCTGTAATCCTAGCTACTTGGGAGGCTGAGGCAGGAGAATCGCCTGAACCCGGGAGGTGGAGGTTGTAGTGAGCTGAGATTGTACCATTGCACTCCAGCCTGGGTGACAGAGTAAGACTCTGTCTCACCCAAAAAAAAAAAAAAAAAAGAAAACAAACAAAAACAGAAAAAAACAAAAGACCCCTTCACCATCCAAAACTGTATAAATATTTTGCCTTTGTTCTTCTTCCTCCTAGACATGAATAAGACTTTGTTTCCTTTACTGTGGGTGAGCAAAAAATTCAGTTTTGCTTAATCAGCAGGTTTTATTTTGTTGGCATTTTTTGGAGAGTTGACCTTCACTCAACAGCTTGCATATGAGAAACTTATTTACTCACTGAATACCACGTAGCTGTTCAGATTTATTTTAGATGTTATAAACTCAGAAAGAAGTAGATCCAGGCTGTAGACCAATTTTGTTGAGCTTAAAGTGTTAACTTATTCATTTAAAAAAAAGAAAATAGATTAGTAGCTAACACTTAAAAAATTGAAAGTTGTGTGTAAAATCTGGATTACTGGCTTTTTTCAAATACTGAACTTGGTAAAACTGGCCTGGCTTTTCTACATGGTAATAACTGGTAGGTGCTTGAGACGTAGAGTACCCTTATTGCTTCGGCATAGTTCTTGCCACTCACTATTGTTTATATCTGGTTTGCTCATTTACATCAGGGGACAAAGAGTAAATATATCTGGCTTTGAGAACCATATGGCCGCTGTCTCAACTACTCAGCTCTACTGTTGTAGCATGAAAATAGCAAACGGCAATGTCTAAATGAATGAGTATTGCTGTGTTCCAGTAAAACTTTATTGACAGAAGCAGGCCTGATGTTTATAATTTATGACCCCTAAATCTGTGTAATATGCCTGGCTACAGGCAGCATTTAATTTGAAACTATTGTTTATGATTGAACCAATCCTGGTCTGGCTTTATGGAGATGCCTATGAATCCTGAAGAGAAAAGGGCTGCAGTGGAAAATTAACAAATTGTATTAGGAGCATTTGAGCCAATTAATTACGGGACTGCTTTTTCCTAAAAAAGATAACGCAAGAAAGGAAAGCTATCATTCCAAATGGCCTGAGGGAAAAGTGAGCACGAGAGAACAAAGGTCAAAATGGAGCAGCTTGACCATATGTGTTGCTGATGCGGAAAATCAGCTGTTTAAGGAATATTCAACTTGCATTTGTAAATGTCATCTACATATTAGCAGCTGGTTGTTTCTACTATGTATGAAAAAATATAGATTTGTTTCAAATTAATGTTAAATGTTGAGATAGCTAGAAAAAAATAGAATCTCTTTAAATAGCAAACTTTTTGGCCCATGTAAATTATTATTAGATTTGTAAAGCTTCAATGTGCAATGACTTTTCTACCAGCAAACTTAGGGCCCAGAGCCAAGAGATAATACCAAATATTATCTGAAAATACCATATATTTAACATTTTCTAAAGGAATCAGGCCAGGTGCCACGGCTAACATCTATAACCCCAACATGTTGGGAGGTTAATGTGGGAGGACTTCTTAAGGTCAGGAGCTTGCGATCAGCCTGGGTCATGTATCAAGACCCCATCTCTACAAAAAGAAATGAAAATAGACAGGCATGGTGGTATATGCCTGTAGTACCAGCTACTCAAGAGGCTGAGGCAGGAGGATTGTTTAGCTCAGGAGTTTGAGGCTGCAGTGGGCTATGGTGGCACCATGGCACTCCAGCCTGGGTGATAGAACAAGACCCTGTCTCTAAAAAAGGAATCAATTTGTTCCAATTATCATAACCAAAATAGTGATAATACATTATCGTTACTCTTTGAATCCACAAAACAAATTACAGAATTCTTCAAAATTTGCCTAAACAAAATAGAAATCTTTTGAATTGTGAAAGCAAAAATATAAATTTTTAAAACTCTTTAAATCATAATTCACTAATTCACTCTTTTGGAAATTCTGAGAACAGCTGGGATAAAATCAATATTTGGCTAAAGGTGAAAATGACTTGGTAAGAAATTTAATTGCATTGGTGATTTTGTGGCATTCTCCTCAGTTGCATTGCCAGTCTTTTCAAACAAGAGGCACATTTTTGCTGTCTTAATTTCTTCTCCACCAATTTTTCTTTTAGCCTCTTGAAAAGTAGTTTCTATTCCCACCACTCCATTCAAGCTCCTCTCAAGAAGGCCACTTTCTAGCCTTCTTATTTATACACTTATTAATCTTTTGTCAATTCTCTTTTTCCTGAATCTCTCTGCTGGTTCCCTGAAGTTATTGCCATCTTAACCTTTTACAGCAATAAGTTGCTGTTATTCTTTCATCATTCCAGCACCCTCTTCTGTTTATTCTTTCTTCTACAGTCTAGCTAAGTACTCTTCAAGTATCTATCTTTGGCTGCTGATCTTCATTCTGTTTTACTCTTGTCCTTGGAAATCTCAAGGACTTCAAACCCTCTCTATTGATTTACAGTACTGTCCTCTTGCAAAGGCTACATTCCTTTATTTCTGCTTTCTGGAAATGTCCATAATTGTTGCTATAGAGATTTTTTTTTGTTAAAGTCTCTTCATTATAACTAATATAAGCCACACAACATTTTTTCTTCCCTCTTGCTATATGAGAATGGTAGGCTGGGCGCGGTGGCTCAAGCCTGTAATCCCAGCACTTTGGGAGGCCAAGGCGGGCGGATCACGAGGTCAGCAGATCGAGACCATCCTGGCTAACACGGTGAAACCCCATCTCTACTAAAAAATACAAAAAACTAGCCGGGCGAGGTGGCAGGCACCTGTAGTCCCAGCTACTCGGGAGGCTGAGGCAGGAGAATGGCGTGAACCCGGGAGGCGGAGCTTGCAGTGAGCTGAGATCTGGCCACTGCACTCCAGTTTGGGCAACAGAGCGAGACTCCGTCTCAAAAAAAAAAAAAAAAAAAAGAGAGAATGGTGTATATTGAAATTATGTGCACCTTGAAATTATGTGCACCATTCCTAAGCAAGATAGTAAAAAGGTCACTGTGGCCCCTTTTCTGTAGAATGGTTACATGTTTGCACTGATGGAGGTAAATATAATTTATAGATTACCTGTTTGGATTTATTTTATTTAGACCCTATTCATATATTGGTTTATCTAGGATGTAGTGGGAATAAGCTATATCTAAAATGCATATTTTTTGCCCGTAGAAAAATTATAAGAGGGTTATGACAGTGTTTGGACTTTTGGCCAGGAATTACTGCAGTCTCAGATGCAGGGGGCAGGGATATCCCTTTCCTAATCCACCAGTTTGGGATACAGGTATTCCAGGATTGTAGATGCTTTCAACTTCAGTCAGGAGGTCAAAGCAATGGAAAAAAAATGTAGTTTTTACATTGTGTTTAATAAATAATGATGTAGTTTGTGCATTGTTCTTAATGGGAAGTAATAATCACACCAATTTAAAAGGTTGATATCTAAAAATGTTTTTCTCAGTACAACTACAAAAATGTGAATTTTGACTAGCACACTAGAGAATGTAGTATGCTACCTTCTTACCAAATCTAAAATAGATACATTGCCAGTATAATAGTCTCATTATATCTAAAATCGAATTGATCCTTTTTTTTTTTCAAAATCATGCGTCTGTGTTACTTCTCCCTGGCTATCCACCAACCCTCTTTTCCTAACTAAAGCAGTGAATAATACATATTATGAAAACATAATAATGAAAACAGCAAGCACTTAATAAATGAATTCACTTTTCCAGACACTGTTCTAAGTGTTTAATTCTCATCAAAATCCTTTGAGGTCAGGATATTACTATTATCCCCACTTTCTAAATGACATTTAAGATGCAATGATATGCTGAAGATAATATGAGTGTTATATGAGAGATCTGAGATACAAACCCAGCCAGTCTTACATCACGCACAAGCTTCTCTTAACCATTCAACATATGGCCTCTCAAAACAGCAAGTCACCCTGGGAAGACATTTAGTCTATTGAAAAGGTCAGGTGGGCACTGCCTGTGTTAATCTGAGTTAAAATCTACCTCCATCGTTTTCATGTTGTGTGACCCCAGTCAAACTAATCCGTAAACTTCAAGTTCATTACCTATTAACTGTAACTAATTATTCCAGCTTTATGGATGTCTTTAAAAGCTTGATTTAATTATTTCACAATGTAAACATATATCAAATCATCACATTGCACCACATAAATATATAACATATGCCATTATTATCAATTAAAAATAAAAAAAAACAAGAATTAAATCACATATTTTTTAAGTACTTGGGGGAAAAGGAATTTGGAATATAACCATTGAATCAATGTTGGTTTTCTTCACATCCTGCAACCCATGTATCTAATTAGTTGCCGAGTTCTGTTGAATACATAGGACATTAAAATGTATTTCATACTTATTCCTTTCAATCATTACATCCTTATTGCAAATAAAATAAAAACATCTTCAATGGCTCTCCACTCTGGATGTTACTGATTCTGTCATTCAGTTTTCCTGTCTGTCTGCTCATGAACTTATTTCATCAACCTTACTTCCTATGGCTCCCCCAGTGAACCCTCTATTCCATTTGGGCTAGAATGTACTTCTGTTATTCACCATCCAAATATGTTTTATAAGTTCCATCTCAATGCCTTGTTTACATTGTGACCTCTGTTTTCTGCATTCTAGAAACAATACTGTACACAGGACATTAGGAAAAAGAAAGAACATTTTCCCCTCCATTTTCTGGTTATACACTCCTTTGTTGGGGAACTTGGAAGTCCTTGCTATGGTCTCAGATTTTAGAACAAAAGCCACTGACAAAGCTAAATCAACTAAGGTGTTAATTGGGTTTTAAAATCTATTAAATAACTTGGTTCTATTTTTCACATCAGAAATATACCGACACCCTCTTCAGCATAACACTGAAAACTGTCCTGGAAGGGAAGGGAATGGAAAATTAGAATTTCAAACTATATTCTTACCCTATCTCAATCTTTAATTTTAAGGTAATCATAGAGAAAAATAAGGAGGTAGATCATGCAAGCAAATGCAAAAATGCAGCTGTTTTAAAAAATATATTCCACAATTCAAATTTCTACTAATTGAGATTAGCCTTCCTCCCAATAAAATTAATGAGCATTGCTCCTAGTTTGCTGGGTGATAAATGGTGTGGGAATGGGGGAGCTGATGGCCATGACTTGGCACAGGTAAGATAAAGCAGTAGTAACTGGAAATATTAGATTTCCGCAAATAAACAGCTGGGTCTGCAGAGGTGTGGATTATTTTAGTAGTATTCACAAGTTGTTGAGAATTCTGGAATAAGCTAAATCTTGATCAATTTAATCACATCTTGAATTTTCTTGCAAAAATGATATAGACATTCTAACGTAATCTTTTTCAAAGGAAAGTCTTTTTGTAAAACAAAAGACAGCCTTTTTATAAAGCAAAGACATTGTGTAGAATTTTTCATGCACAAGTGTAGGTTTCTGCCTATTGGCACCTCAAGAAAGTTACGTTAGTTCTAGAATCTGTCATGTTTTTCAAAGTCATGTTAAACTGGATCCTTGGCACCTCTTCCTCCATCCCCCAAAATGTGCTTGAACCTGAACAGGTTTCTTCCCATAAGTGAAGAGGCCATAAACAATTAATATATTCATAGTGAAAACATTTTAGTGACCCAGGGTGATGCAAATATTATTGCTTAGGATTTTTTTTTCTCTCCCAGTTTTTTCTTCACTGTATTTTGAGGGAGGATAATATTATCTATAACTTTAGATTTCCAGTAATGACAGAATCTAGTAAAAGCGGAACAGAGTATTTGGTAATTATGTCAACTTCAAAGTCAAAAAGTTATAGCAAATGAGTAAGAAATGAAGGCTCCTATCCAGAACCTACTTTAAAGCTGGAATTAATATTGATGTTTCTCCAAGCACAAGTACTGAGAATATGGATTACAGAAAATGATGTCTGAGATGAAGGTTTTATGTTTGAAGAATATGACTGATACTAACGACCATGTAAATACATTTTTAAAGTCAGTCAGTCAATTTAGAGTAGATGTGGTTGCTGTGAGGCTCTTTGAACTATTCATGTTTGGGAAGTAAAAGAGGATTCAAGTCAGTGAACCTGAGTTCAGCCCCTAATCCTAACGCCTCTTAACTCTAGGACTACTAGACACCTTATGACACTTTTCTTAACCTGGGTTTCTTGGCAGCACAATGAGGATAATAACAGTGCCTGCCTTATAGGTAATGGAGGATGTTTGAATAGTAATATATGTAGAAAATATTTTGTAAACTCTAAACCATATTGTTTAGGTTTTTCATTAGTAAAATAGTTTGAGTCTTTTTAGAAATATCACCAAGTGTCAGTAAATGTTATATTTACAGTCTCCTATTTAGAAAAGAATTTATTACTTGCTCCTCTGTTTCTAGTTTGCTCTGTTTAAATTCACCACTTAACCTGCTGCCAGGGTGCCCACTGTTTTTCTCTCCCCCTCCTCTGCCCCCTACTCCTCTTTTTCCTCCTCCTTCTCTTTTTTCTTCTCCTACTTCTCTTCTTCCTTCTCCTCCTTTTTCATTTTATCCTCCTTCCCCTCTGCTTCTAATATTGTAAATATTGTAAGTATAGTTAAGGAGGATTATATAACGGACACTTGTTTTCCTCCTCTTATTTTATCAGATCTTAATCTTTCACTGTATTTTCTTCAGAATTTTAAAACTTGAAAACATTTCAGTTGAAGCTGCCTATATCTCATTCTCTCTCTACTTAGAGGTAACTGCCATCGTGTCCTGGCAGAAAGGAGGCTAAAAATTCCATCACTGTCACTTACTATCTGTATAATAAGACAAATTACTTAGTCTATTTGTGCTTCAGTTTTCTTATCTATAAACTTGGAGGTATAATGATGAATCTCTTATAAACTTGCTGTGGTGACTAAATGATAGAATTAAATATCTGTGAATTACTCACAATAGTGCATGACACTTATAAGACTCAAAAATGTTATAATTACTGGTAGCTGATATAGTAGATGCATCATGAATTTTGGTGTTTTATCATTCTCACATATATTTTTGTAACTCATATTTGTGTATCCTACATAGTGAAAATATGCATTTTTAAAAAGCTGTATAATTGGCATCACATACAGGTATCATTTTACAATGTAATTGTTTTGTTCAACATTAGGTTTTTGAGATTTATTTATGTTGTTAATTATATTTTTAGCTTGTTTATTTTTACTGCTTTATAGTGCTTTATAGTGCTTAAAGACGTTATATAAACGTACCACAAGTTATCTATTGCCCTGTAAATGGATATATGAGTTGTTTCTAATGTTTTGGTTGATGCAAATAAGGTTACAATAAAGAGCATTAGTTGTGAAGCCTTTATTACATGCACTGAAGTTTTCCTACAGACTATACTTGCAAGTGGAAATGCTGGGTAAGAGAATATACAAACTTTTATCTTCACTGCTATGGCCAAATTGTCCTCAATGGTGGTTATATTAACATTCACTGTTTCCAATAACATGTGAGAATTTGTTTTTCCATGCACAAGAGGAGGTGTTAAATATTTAAAATTTTATCTGTTAGAATAGGTATTAAATGGATTTCACTGCAAACTTAATGTGCATTTACTAAATTACAAGTGAAGCTAGGAGTCTTTTAAAATGCTGATTGGCCATTTTGGTTTCCTTTTCTATGAATTACCCATTCAAATCCCTTGTCCAGTTGACTCCTGGGTTGTCCTTGGATTTTCAAGAGTTCTTTATAATTCTGGGTACTGGTACCTTTTCAGGTAGATATACTTCAACTTTTCAGGTAGATCTATTTCAAATCTCTCAGAGATTCTGCCTTGTCCTTTATTTTTAGTGTTTTTGTTTGAACAGAGTTTGACATTCTTTTCCCTTTTCATGTCCTACTTTTTAAAATGTACCCTTCTCTAAGATCTTAAATGTGTTATTTTATCTATTCTTTGGACATTTTGAAGTTTTGTTTTTGGTCCCAGATCTTCAATCTACCTGAAATTTATTTTTGCTAAAGATACTAATGGAAACTAATTCTCTTCTTCTTTCTACTTGATTTACCAACTGTTCAAATGCCATCTACTTCAAAATTGTGACTTTCTTCCTGAATATTATAAAACATAATTATTATAATGATAATGCTGTGGGATATATATACCTATATATATATATATGAGATATGCATTTTATGATGTGTATTTTTTCATTTCTTAAAAAAAAAACAGGACATATGTGCAGGTTTGTGACATAGGTATACATGTGCCATGGTGGTTCGCTGTACCTACTGACCCTCCTCTAGGTTCCTCCCCTCACTCCTCACCCCTCAACAGGCCCTGGTGTGTGTCGTTCCACTCCCTGTGTCCATGTGTTCTCATTGTTCACCTCCTACTTATGAGTGAGAACATGCAGTGTTTGGTTCTCTGTTAATGTGTTAGTTTGCTGAGGAGGACAGTTTCATCCATGTCCCTGCAAAGGACATGATCTCATTTCTTTTTATGGCAGCATAGTATTCCATGGTATATATGTACCACATTTTCGTTATCCAGTCTATCATTGATAGACCTTTGAGTTGGTTCCATGTCTTTGCTATTGTAAATAGTGCTGCAATAAACATATGTGTGCATCTGTCTTTAGAGTAGAATGATTTATATTACTTTGGGTATATACCCAGTAATGGGATTGCTGGGTCAAATGGTATTTCTGATTCTAGATCCTTGAGAAATCACCATACTGTCTTCCACAATGGGTGAACTAATTTGCATTCCCATCAACAGTGTGAAAGTGTTCCTATGTCTCCACAGCCTTACCAGCATCTATTGTTTCCTGGCTTTTTAATAATAGCCATTCTAACTGGTGTGAGATGGTATCTCATTGTGGTTTTAATTCGCATTTCTCTGATAATCAGACATGTTGAGCTTTTTTTCATATGTTTGTTGGCCACGTAAATGTCTTCTTTTGAGAAGCGTCTGTTCACATCCTTTGCCCACTTTTTGATGGGGTTGGTTTTTTCTTGTAAATTTGTAAAATTTCTTTTAAATCTGGATATTAGGCCTTTGTCAGATGGGTAGACTGCAAAAGTTTTCTCCCATTCTGTGGATTGCCTATTCACTTGATGATAGTTTCTTTTGCAGTGCAGAAACTCTTTAGTTTAATTAGATCTGATTTGTCAATTTTGGCTTTTGTTGCAATTGCTTTTTCATGTTTCTGTCATGAAATCTTTACCTATGCCTTTGTCCTGAATGGTATTGCCTAGGTTTTCTTCTAGGGTTTGTATGGTTTTGGGTTTTACATTTAAATCTTTAATCCATCTTGAGTTAATTTCATATAAGGTATTAGGAAGGGGTCCAATTTTACTTTTCTGCATATGGCTAGCCAGTTTTCCCAGCATCATTTACTGAGCAGGAGATTCCTTCCCCATTGCTTGTCTTTGTTAAGTTTGTTAAAGATCCAATGGTTGTAGATGTGTGCTGTTATTTCTGAAGTCTCTGTTCTGCTCCATTAGTCTATATGTCTGTTTTGGTACTAGTACCATGCTGTTTTGGTTACTATAGCCTTGTAACATACTTTGAAGTCAGGTAGTGTGATGCCTCCAGCTTTGTTCTTTTTGTTTGGGATTGTCTTGGCTATAGGGGTCTTCTTTGATTCCATATAAAATTTAATGTAGTTTTTTCTAATTCTGTGAAGAATGTCAATGGTAGTTTGATGGGAATAGCATTGAATCTATAAATTACTATGGACAGTATGGCCATTTTCACAATATTGATTCTTCTTATCTATGAGGATGGAATGTTTTTCCATTTGTTTGTGTCCTCTCTTATTTCCTTGAGCAGTGGTTTGTAGTTCTCCCTGACAAGGTCCTTCACATCCCTTGTTAGCTGTATTCCTAGGTATTTTATTATCTTTGTAGCAACTGTGAATGGGAGTTCATTCATGATTTGGCTCTCTGCTTGCTTGTTGTTGGTGTAAAGGAATGCTTGTGATTTTTGAATGTTGACTTTGTATCCTGAGACTTTGCTGTAATTGCTTATCAGTTTAAGGAGTTTTGGGGCTGAGATGATGAGGTTTTATAAATGCAAAATCATGTCATCTGCAAACAGAGAGACAATTTGACTTCCTCTCCTCCTATTTGAATACCTTTTATTTCTTTCTCTTGCCTGATTGCCCTGGCCAGAACTTCCAATACTATGTTGAATAGGAGTCGTGAGAGATGGCATCCTTATCTCGTACTGGTTTTCGAAGGGAATGCTTCCTGCTTTTTGTCCACTCCATCTGATATTGGTTGTGGGTTTGTCATAAATAGCTCTTATTATTTTGAGATATGTTGCATCAATACCTAGTTTATTGAGAGTTTTTAACATGAAGGGATTTTGAATTTTATTAAAAACCTTTTCTGCATCTATTGGGACAATCGTGGTTTTTGTTTTTGGTTCTGTTTATGCGATGGATTACTTTTATTGATTTGCATATGTTGAACCAGCATTTCATCCCAGGGAGGAAGCCAACTTGATTGTGGTAGGTAAGTTTTTTTTATGTGCTGCTGGATTCAGTTTGTCAATATTTTATTGAGGATTTTTGCATTGATGTTCATTAATCTAAAATTTGGCCTAAAATATTTTTTGTTGTTGTTGTGTCTCTGGCAAGTTTTGATATTAGGATGATGCTGGCTTCATAAAATGAGTTAGGGAGGAGTCTCTTCTTTTCAATTATTTGGAATAGGTTCAGAAGGAATGGTACTAGCTCCTCTTTGTATTTCCAGTGGAATTCAGCTGTGAATCCATCTGGTCCTGGGCTTTCCTTTTTTTTTTTTTTTTTTTTTTTTTTTTTTTAGTTTTGATATTAGGATGATGCTGGCTTCATAAA
>NW_012117043.1:9513017-9536328 GCF_000951035.1 Colobus angolensis palliatus | reverse complement strand
TGCCTCAATTTCAGTACTTGTTACTGGTCTATTCAGGGATTCGACTTCTTCCTGGTTTAGTCTTGGGAGTGCATATGTGTCCAGGAATTTATCCATTTCTTTTAGATTTTCTTGATTATTTGCATAGAGGTGTTTATGCTATTCTCTAATGGTAGTTTGTATTTCAGTTGGATAGGTAGTTATATCCCCTTTATCATTTTTTATTGTGTCTATTTGATTCATCTCTCTTTTCTTCTTTATTAGCCTAGCTAGTGGTCTATTTTGTCAATTTATTCAAAAAACCAGCTCCTATATTCATTGACTCTTTGGAGGGTTTTTCATGTCTCTATCTCCTTCAATTGTTCTCTAAACCTAGTTATTTCTTGTCTTCTGTTGGCTTTTGGATTAGTTTACTCTTGTCTCTCTAGCTCTTTCAATTGTGATGTTAGGGTATTGATTAAAGATCTTTATAGCTTTCTGATGTGGGCATTTAGTGCTATAAATTTCCCTCTTAACACTACTTTAGCTGTGTCCAAGAGATTCTGGTATGTTGTCTTTTTGTTCTCATTGGTTTCAAAGAACTCCTTTATTTCTGCTTTAATTTTGTTATTTAAACAGTAGTCATTCAGGAGCAAGTTTTTTAATTTCTATGTAATTGTGTGGTTTTGAGTGAGTTTCTTAATCTTGAGTTCTAATTTGGTTTCACTGTGGTCCAAGAGTCTGTTTGTTACAATTTCTGTTCTTTTTGCATTTGCTGAGGAGTGTTTTACTTCGATTATGTGGTCAATGTTTGCAAAGCAAAAATGTTGAGGAGCACCTCCTACCACCATGTAGTTCAAACCCAAACAAGAACATGTATCACGGGCTCACTGAGCACTTACGGATTGCATCATTTATTGTCATACATTTGTATGAGTGCTCTATACTTTACAAATTTTTATTTAGCAATAATTTATGCTCATTCATTTATTCAATTCCCAACACATTGATTTCAGTTCAGGGTCTTGGATAGTCAGAGCCTAACCCAGCAACACAGGGTACAAAGCAGGTACCCATCCTGGATGGGACATTTTATTCCAGGGCACACTCTTTCACACATCCACACTCACTCAGACTGAAACAATTTAGACATTCAATTTGCCTAACCTGCACAGCTCTGGGATATGAGAGGAAATCAGCCAGAATACCAGGAGAAAATCCACACAGACATGGGAAGAACATGCAAACTCCACATAGACAATGATATTAGCTGGGAATCAATTTTTTTCTCTACATTATAAGGAAACAATGTTATTCAAGGGCCTGATGTATATGTATACATACATATGTATATATACTATACATACGTATGCATATATGTACATGCATATGCATGTATATAAATATATATATATAACTTAACTATATCTTAATCTGTCATCATTGATAATTATGCCTTACACTTCAGCTGAAAAGAACAATCTGTAGGTCTTGAGCTTGTCTTGATGTTTTACAACTCCAAACTTATCTGCCTGCCACTCCCCAGCCTGGAGCACTGTAAGGTATGCTTGGTATGTTCCTGTCAATTTTTTGAGACTTGGTTCAAGTGTACCATCCTCTGTGAAACCCACTCAGCCAACCTTAATGATTTCCCCATTTTATTTAGGATACTGTCACTGCAATTATTTTTTTTTTTGAACCTGTCACTCAAGTATACACATACCCCACTCAGTGCCAAGGACTGTCTTGAGGCAGAACTGCCTGGAACTCGTGTATGTGCCTCCAGGAATTTGTCAATCTTCCCACTAAAATGGGAGCACTTTTATTCCTAAACGCCGGGACTCAGCACAGTGCTTGATATCCAATAAGTACTCATTAATATTTGTTGAATGAATGAATAAATGCATTTTAAAAAGCTGCACATTAAAAATGTTAAATATCTTAGGATATTATTTCCTTAGCTAGCCACATTACAGGAGAACAGAAACTCCAAATTTGATCTTAAAACTCTGTAAGATTTACAAGTTGGACTAGATTTTCCTGAGAAACTGCATGAGATACAAGTTGGAACCTAAGTGCTGAGATAATTTTTTCTGGCTACTTTGCGAAATACCAGGTAAGGCATGTTAATGATTAATTAAGTCTTTCACAGTCAAACAGTAGTGAAACTTTGCAACATGGAGAGAATTCCTAATAAATCTGGCACATAGTTTTAATTTTCACAGCCAAAGTTTATGAGCACTGTCAAAAGAGTTTCTAGCATTAATGGACTTTGCCGAAAAGTTTCTAGCTTGCCATCTGATACAATGAATTTGTCAGTATTTTTGTGTGGTTGTTTTGTTTGGTTTTGTTTTAATTTTAAGCAGGACATAATTTTTGAGCAGAGCATAACAAGGACAGAAAGCTAGAAATCCAGGGAAAGATGATCTGGTGACTCCATATGGAAAATTATTAGAGTTCATACAACACTTGAGTAATTTCTCATCTCTGATCTTCAACTTCCTTTACACATGAAACAAAGAACCTGGATTTGTCTCTCACATTCTCTATTTTAAACTGCTCTAGAATTTTCAGTTGAAGAGAACTTCACTGAGTGAGTTTCTTGACCCCATAATGTTCAAACATAATTTTGACAGACTAGGTCAAGATATTCAACTGTGAATTCAAGCATCTGGGGAAAAGATGAGATTAAATGATTATTAAAGTTTCTTCTCTCCTTCAAAAGGGGAATGGAGAGGTAGGGGAATGGGAACAAAATGACAACAACCACTTTATCATGCTGGTCAGAGTAGCCCTTGGGCATATCAACAGAACTGAGATTAGTTATTTAGGGCTTTAGACTACAATGAAAGTGTAATGTGATGATGATATTCAATTACTTAGTTTCATAAAGATCAAGAGCTCCTGGATAAGAAGAAAAGTCTTTTAGATAAGAGGAGACTTGATCTCATGAACATAAAAGAGACATCATTTACTTTAAATTAGATTTAGAGGCCTGGGCCAAAAAGGCAAATTAAGTACAGAGAACTAAGTAGAACAGAGATGCTGTGGAGAAAAAAAGAACCAAGTGTATATCAAAGAAATGAGTGACTTTTAATGCACTGTAGTCTAGGCATTATTTACCTTCATTGAGATGAAGGGGAAAATGTTGATGGAAAAAAAAAATTTCATCACTGTAACTGAATTTAGGTTGAAAGAAGCTCATACCTTAATGCTTAGGTGAGTCTGTTGGAACACACAGAAAAAGCTATTGTCTTAGGTGGGATCCCTTAGAAAAAGCACTTAGGTTAGAATTCTCCTTCAAAGGAATTATTGAGGGAGTGCCCAAGAGGAGCAGGGAAGCAGAAAGCGTCAGGGGCAAAAAGAGCTGATCAAGCATGTGGTAACAGCTGGAGACCAGCTTCCATTTGATCTCTTGGTGAAAGACTGGAAGACAAATTGTGCCCCAGAGTGTGTCCCACCTTAAAGGAAGAGGAATGGTCTTTCACCAGTGCCAGTCAGTTATTGAGCAAGATCTGGAAAGTGATGGGTTCAGGACATGCTACCCCCCAATACAACACCTTGGCATTTGAGAAAATGGCAGAAGCAAGAAGGTCACTCTCTGACCTTCTCTTGCCCCTATCCCTTGAATCAGGCCTTAAGACCTGGAAAAGACTTTTCTGAGTTTCCTCTGAAGCAGGTCATAAGACCCTCACTCATGAGGCACCCTCTCTTGACCTGGAGAAAAGGAGTATCTTTATCTCTGAAGACACAAGGACACATAGAAGAATGCCCTCAGTTTACTATAGTTAGATCATACACTTTTTTGTCCAATAATACTTCCCATAGCTATCTACATCTTCATCAAACTTATACACAGGTTTCTGTTACTTTGGGTCTTCTTTTCTGAAGACTCTGGTGTCACATAAACTTATTAAATGATTTTGAATCCTTTTCTCTTGTTAATCTGCCTTTTGTTATAGGAGCTTCAATCATGAACCAAAGGATCTGTGAGAAAAAAGAAATCCTTTCTCCCCTACAGGGAAGATGCAGAGTATACCATGGAGGCAGATCCCCAGTTGACAAAAGTAATTCTCCAGAGAAGTGGAGAGCTAAAAATTGTCATCAGTCAGCACTTACAACAGTCAGGGCTTGCGTTTACCAGCTGGTAAAGGGCATTTTGCTGAGGCCCCAACAGCATCCACTTCTCTGACAAGTCTTTCCCAAGGAATCACTATCTTTTCAGTGTTTCTGTCCTGCCCTATATATAATTCTGCTTTCTTGTTCTCACAAACATTTGTATCTGTTTAGTTATGTCCCTGCCATCAACTATGAGCCTTACATGAGGAAATTTGCTTTTTCAACTTCAAATCCCAGAATTTAACACAAGTGCTATTTTTTTTGGAAAATAAAATTATTCTCTTTCTGATTTATTATTTTAGAAATCCTGCATTTCTAGAATGATGTTCCTTTCTACCTCAAATTTTAAGCCATTAAAAATGTGTATCCTGTAACCTCTCTGACCTTGAGTAGATATTTATAATCATGTTTCTCATTTTATTTTTTCAACTCTTGGCCACAGTTCATTGTGTTAAAAAGATAATAACTGTACCCCATTGCAAATCATTAAGAAAAATACACAAGCAATATTTTTTTTACACCCCATCTGTCATTGAGCACTTGGTAAACTAGCAGGACTCAGTAGGACTGTCACAGACTCTGGGTTTCCATGTGCTGTAATGTCACTCCAAACTCCTTGGCCTACTCACTCACCATATGGAATTTATGCCATATTCTTCTGATATTACCAGAATGTGTAATTGAGATATTTGCCCTGCTGCCAATACTCTAATATGAACTCATTCTGAAGTCAGGCAGGAGCTGGTTTTTTTCTGTCTGGTGCCTCATAAACCACTCATATCAAAACTGAACCAACTAATTAGGGTTGTAATTTATGTATAGCCAACTAAAGAGTTTTTAATGGCTCATAACATATTTGCCAGCTCTAAGAACAATTCAGTGGGAACCAGATGGCTCAAAATACATGCCTTTTGTTGGCTCAATCTACCTGATTTCTGCAGCTCACAGTCAAGATTAGTTCCTCTTTGTCTTATAATTTTAAGATTATAATTTTATTTTTCTATCATTTTTCAACATGACAACATGAACTACAAAGTAGAAGTCAAATAGACAATGTGATTCTTCTTGTCAATCTGTTACTACAGATACTTTTTTGAAAGAAAAATAATCAAATTCTCTTTCTGATTATTTGTTTCAGATTTGGTAATTTAGTTAAAAAATTTCAACCATCTGATAAAAATAACCAGAGAATATGAATATCAAACATATAGAAAAAGAAACATAAATAACTGATAAGTATATAAAAATAGATAACTAGTCATTTCAGTAGTCAGAGTTGATAGTCAATTCGAAGATAATTTATTTTCATGAAAACAGAAGTATGCACTATATGCTATTGTACAATATTTTTCTAGGTTACTGAATAGTCTACCACAAAAAAAGGTAATTTTGTCTTCCATGAATTAACAATATCATACTTATTGGCAGCGTATGGTTCATGTTCATTAAAATGAAATATTTGATACAGGAATGTCTGTCATTGTTATTAGTAATAGCTATCATTTGTTGAACCTTTCCTATGTGACAAACACTGTACTTTGTGCTTCTACAAACATTATGTTATATAATTTTTATAAACATTTTATTGTTTTACATATAAGAAAATTAGGGCTCAATGATTCTGAGATTTTTCATGAAGGACATAATTTAAAATGGTAGAGCTCAGAATTAAACTCAGATCTGTCTGCTTCCAAAGCTTCTACTCTTTCTAAGGGTTAAGACGAAGCTCCCTCCCTAATTTAAATGATGAGATTGCTATGTGTTAAGTCCATCTAGTTGAGCCTCTGTTGGGATATTGCTCTAAATTTATCCAGTTTGCTGAGCCAAGTGACCCATTGTTCTGTAGGAAAATAAAGGCAGAGATTAAGAAAGTGGAGAATGGTAACCAAAGGCAGGGAGTATGATGCTCTGAGAGAGAGGAAAATCAGTCCTCAACTACTGTCAGTTGATCTAGCCTGTCACTAAGAGCTGTACCGTGATGTTCTCTTGTGGAACATAACCTCACAGAAGCCAATATCAGACAAGGTCACTCATTCTGTGATCACAGTGGAGCAAGAGAAACCGATACCACTCTACAATGTTTGAGGCACAGACAGCAGTGATCAAACATCTTCTCCCAGCTAATGAGTGATGACTGCTTCTTTACCTATGGTTTAACCTTGCTGCATTCCTTATCTATATAGATAAAAATGATTAAGGATCATATAACTTTTCCCACTTTGTGGCAGCACCCAATGAAAAGCATAACTACATTTGTCTTAAACACTCCCCCAAATTACCTAATGCAAGCACAAACACTGTAAAAAATCCCTCCTAACACTCTGTTTCTGAAATACGTAATAGTTCCCCATGGTTTTTACCTCCCCTGGGGCAATGAACCAATAAGTCCAACTTTCTTGACTACAGATATATTGTTTGTCTTTGGTGGGAGGGCATTGAAGAGCTCCTTCTCTAATGAAGCTCTTGGATTGAAGTATTTATTTGATACAACTACTCCCCTTGATTAGTGCTCAAGAAAGGAGTTGGCAAACGTTTTTTGTAAAGGACAAGATAGTTATTATTTTTACCTTTGCATGCCGTAGGATCTCTATTGCAACTATTCATCTCTGCCATTGTGGCACAAAAGCAGCACAGACAATATGTAAATAAATGAGCAAAGCTGGATTTGGTCTGCCATGTGATTGTTTAGGGATTCCTGGATTTCATTAGCTTGATAGGGCTAACTGTTAGAATCATACTGATTCATTTTTCCTTCTGAATAGCTTCTCTTTTAATTGCCTTTATTTTCTTAACTGGAATATGATTACTCTGCAGAAACTTCTTCCCATATGGTTGCCATATAAAAATGTCCTTTTGTATAGCTAGAACTAAAATTACATAACTACAGAATAACCTTTACACATTTGAGTGGTTCCTATGTTTCCCCTTGAAAATGGATCATTGCAGTCATTCAAATGAAATTACATTTTCTAAGCCATAATTCCATACTATGTACTCTTTTAGGCACAGAGGGTAGAAGGATGATTATTTCCTTTTAGGAGCTCAGAGCATAGCTATACAGTCAATATCACAGACAATTAATAATGAAGAATAAATTACAAAAGGCTATAAATTTGAACCAAAGTAAATCTGCATAGTACAATAAAATGAAGAGCAATAAAATGAGGTATGCCTGTCCTAAAGATCCCAGAGAGACCTGATGAGAAATAAACATAATGTTCTTCCTTTAAAATAGCATATGTTCCCCCATGAAAGTCCAAATTCTATCCAAAGAGGTGTGTTCTAAACTACCATCTGTCCAATTTCTGGACCTTTCTAGCCAGGAGTTTTAGAGTCTTGGTGCCGTTTTCTTGTTCCCAGCTATTCTTTGCACATTGGCAGGTAAGAGTCCACTGATTTCTAGGACACTTACAAAGTACGAAGTGAAGTCGCTTAAGGAAAGAACAAAGCTATCCAGAATTCCTTTTGAGTGATTAAAGTTTCAATCCTCAAATCAAGGCCTAGGGTTTTTGTTTGTTTTTCTTTTTCTTTTCTTTTTTTTTTTTTTAACTAAGAATACAATTTTCTCTTCTTTGGTGAAGGAAAGCTAGTGAATCCAAATGAAGTCTGCATGATGCCAGGCACAATCCTGAAGGCAGGCATTCAGTTTACTTAGGTGACAAATTCATCTCTTATTTTCAAGGTGTATTATTTCAAAATTATTATTTCAAAATATCAGCCATCTAATATCAACTAATGATTTATTTAACAGCAAATTACGCACGTAAGGATTCCAAATCATTTTGTATAACATTTATAGTAAAGAGATGAGTGGGTAAATCTGAGTTGCTTGGAGTTGAGTTTAACCAGCACAACTGACCTGGGAGATGTCCAGAGGTTAGCAGCCTCCAAACAGGTACCTTCAATTCCCTAGTCCTTATCCAAGTTTTATGTCTGTGAAAGTTCAGTTGCAAAAGCTATCTCTCATGAAAGGCCTCCATATTTAGTAGAGACTGGAACTTCTATTCCTTGTCATAAAAATTTGCATTACTAAATTTTATGTTTTTGGTTGTCTGATATATGCCATCTAAAAAGTCACCAGTTATTCAGAAAACTAACAGATTCATTTCAATAAAGTGGTATGAAGGGAAGGCCACTATGTGGCTCTCAAAAAAACAAAAAACAAAAAAACAACTGTATACAAACACAAATGTTGGTTTAATGTCTTTTTTTAAATCAAATTATAATTAAAATGTAGCCAGCTGTTGGACTGATAGCACAGAATGACTAAGGATACAAAAATGCAATATGAAGAATAGGGGCCTTATAGATAATATGACTAACGTTCATGTGAAAAAGGAAAGAAAACAGGAAAATAAATACCTACATTTTTAGATTAAATTATGATAGCATGGATTTCAGTTATTTGGATTCTGTTCTATAGAACTTAGTTGGAAGACACAGTCTATCTTCATTATATGTAGATTTTATATTTGCAATTTTACCTACTCACTCACATTTATTTGTAACCCCCAAACCAATAGCCATAGTGCTTTAGAGGTCATTCACAGCTCTTCAGAGTGTAGTGAGAAGTTTGAGTTGCCCAATGTGTTTGTTCCTTGCTAAGGTCCTACAGGGCAACACTCTGCCTTCTTGTTTCAGCTTCCATACTATAAACAAGCGTTCTTTTTGTGGTATATTTAGTTCTACGTATTTGCATTTTTGTGCTTTGTATTGGTGACTTTGCTGTTTCGAAAGGCTCCCAAACATAGGGCTGAAGTGCTGCCTAGCATTCCTAAACTCAAGGAGGATATGATGTGCTTTAAGGCAAAAATAGTATGTGAAAGTTTTAGGATTCAAAATGGAGTCATTGTGTCAAACCCTGGCAAATGAAGCTGAGTAAGGCAATGAAGGGAAGGCTCTGATGCACAATTTGCCTCATAACAGAAACTGTCACAAGAAATGTTTTCAAACTACAGCTTACTAAAGAGTCAGCTAGGACAACTAGTAGCACAAGGACAGATAGCCACTTGTATAAGAACACTTGTCTAATACACTGTCTCACAAGCCCAACTCCAAACTATAAGGACCTAGCCGTAGCTACAAGATTACCTCTCCTACGTACCAACTGCTGAAAACCACCACTCACAATTCACCAGCTTTTGTAATATGTTTCCACGGTCAACTAAATTTCTTTCAAAATAATTTGCATAAATTGCTCTTTCCGCCATAAAACGCTCACCTTTTCCATTGTTCTCCAGGCATATCAGAGGCCATCCTGGTCTGTATCTATGTCCTGGACTGAAATCACGTTTCTTGTATGTTAGTCACAATTAAAATATTTTCGCTTACAGTTTCACATCTCTATGTTTTGTATGGTGACAAATACATAAGATAAGCTTCACTGAGGCATGAATTATAGTGCTATTGATCATTATTCAATGTAAGTAAATCAACAATATATATTAAATAAGGTGTCTTTAAACAGAAACACGAAACCAGGTTTGTATTGATCAGTTAACTAAAACATGGCCAGATGCTTACAGAAACATCACCTCTTATTTCCCCAGGGAGCAACGATTCAGTATTCACTAATTCAGTGTTCATGACAACTTCATGAATATTACCATGAATAACGAGAATCTGCTGTATCTACATCTCTTACTTAATGCTATCTACCAGGACTCAAGGTCTTGGGTGAAAGCAATCAGTCTTCCTCCAAAGATTGATTCTTAGTGGAAAGTCTGACTTGTGACTTCTGACTCAAAGGAAATTAAATACCTAAGCACAATTTCATTTGCTTAGAATTCTTCCCATTGCCACAAAAACATGGTCAACAACAATCTTTAATTCTCTTTAAATCTCAAAGCACTATCAACTATTTGAGTAGGATTTTTGCTGTACTTATTTCACAGGATTTAAAAGGATTCAAGCCATTGTTAATTGACTGTCTGAATTCCTTCTCCTCAAAGGTCTATTCTGTCAATCTGTATTTGTTGGCCACATTATTTATTAAGAAAACTCATCAAATTCACGTGGACATGCTCCTCCATAATCTGATATAATCTTTGAAGTAAGCATCAACCTTTCTTTCTGAAATCTCAGAGTTATTTGCCTCTAAATAATATTAGACATGTATGCAATTCAATAGTTTTAGTATTTATAAATCCTTTATTTGTTGAATTAAATTAACAAATACCTATTAAATTATGATAGGCAGTCACAATTGTTAAACTGAGTGTATTTTTCTACTAGGAGATCATAACCTTGAATAAGACCTTTATTCTGCTAAATGTAATGAAACCTTTTTATTCCTAAGCTTCCATAATAGTTGTATAGCACTTGGCATTCCTGACCATTCTCACCTTTAAATATATATATTTAAAGTATATCTTCAAATAAATATACATCTTTAAATATATATTTTTACATAAAAATATATATTATATATATTTAATAATATATAAATATTTATTGGTTTCATCATAAAAATAACATGCTATTATACAGGAACACAAATAGCCTAGAAATATAGATGATTAAAAAATAAAATTCCCATTTGCTATTTTATTGATGTTCCTTAGGAAGTAACCATGGGAAACAGTTTAGGGAACTGCATGTGCACACACATATACATGCAAGGGGATGAGTTTAGACTTTTTACAAATGGAATTTCCCTAAAAATTTATTTGCTTATTTGATATATCCTTCTCATTTTCTTCCAAATTTTTACTTCAAAAACTACCTTATTCTTTTTACCTTGCCTTTGTAATAAATATCCCATTGATTGAATGTAGCACGATTCACTGGTTATTGTTTATATAGCCAGTAGGACCAGACGGTTAGGATAAAAATATAGTTCACAGTTCTTATTTTTCAAGCTAATCACTGCGCACTTTTTGCCCAGTTTGGCAGTTAGTATTGCATCTCTCTCTTGATGCTTCCCCATTGAAATGTCTAAGAACCCAGGCAGTTTACTTAGGGGTCTATTTTCCTTTCAGATGCCAGGTGGAGGGAAACTGGAGAATACAATCAGCCCCCCTATTGCCATTACTTTCTGTCTCTTCAACATGGTACTTTTGTTGAAAGCTGGTCCTACTGATGTGTGTCTACCTAGTAATCTGATACCTTCTCAGGCTGTGTTAATCCCAAGATTGAGCTCCAAGTTTGCATTAACATTCACACCTGCACATCGTGCACATGTACCCTAGAACTTAAAGTATAATTTAAAAAAAAAATTCACACCCTCAGTTGTTTATCTCAAAGAAGGGCCACTGTTATCTGATGACTGGGTCATCATAGGGTCTTTAGTCTCAGCAGGGGCTGTACTGGAACCAGCCTTTCTTTTTGAGCCTCCAGTCTAAGTATTGGTGTCACACCCTGATTTCTGGTTCTGACTCTTTTTCTCAAAAGGTGTACTCACATTGGGGTGGGGTATCATTTCCTGCCGTAATTCACAACAATCCAACTCCATCAAAGAGGCTCTAATACATCTAAATCAAAAGAGCTTGAGTTCAGTGGTGGGCACAGTGGCTGACACCTGTAATCCCAGCACTTTGAGAGACTGAGGCAGTCAGGGATTTAGGGGATCGCTTGAGGTCGGGAGTTTGAGACCAGCCTGGCCAACATGGCAAAACCCTGTCTCTACTAAAAATACAAAAATTAGCTGTAGCTGGGTGTGGTGGTGCCCGCCTGTCCCAGCTACTCAGGAGACTGAGGCAGGAGAATTGTTTGAACCCAGGAGGAGGAGGTTGCAGTGAGCTAATATAGTGCCACTGCTCTCCAGCATGGGCCACAAAGTAAGATTCTGTCTCAAAAAAAAAAAGGAAAAAAGAGAGAGAGAGTGCTTGGGTTTGAACTTAACCAGCACATCTGACTTGGGAGATCTATAGCAATTATAGCAATTAGTAGTCTTCAAGTAGGCACTTTCAAAAGGAAATGATTTGGGGGTTGGTTCTCAAGATAGCTGGCGTCCTCCCATGAGGTTACCTGACTCCTATGCAAATGCACTCAGTTTCTTGCCATGGACAAGTTCTCAATATGGAGCAATATTTAGAGATACCTTTGCTAGGCCACAAAGACCCCCACTGCAGCCTTCCTCAAAGGTAAGGAGTACTTGCTTTAATTTGCATAACCAAGAAGATTCTCTTGAGTGTTTAGATAAGAGGCAAAGAAGGCATATTCCAACATGTCTCCATTCCAGGCCAAGAAGCAGAAAACAATTTCTTTCTTTCTTTCTTTTCTTTTTTCTTTTTTTTTTGAGACTGGGTCTCTCTCTGTTGCCCAGGCTGGAGTACAGAGGCACCATCTTGGCTCACTGCAACCTTCACTTCCTGGGTTCAAGCGATTCTGCTACCTCAGCCGCCCTAGTAGCTGGGATTATAGGCGCGCAACACCACGTCTGGCTAATTTTTTGTATTTTTGATAGAGACGGGGTTTCACCATGTTGGCCAGGCTCATCTCCAACTCCTGACCTCAAATGATCTGCCCACCTTGGCCTCCCAAAGTGCTGGGATTACAGGCATGAGCCACCACACCTGGCCAAGAAGGCAGTTTCAATCACTAAGAACTGGAAGGTTCACTTCTGCAGGTGTAAACTACATTTGTTTATTGACAAGTAATTTTTTTGTATATTAATTCAAAAAGTAGTCAGTATACTTATTATTTTAAATGGTTTGTAATTAATTCTGTTCAGTTTTGTCAGCTGCAAATAAAAGCATTGCTTCCTCTTTACTACTATTAACATCTCTTCTTTTTCTTATCTAGTAAAATTACATAGTTCTTCCACATCAAGTTTAAAAATGATCATGAGCATCATTGCCTTGTTCTTAAATTTAAGAAGAATGTTTCTAGTGTTTCATATTAAACATGAAGCTAGCACTTTTTTTTCCCCAACATTTATTTTAAGTTCAGGGTACATGTGCAGGATGTGCAGGTTTGTTACATAGATAAATGTGTGCCATGGTGGTTTGCTGCACAGATCATTCCATCACCTAAGCATTAAGCCCAGCATCCATTAGCTATTCTCCCTGATGCTCTCCCTCCCCCAATATCCCTTTTGGCAGCCCCCAGTGTGTGTTGTTCTCCCTCATATGTCCATGTGTTCTCATAATTCAGTTCCTACTTATAAGTAAGAACACATGGTATTTGGTTTTCTGTTCCTGCATTAGTTTGCTGAGGATAATGGCTTCTCAATCTATCCATGTCCTTGCAAAGATCTCATTCTTTTTTATGACTGCATAGGATTCCATGTTGTATATGTACATTTTCTTTATCCAGTCTATCATTGATGGGCATTTAGGTTGATTCCATGTCTTTGCTATTGTGACTAGTGCTGCAATGAACATATGTGTGCATGTACCTTTATAACAAAATGATTTCTATTCCTTTGGGTATATACCCAGTAATGGGATTGCTGGGTCAAATGATATTTCTGCCTCTAGGTTTTCTTTTGTTTAATTTTGAGTCTCATTCTGTCACCTAGGCTGGAGTGCAGTGGTGTGATCTTGGCTCACTGCAATCTCTGCCATCCAGGTTCAAGCAATCCTCCCGCTTCAGCTTCCTGAATATCTGGGACTACACGAGTGCGTCACCACACCCAGCTCAATTTGTGTTTTTAGTAGAGATGGAATTTCACCATGTTGGCCTGGCTGGTCTCAAACTCCTGACCTCAGGTGATCGACCAGCCTCAGTCTCACAAAGTGCTGGGATTACAGGCATGATCCACCATGCCCAGCCTGCCTGTAGGTCTTTGAGGAACTGCCACACTGTCTTCCACAATGGTTGAACTAATTTACATTTCCATCAACAATGCAAAAGTGTTCCTTTTTCTCCACGACCTTGCCATCATCCGTTGTCTTTTGACTTTTTAACTATTGCTATTCTAACTGGCATGAGATGATATCTCATCGTGGTTTTGATTTGCATTTCTCTAATGATCAGTGGTGTTGAGCTTTTTTTCTTACATTTGTTGGCTGCAAAAATGTCTTCCTTTGAGAAGTGTCCCTGTCCTTTGCCCACTTTTTAATAAGGTTGCTTGTTTTTTTCTTGTACATTTGCTT
Organism: Colobus angolensis palliatus; assembly: GCF_000951035.1. NCBI lineage: Eukaryota > Metazoa > Chordata > Mammalia > Primates > Cercopithecidae > Colobus > Colobus angolensis. The sequence goes on along the minus strand of NW_012117043.1, from coordinate 9,522,211 downwards.
AAGTTCCTTATACACTGGATATTAGACCTTTGGCAGATGGAGAGATTGCAAAAATTTTCTCCCATTTCGTAGGTTTTCTGTTCACTCTCTATTGATAGTCTCCCTGCTGTGCAGAAGCTCTTTAGTTTAATTAGATCCCATTTGTCAATTTTTGCTTTTGTTGCAATTGCTTTTGACATTTTTGTCATGAAACCTTTGCCCGTGCCTATGTTCTAGATTTTCTTCTAGGGATTTTATAGTTTTGGGTTTCACATTTAATTCTTTAATCCATCTTTAGTTAATTTTTGTATAAGGTGTAAGAAAAGAATCCAGTTTCAATTTTTTTGCATATGACTAGCCAGAGACTGGCACTGTTTTAAATGATGACAAGGTTTTACTTCTCTGTTGTGCTTTTAATTAATAGATTGATGATTATTTATATCATCCTCACCTTCTTATAAAGAACCTTGATTAGTTATGCTGTATTATTCTTTTAATTTACATCCAAATCCTGTGAGTTCATATTTTAATTTAGAAATTTTAAAAAGATTAATAAGTTGAGTTTGATAATTTTTTTATGCTACTTGTGTCAAATGTATTATCTTCCAAAAAATAAAGAAATTTGGTGTTTTACATTTAATTCTTTAATCCATCTTGAGTTAATTTTTGTATAAGGTGTAAAGAAGTGATCCAGTTTCAATTTTTTTGCTTATGACTAACCAGAGACTGGCACTGTTTTAAGCGATGACAAGGTTTTACTTTTCTGTTGTGCTTTTAATTAAAAGATTGATGATTATTTATATCATCCTCACCTTCTTATAAAGAACCTTGATTAGTTATGTTGTATCATTCTTTTAATTTAAAGCTGAATCCTGTGAGTTCATATTTTAATTTAGGATTTTTTATAAAGATTAATAAATTGAATTTGACACATATTTTTTATGCTACTTGTGTCAAATGTATTGTCTTCCAAAAAATAAAGAATTTTGGTGTTTGGTTTATTTTTCCATGCTCCTGATCTACAAATTACATCAGAATAATGCACTTTTTAAAGTTGTAAACTAATGAACCAGTAAAATATGTGAGACTACCTTGCCATTTTTGTTATTTTTTTAATTTTAGAAGACAGTTTTTCAATAATTTTCTCAGGATTTTCTATGCTTCTTGTTCTGTTTTCTTTTAATACTTAAAGTCAATTTTGATCATTTATAAATATATATTTTTTAAATAATATTTTCTAGGTTTTAAGTGTATTTGCATAATGTTGTAATGCTTGTTATCTCATTTTTTTCCCAATTTTCTCACTCTGTAACTGAGTTTTCAATTTTGTATGATTTTGCTTACTCTCATTTTTCTTGATTAGAATTATGTTATGATGTTTTAATTTACGTTTAATATACTTTAACATAGACAGTGTGATATTATCTATGTGTTATCCTAAGCTATACCTAAGGTAAAAAACACTTGTTAAGCTAATCATAAATTAACAGGCCAGGACTGGTCATCTAGCATTCTAATTAAGAAAGGTACATTTCGGGTATGACTACTATAAGTGCTTTAGCTATTGACATATCAGTTCCACAAGAAGCTTTGGGAATTAATATAATTAGTATCAGAAATACTTTTTAACCAATAAAATTAGTAACTTTTTATTCTGTATAATAAATGTTATAGTAGACTCCTACATGCTAAGAGAATTCAGTAAACATGATGCTCTAAGTATTCGGAGCCCAAAACATAAAAACACTGTGTGTTAGTGAAGGTTCCCTAGAGGGACAGAACTAGTAGGACAGATGTAGGTATGAAGGGATTTTATTAGAATTAACTCACATGACCACAGGTGAAGTCTCACAGTAAGCAGTCAGCAAGTTCAGGAGCCAGGAAGCCAGTTCAAGTCCCCAAACCCCAAAAATAGGGAAACTGATAGTGCAGCCAATAGTCTATGGCCAAAGGCCTGAGAGCCCCTGTCAAATCACCGGCATAAGTCCATGAGTCCAAAAGCTGAAGAACCTGGAGTCTCATGTTCAAGGGCAGAAAACATCTGGCAAAGGAGAAAGATGGAGGCCAGAAGACTTAACCAGTCTAGTCTTTCCACATTCCTCTGCCTGCATTTATCCTAGTCACACTGGCAGCTGATTAGATGGTGTCCACCCATACAGAAGGTGGGTCTGCCTCTCCTAGTCCACTGACTTAAACTTTAATCTCCTTTGGCAACACTCTCACAGAAACACCCAGGAACAATACTTTGCATCCTTCAATCCAATCAAGTTGACACTCAATATTATCCATCACAGACTGGTAGCTTTTCCTCCCTTCCTCTTAAAATCCAGCAGCCTTGCTATAAGAAGCCCAAACCACATGGAATGACCACATGGAAGGAAACTAACTTTCCAATTAATAATACCAGTTGAATTCCTAGCCAGGAGCCAGCACCAACTTCCAGTGTGATATCCTGTGTGTTCCAGGTCAGTCAAGCCCCAGGTTAATGCAGTCCCAACTGACATCACTTGGAGCAGAAGAACTACACAGCTGATCCCAGTCAGCCTAAAGATTTATGAAAAAGATAATAAAATGACTGTTGTTTTAAGACATTACAGTTTGGGTTTTTTTTTTTTTAAGTATCAGTAAATCATCAGATCGGCCACGTTTACTTGAACAGGGTACAAGAATTTAAAAAGGTATTTAAGGGGCAGAGCAAGATGGCAGAATTGAATATTCCACCAATCATCCTCATGCCCCATAGGAACACCAAATTTTAAAAACTATCTTCACAAATACAAAAATGCACCTTCACAAGAACCAAAAATCAGGGGGCAATGACAGCACCTGGTTTTAACTTCGTATTGCTGAAAGATGCACCGGAGTGGTTAGGAAAGACAGTCTTGAATTGCTGGCACCATCCCTCCCCTGGCTTTGGCTGCATGGCATGGAAACAGAATTTGTGCACTTGAGGAAAAGAGAGTATCCCAATCACTGGGGGACTTTGCATTGAATTCAGTCCTACCTTGTCACAGCAGAAAGTAGAATCATGCTGAACTCAGACAGTGGCCACCTACAGAGGGAGCATTTGAACAGGCCCTCGCTAGAGGGGAAGTGCCCATCTCAGTGGCTGGGAATTGATTTTAAGCAAGCCTAGCCAAGGCAGGCTAAAGTGCTCTAGAGGACTAAACGAACGCGAAAGGCAGTGGAAGAAACAAAGACTGCAATTCTTAGGCAAGTCCCGATGGTGTCCGGGGCTTAGAGCCAGCGGACAGGAACAGCACATGACCTAGTGAGACACCAGATGGGGTGCCTAGGGGTGTGCTTCTTCCACCCCTCCCTCAATCCCAGGCCCAAGAATTCTTCAGTCAGCGTATGGTGAATGCTACCAGGCCTAAGACTCACCCTTCAAGGCAGTAGACTCCCCTCTGACCCAGAGCAGATACTGAAATGCTGTCCAAGAGCCTAGTCCTGGAATCAGGGACCCCAAGAGTGCCCTTGGTGCTCTATTCCACATGGTCAAGCTGTTACCTGAAGCCAGCACATCTCAGAGTCTCACCCAAGGCCCATGGCATATTACCTGACTATCACTTTTGGTTATTCAGGTCCCAAGGTCTCTTTAGTCAGCAGGTGATGAATCGTGCCAGGAGTTGGTACTTCCCTTCAAGGCAGTGGGTTCTCTTCTTACCCAGGGTGTGTCTATAAATGTTGTCCAGGAGCTAAGGCCTGGGACTGGGGCCTCACAACCCTGCCTGGTGCTCTATCCTACTGTGGCTGAGGTTATGTCCAAGATGCAAGACAAGGTCCTCTTTACTCTTCAGTAAGCAGGTCCCTGATCCTGTGCCTTCTGACTGGGTGAGACCCCCCTCAACAGGGGTTGCCAGGCACCTTACTCAGGAGAGTTCTAACCGGCATTAGGTCAGTGCTCCTCTGGGACAGAGTTAGCAGAGGAAGGACCAGACAGCCATCTTTGCTGTTTGAACCCTCCACTGGTGACACCTCCAGGTATGTGAGGGACCCAGGAACATAGGGTCTGGAAGGGACCCCCAGCAAACCACGGTAACCCTACAGAAGAGGGGTGTGATTGTTAAAAGAAAAACAAACAGAAATCAACAACAACAGCAACAATAAAAGTCCCTACAAAAACCCCATCCAAAGGTCAGCAGCCCCAAAGACTGAAACTAGATAAACCCACAAAGATGAGGAAGAATCAATGAAAAAAATTGTGAAAACTCAAAAAGCCAGAGTGCCTCTTCTCCTCCAAATGATCACAACACCTCTCCGGCAGAGGCACAGAACTAGGTGGAGGCTGAGATGGATGAATTGACAGAAGTAGGCTTCAGAAAGTGGGTAATAACGAACTTCACTGAGCTAAAGGAGCATGTTCTAACCCAATGTAAAGAAGCTAAGAACTTGGCTCATCCCATTCCTGGGTATGTACCCAAAGGAATATAAATCATTCTAATATAAAGACATATGTATGCGTATGTTCATTGAAGCACTATTCACAAAAGCAAAGACGTGGAATCAACCCAAATACCCATCAGTGGTAGACTGGATAAAGAAAATGTGATACATATACACTATGGAATACTATGCAGCCATAAAAAGGAACTAGGTCATGTCCTTTGCGGGGACATGTACGGAGCTTGAAGCCATTATCCTCAGCAAACACAGGAAAAGAAAACCAAACACTACATATTTTCACTTATAAGTGAGAGCTGAACAATGAGAACACATGGACACAGAGAGGGGAACAACACACACTGGGGCCTGTCAGGGTGGGGTGAGCAGGGGAAGGGAGAGCATCAGGATAAATAGCTAATGCAAGCAGGGCTTAATACCTAGGTCACAGGTTGATAGGTGCAGCAAACCACCATGGCACACATTTACCTATGTAACAAACCTGCACATTCTGCACATGTATCCTAGAATTTAAAATTAAATTAAATTTAAAACAATGAAACTACCACTACCATATGATTCAACAATTCAACTTCAGGATACATACTCAAAAGAATCGAAAGCAGAGTGTCAAAGATATATATGTACACCCATGTAGCAGTGTTATTTCCAATAGCTAAAAGGTGGAAGTAACCCAAATGTCTATAGATGAATGAATGGATAAACAAAATATGGTATACACACAATGATATACTATCCAGCATTAAAAAGGAAAGAAATTCTGACATGCTATGATATGGATGAACCTTGAAAAGATGGTAAGTGAAATAAGCCAGTTACAAAAGGGCAAATACTATATGCTTGCACGTATATGAGGTTCCTAGAGTAGACAAACTCATAGAGCCAGAATGGTGGTTTCCAGGACCTGGGATGGGGTGAATGGGGAATTATTGTTTAATGGGCATGGAGTTTTACTTGGGGAAAATGAAAATTTTCTGAAGATGAATGGTGGTGATGGTTACACAACAATAAAAATGTACTTAATGTTACTGAACTGTATCCTTAAAAATAATTAAAGTGGTAAATTTTGGGTTTTTATTTGCTAGATGAAAACATTTCTAGAGATTGGATGTACAATGTGACTGTGCTTAATACTACTGAACTGTAGGATAACTGAAAAATAATTAAGATTTAATTTTATGTTATGTGTATCTTACCACAATTAAAAATAATAATAAAAAAACTTAAGAAGGAATTAGCCTTTAGTCTACCAATTATACTTGAAATTTGATGTCTAATTGTCCTATGTCCAGCCATTGAGTTGGAGGATTTGTGAACTAATGCCAACTACAGTTGGCAGCAGAATATAAGAGCAATAGAAATATGTCAGGTCTGACTCAAGCAAATGGTTTATTCTAGGCTGTGAGCAGAGCAGTGAAAAGAACAGGAACTTTAAACTTTATCAAGAGTGATGTAGACTGACCTAAGTAGCTACAAGAGCCATCCCCTTACAGAAACACTGAAAACCAACCCAAACTGTAAGAATCAACTTTGCCAGAATGCTGGAAAACAGTAAAGGTTTAGAGTAAACAAGCGAATGCTGAATGAAGAAAAAGGCAACTTAAAAATGACAGGAAAGCTCTGTGGTGTTTTTACATGCCATTTTCCCACCCCTTCCCCAGTGTAGTAGCAGTCTTGAAGATAGCAGCCTATATTCCCAGTGTGGAACCCTGTCCCTGATTCTAGAGGAAGCAGCATAGACCTTATTCAGAAAGAATTATGTTTGGTCTAATTTGTCTGGGAACTACCAGGAAGACTAATTCAAGGAATGTGGCTTTGTTTGGCCTAACCTAGGGCTCACACAGGATGGAAGAGTAGAGGGCATTTTTCAAAACCATGGTAAGAATAACAAGCAAGCCATAGACACCTGGAGCAAAAGATTACAGTGAAACATACAATAGAGTGTTCAAAACCTGGGATTAAAAACTGAGGAGAGAGTTTCTTTGGAAATTAAAACATTCAAAAGTGACCATGTATCCTATGGGATTTAGAAAGCTATACATATACCCATGCCAGATGCACATTCAGAAAACAACAATAACAACTACAAGTTTTTACCTCTGGCCAATCTGTAGGCTCAGTGCAAGCAGACAGTGAAGGGGAAGGTGGAATTGGGAATGACAGGACTAAGAATTAAAGGAGTGCCCAGTACAGAGCCAATCTGCAAAGAGTAGGAGAGAGTTTTATGCTTATTTTTTCCCTTTTTTTCTCCCTTAGTTGCAATATCTATTCCTGGCATTCAAGGAAATCCCTGTCGAAACACTAGTTGAACAAAACATAAAGAAACATAAATTTCAGAGACCGCATATGACTAAGAATACAAACTTTACATTAATTCAGAAAATTGCTTTAAAAACAAACAATATAAAGCACAAAACAGAAACAAATCCTGAAGAGTGGGAAGATTCTGATTTCAAGTTAACCCATTTTAATACTGACAATGTTCAATTTTCCATGGAAAATTATGAAGCATGAAAAGAAATAAGAAAGTATAGTCCATTCACAGAAGAAATTAATAGAAAGTGTCTTTAAGGAAGTATAAACATTGGATTTACTGCACAAAGATTTAACTCAGTCATCTTAAATATGCTCAAGGAGCTAAAGGAACCCATGAGAACAATGTATGAATAAATAGAGAATATCAACAAATATATAGAAATTATAAAAAGAAACCAGAGTCATTTTTTAAAAATATTTTCCTCCTTGTATTATATTCAGCTGACACATAACAATTGTACATATTTACGGAGTAAAATGTGATATTTTGATACGTGTATACAATGTATAATGATCAAATCAGGGTAATTAGCATATATATCCCCTCAAATATTTATCATTTCTTTGTGTTGAGAACATTAAAAATTCACTGTTCTGTTTGAAAACAAATAATAGATTATTATTAATTATACTCATCATACAGTGCTATGGAACACTAGAACTTACTTCTCCTATCTAGCCATAATTTTATATCTGTTAACAAACTTCTATCACCTCTACCCCCACTCAATACCTTTCCCAGCCCCTAGAAACCACTATTCTATTCTCTACTTCTATGAAATCATTTTTTTTAGCTTATATATATGAACATTCAGTATTCATCTTTCTGTGCCTGGCTTATTTCACCTACCCTAATGTCCTCCAAGTTCATCTATGTTGCTATGAATGACAGGATTTTATTCTTCTTTCTGGCTGAATATTATTCCACTATGTATGTATACCACATTTTCTTTACCTGTTCATCTGTTGATGGACATGGATGCTTATTTATATCTTGGCTATTGTGAATAGTGTTTCAAAAAACACAGGAGCTTGTGTTTTGGACTTATTGATTTCTTTTCCTTTGGATATATACTCAGTAGTGGAATTGCTGGATCATATGCCAATTCTATTTTTAGTTTTGTAAGGAAGCACCATAGTGTTTTCTATAATGGCTGTACTAATTTACATATCCACCAACAGTGTATAAGAGTTCCCTTTTCTCTGCATTCTTGCCAGCATTTGTTATTGTCTTTTTGATAATAGCCATTTTAACTGGGGTGAGGTGATGTCTCATTGTCATTTTGATGTTCACTTCCCTGATAATTAGTGATGTTGAGCCTTTTTCATATACCTGTTTGCCATTTGTATGTCTTCTTTTGATACCTGTATATTTACCTCATTTGCCCATTTTTACATTGAATTATTGGTGTTTTGTTGTTGAGTTGTTTGGGTTTCTTGTGTATTCCAGATATTAATCCCTTATCAGGTGAATAGTTTGCAAATATTTCCGCCATTCTCTAGGTTGCCTTTTTATTTATCGTTTTCTTTGCTGAACAGAGCTTCATACGTTGACCTAATCTGATTTGTCTATTTTTGCTTTTGTTGCCTGTGCTTTTGTAGTCTTCTCAATAAACCTTTGCCTAGACCAATGTTCTGAAGCATTTCCCTTATGTTTTCTTCTAGCAGTTTCACAGTTTGAGGTCTTATATTTAAGACTAAAAGATGGTGAGTTGACTTTTGTATATGGTGAGAGACAGGGGTCTAGTTTCAATGTTCTCCATATCAATATTTAGTTTTTCCAGCATAATTTATTATGTATTCACTGGCATAATTTATGTATGTATACATGTTGTGTATTTTTATATATTAAATCATTCCGCATCCCTGGGACAAATTTTACTTGATAATGGTGAATGAATGACCTTTTTAATGTACTGCTGAATTTGGTTTGCTAGAGTTCTGTTGAGGATTTTTGCATCTATTTTCATCAGGGATATTGGTGTATAGTTTTCCAGTGTGTGTGCTTGTGTCTTTGTCCGATTTTGGTATCAGGGTAATGTTGGCTTCATAGAATATATTTGGAAGAATTTCCTTATCTTTAATTTTCTGGAGGACTTTGAGAAGACTTGGTATTAGTTGTTTTTTAAGTGTTTGGAAAAATTGAGCCATGATGCTATCAGATGTTGGGCTTCCTTTGACTGGAGACTTCTTATTGATTATATTTAATTATTCATAATTCATCTATTGAAATTTTCTATTTCTTTTTGGTTCAATCTTGGTAGTTTAGGTGTGTGCAGGAATCCATTTGTTTCCTCTAAGTTTTCCAATTTGTTAGCATACAGTTGTTCATAATAGTCTCTAATGGCCCTTTGCAATTCTTTTTTTTTTTTATATAAATACTTTAAGTTCTAGGGTACATGTGCATAACGTGCAGGTTTGTTACATATGTATACTTGTGCCATGTTGGTGTGCTGCACCCATCAACTTGTCAGCACCCATCAATTCATCATTTA
>NW_012117043.1:9511721-9511995 GCF_000951035.1 Colobus angolensis palliatus | reverse complement strand
TAGATCCCATTTGTCAATTTTGGCTTTTGTTGCTGTTGCTTTTGGTGTTTTAGACTTGAAGTCCTTGCCCATGCCCATGTCCTGAATGATATTACCTAGGTTTTCTTCTAGGGTGTTTATGGCATTAAGTCTAACATTTAAGCCTCTAATCCATCTTGCATTAATTTTCGTATAAGGAGTAAGGAAAGGATCCAGTTTCAGCTTTCTAAATATGGTTAGCCAATTTTCCCAGCACCATTCGTTAAATAGGGAATCCTTTCCCCATTTCTTGTTT
>NW_012117043.1:9499508-9508755 GCF_000951035.1 Colobus angolensis palliatus | reverse complement strand
GATCTGCTGTTAGTCTGATGGGCTTCCCTTTGTGGGTAACCTGACCTTTCTCTCTGGCTGCCCTTAACAGTTTTTCCTTCATTTCAACTTTGGTGAATCTGATAATTTTGTGTCTTGGAGTTGCTCTTCTTAAGGAGTATCTTTGTGGTATTCTCTGTATTTCCTGAATTTGAATGTTGGCCTGCCTTACTAGGTTGGGAAAGTTCTCCCGGATGATATCCTGAAGAGTGTTTTCCAACTTGGTTTCATTTCCCCCTCACTTTCAGGCACCCCAATCAGACGTAGATTTGGTCTTTTCACATAATCCCATACTTCTTGCAGGCTTTGTTCATTTCTTTTTCCTCTTTTTTCTTTAGACTTCTCGCTTCATTTCATTCATTTGATCTTCAATCGCTGATACTCTTTCTTCCTGTTGATTGAGTCAGTTACTGAAGCTTGTGCATGTGTCATGTATTTCTTGTGTCATGGTTTTTATCTCTGTCAGTTCGTTTATGGGCTTCTCTGCATTGATTATTCTAATTATCCATTCTTCCATTCTTTTTTCAAGATTTTTAGTTTCTTTGCGCTGGGTACATAATTCCTTCTTTAGCTCTGAGAAGTTTGATGGACTGAAGCCTTCTTCTCTCAACTTGTTAAAGTCATTCTCCGTCCAGCTTTGATCTGTTGCTGGCGATGAGCTACGTTCCATTGGAGGGGGAGATGTGCTCTTATTTTTTGAATTTCCAGCTTTTCTGCCCTGCTTTTTTCCCATCTTGTGGTTTTATCTGCCTTTGGTCTTTGAAGATGGTGATGTGCTGATGGGGTTTTGGTGTGGGTGTCCTTCCTGTTTGTTATTTTTCCTTCTAACAGTCAGGACCCTCAGCTGTAGGTCTGTTGGAGATTGCTTGAGGTCCACTCCAGACACTGTTTGCCTGGGTATCAGCAGCAGAGGCTGCAGAAGATAGAATATTGCTGAACAGCGAGTGTATCTGTCTGATTCTTGCTTTGGAAGCTTCGTCTCAGGGGTGTACCCCGCCGTGTGAGGTGTGCGGTGTCAGTCTGCCCCTATTGGGGTTGTCTCCCAGTTAGGCTACTCCGGGGTCAGGGATCCAGTTGAGCAGGCAGTCTGTCCATTCTCAGATCTCAACCTCCATGTTGGGAGATCCACTGCTCTCTTCAAACCTGTCAGACAGGGTCGTTCGCATCTGCAGAGGTTTCTGCTGCTTTTTTTGTTGTTGTTTAGCTGTGCCCTGTCCCCAGAGTTGAGTCTACAGAGACAGGAAGTCCTCCTTGAGCTGCTGTGGGCTACACCCAGTTTGAGCTTCCCAGTGGCTTTGTTTACCTACTTAAGCCTCAGCAATGTTGGGGCCCCCTCTCCCAGCCTCGCTGCTGCCTTGCAGTTAGATCGCAGACTGCTGTGCTAGCAATGAGGGAGGCTCCATGGGCGTGGGCATGGCCTCCCGGCCAGGTGTGGAATATAATCTCCTCATGTGCCATTTGCTAAGACCCTTGGTAAAGCACAGTATTGGTGTGGGAGTTACCCAATTTTCCAGGTATTGTGTGTCTCAGTTCCCTGGATAGGAAAAGGGATTCTCTTCCCCCTTGCACTTCCCAGGTGAGGTGATGCCTGGATGCCTTGATGCCTCACCCTGCTTCAGCTCTCACTGGTCGGGCTGCAGCAGCTGACCAGCACTGATTGTTTGGCACTCACTAGTGAGATGAACCTGGTACCTCAGTTGAAAATGCAGAAATCACCCATCTTCTGTGTCACTCACACTGGGAGCTGGAGACTGGAGCTGTTCCTATTCAGCCATCTTCTTTAAGGATAATCAATCCTTTGCATTTCTATGGTGTCAGTCATAATGCCTTCTTTTTTATTTCTAATTTTATTTGTTTGGGTCTTTTTAATCTTGTTTACCTATTGGTTTCTCAATTTATCTTTTCAAAAAGCCAATTTTTGTCCAGGCACAGTGGCTCACACCTGTAATCCCAGCACTTTGGGAGGCTGAGGTGGGCAGATCATGAGGTCAGGAGATCAAGACTATCCTGGCTAACACAGTGAAACTCCATCTCTACTAAAAATACAAAAAATTAGCCAGGCATGGTGGCAGGTGCCTGTAGTCCCAGCTACTTGGGAGGCTGAGGCAGGAGAATGGTGTGAACCTGGGAAGCAGAGCTTGCAGCGAGTCAAGATCGTGCCACTGCACTCCAACCTGGGTGACACAGCAAGACTCCATCTCAAGAAAAAAAAAAAAAAGCCAATTTTTATATCTTTTGTATATTTCCTAGTCCTGATTTCATTTGTTTCTGCTCTAATCTTTATATTTTTATCATTAATACTAATTTTGGGTTTACATGGTTTTTGTATTTCTAGTTGCTAGTTGTTTCTGATGTATTCAACTGTTCGTTTGAAATATTTCTATTTTTTTTTTTTTTTTTGAGATGGAGTCTTGCTTTGTCACCCAGGTTGGAATGCAGTGGCATGGTCTTGGCTTACTGCAACATTTGTCTCCCAGGTTCAAGCAATTCTCCTTCCCTAGCCTCCCTAGTAGCTGGGACTATAGGCATACTCCACCATGCCTGGCTAATTTATATATATTTAGTAGAGAGGGGGGTTTCACCATATTGGTCAGGCTGGTCTTGAACTCCTGACCTCATGATCTGCCCACCTCAGCCTCCCAAAGTGCTGGGATTACAGGCATGAGCTACGATGACCGGCCAATATATTTTTACTTTTTTGATGTAGGTATTTCTTGTTATAAACTTCCCTCTTCATACTATTTTTGCTGTACTCCATAGGTTTTTGTACAGTGTGTGTTTTCATTTGTTTCAATTTTTTATTAATGCCTTTCTTAATTTCTTTATTGACCCATTGGTTATTCAGGAGCATGCTGTTTAATTTACATGTATTTGTACAGTTTTGAAAGTCCCTCTTATTATTGATTTTCAGTTTTAATCCATCATGGTCAGAAAATATACTTAATATTATTTTAATTATTTTTAAGCTTGTTGAGTCTTATTTTATGGTTTAACATATGGTCTATCCTGAAGAATGTTTCAAGGGCTGATAAAAAGAATGTGCATTCTGCAGTTGTTGGATTAAATGTTTTATAAACATATGTTAGGTTCATGTCATCTAAAGTGCAGTTTCAGTCCAATGTTTCTTTTTTAATTCTCTGTCTAGATAATTTGTTTGATGTTGAGGGTTGGGTTCAAAGTCCCCAAGTATTGTAGTAGTGGAGTCTACCATTCCCTTTAGAGCTAAACATTTGCTTCACATCTCTGGGTGCTCCAGTGTCGGGTGCATACATATTTACAATTGTTACATTGCTGAATAGATCCCTTTATCATTATATAATGATCTTCTTTGCCTCCTGTTATAGTTTTTGACTTAAAGTCTGTTTCATCCATTGTAATATAACTGCTCCACCTTGCTTTAGATTTCTACTTGTGTGGAAAGTCTTCTTCAATCTCTTCACTTTCAGTCTATGCATGCCTTTACAGGTGAAGTGATTTCTTATAAGCAACATGGTTGGGTATTGTTTTATGGGTTTTTATTAAATTCATTTAGCCACTCTACATGTTTTAATTAAGGAATTTAATTCATTCACACTTAAGGTTACTATTGAAAAGAACTTAATCCTCTCATTTTGTTAATTGTTGTCTTGTTGTTTTGTATATCTTTTCTTCCTTTCCCCTTCTCTTATTATTTATCATTGTGATCTGATTTTTTGTTTGTTTGTTTGTTTTTTGTTTTGTAATTGTAAGATCCAGTTCCTTTCACTTTTCCTTTACATATATGTTTTACCAGTGAGGTTTGTTGTTGTTTTACTTTTATGTGTTTTTATGATGGTGGTTATCTTCCTTCACTTCTAGATGTAGGGCTCCCTTGAACATTTCTTGTAACACCAGTTTAGTTACAATTAATTTCCTCAGCTTTTGCTTATCTGGGAAGAATTTTATTTCCCCTTCACTATTGAATTAAATCTTTGCTAAATATGGTATTTTTGGCTGACAATATTTTTCCTTTCAATACTATGAATATATTATCCCATTCTCTCCTGTCCTATAAGGTTTCTGCTGAGAAATCTGTATTATTCTATTGAGGATTCCCTTATATGTTACTTCATGTTTTTCTCTTGCTGTTTTTAGAATTTTCTCTTTCTCTTTAACTTTTGGCAATTTGACCACAATGTGCCTCACAGAGGACCATTTTGTGCTGAATCTATTCAGGAACCTTTGAGTTTCCTGGATCCAGATGCCCATATCTCCCTCCAGATTTGGAATTTTTCAGCTGTCATGTTGTTAAATAGGTTTTCTGTGCCATTTTTGTCTCTTCTCCTGGACCTCACATAATGTAAAATTTTGTTTGCTTAATAGTGCTCCATAAATTATGTTAGCTTTCTTCACTCTCGTTTTTATTTCTTGTTTTTTTTTTTTTCCTGATGGGATAATTTCAAAGGACCTATCTTCAGGTTCAAAGATTCTTCCCTCTGCTGATATAGTCTGCTGTTGAAATTCTCTATTGTACTTTTTATCTTACTCATTGATTTTTTTCTGCTGTAGAATTACTGTTTGGTTTTTCATAATATCTATTTCTTTGTTAAATTTTTCATTCAAATTGCAAATCATTTTCCTGATTTCATGGAATTGTCTATCTGTATTCTGTTGTATATCAGTGAACTTTCTTAAGATCATTATTTCAAACTCATTTTCTGGCAGTTCACTTATTTTCTTTTCTATAGGGTCTGTTACTAGAGAGTTATTGTATTCCTCTGCTGGTGTCACACTTTTTTGCCTTCTTTTGTTTCTTGCATCTCTCTGTTTATTACTGGGAAGGAGGAAAATCCTTGGTCCATAGTCATCTTGGGAGAAAGATTTCAGCCAAACAACAGTTCAGATAGCAGAGAGATTTACAGAAAAAATGGGGAGCAGAAAGCTTATTTAAAAGGACAGTATGCTCTGAAAGATGAGGCAGAGCAGGCTGCTGAAAGAGAATGGGCCAATGGCCCCCTGAGAGTTCTGTGTTGAATTTTTATGGTGTTGGATATTTTTCTTGAAGTTTCTGCTTCTGTCTCAAGTCTCTGCCTTTTTTCCTCTTTCTTCTGTGTCTAGTTTTTCCAGTTTGGCCTTAACTAAAGTTTCCCCACCTAGTTTCCACCCCAGGGTTTTGATATTACTCTATCAGTTGATGTGCATACACAGACCCAGTGTTGGATACGAATTCTATCTAATGGCTGCGTTGCTCATTACCGCCAGCCCAGGAAGGTTGTATAGTGGTGAAATCTAACTTTACTGCACCTGTGTATCTCTTAGGAATTTCTCTTTTGCCCTCTTTCCTCCTTATCAGCATGCACCTAGCAACATCCTGACATTTGAACTGCAGAGTGAATAACCATTAGGCATCTTGAGGGGCTTTCCTTTCTGCATAGGTATTTTGCCTCCTCTCTGCTCATATCTAGTATGCATGTTTTGGATGATCTCCGAGGTGTGAAGTTTTCCAGACCTCTCTTTTCTCATGGACTTCCCAATCCTGCTCATGTCTAGCTATCTGCCTGCTCTAACATGCTAATGCCAGTGCATTTGGTGGGACAATTGCCTCTTCCAAACTTAACAGAGTGGCTTTTGAAGAAAAAGACCTTCAACTGCAGGTGGGTCTTAGGGTGTTGATTGGGAAGAATGTGCTGACTCTTGTTCCAAATAGATGTAGTGATATAGTCTTCATGCAGCTTCTTCAAGTGTGATCAATGTCAGTGGTAACTGTGAGTGTCTCCGTGACCTAGACTGTAGAAGTTTGTGGCAGTGGCAGCAGCAGCAGTGGTGGCAGTGGCGTAGATGGTTAAGGTTCTCAGTGTCAAAAGCTTTTGGAGTTCTCCTATTTTTATTTTCCCCATAATGCAGAGACTTAGCAGAGGGAATCCCTCTTATTTTCAAATATGACACAACTTACAAGCATCTGCAGTGGCACTGGATTCCATGTGCAGATGCTCAGAGTCGCTGTGGAGTCAAGATCCTAGGTCCAGGGTCCAATGAAACTTTGTAGCACATGGATAGTGGGGAGAAGGTTAACTCTCTGTAGCAGGGTTGGATGTATAATGTCTGTAGATCTAGGATATGTGACTCTGAGGCATCCCCTTTTTAGCAATTTAGGACCAGGAGGCTGGGTTGTAGCTCTGATTCTGACCATAGTGGGTAGGGCACAACATTGACCCAGATCTGGGGAAGGACTGCTCTGGAGGTTTGGGCCTGGGGAACAGGTTGTGGCTGTAATTCAGGAGTCATATCCAGTTTGGTTCAGAGGCAACTTGGGTCCCAAGATATGAGGCACTGTGTAGTGATGACTCTAGACCCTGGCATAGTAGGACTTGGCAGTCCAGACTCTGTGAGACCAGGTGCAACAGTAACAAGGACCCCAGAATGGCAGAGCACAGCTGTTGTTTGGGTCCCAGGAGACAGGCAGAAGCACAGTAATGATTTCACTTTCCGGGGAGAAGTATGTCTCAACATCTTAGCTACAGAGAGCTAATCCTGTCCAGGTAAGCAAGGAACTTAGAGGTGTTTGGCATGAAGTGAAGGTGTCTCAGCTATAGTGTGGGATGTACAGCTGCTCACCTTAGCTACGGCACAGATTTCTTAGGAGGCAATGCATTGTTTCTGCTCTAACCTGACAGCTCTTGGCAGTCCAGGGATCATTACTCTGAGATGCAGGATGTCACTTCCACTTAAGTACTGGGGTACTTGTCTGCTCTGAATGGCCAAGGGACCATTTCCTGGGAGGCAGAGTGCTGCTTTAACTTATGCACCAGGGAAGCATTACTCTTCTAGGCAGCCAAGGTACTGTTTTCTCAGGAGACAGGGTACTGCTTCAGCCCAGGCACCAGGAATATAACTGCTCTGGCAGTCAATGCATCATTTCCCTGGGATGCCAGGCATTGCTTTAGCAATGGTGGGGGGAAGGCTGCAGGACTGACTGGAAGATGTACATGGAGCTGCTCCATCAAAGCACCATTTTCCTGGGAGGCAATATTCAATTTCAGCTTAAGTCCTGTGGAGCAGGGCACAGCAGTGACTGGGAGGGTTTTTTGGAACTGCTCTACTAAGGTACTGCTTCCATGAGAGGCAGTGTGGGAGGCTTCAATTCAGGACCCTAGGGGGAGGGCACAGCAGCGACTGGGAAGGGTAGATGGGGCAGCATTGCCAGTGCACCATTTCCCCATGAGAAAGTGTGCAGCTTTAGCTCAGGTCCCAAGGGGCAGGGTACAGAAATGACTGAAAGAGGTAAGTGGAGCAGCACTGCGAAAGCACTGTTTCCTCAGAAGAGAATTCTAAGTTTTAGCTCCAGTCCCCAGGTGCAGGCCTCAGAAGCAACTGGGAGGAGTAGGCGGAGCTGCTTCATCAGCTACTCACAGTTCAGTTTGGGGATGTTGGATCACTGTTGGGGAGAGGTGGTTCCATGGCAGCTTAGCCTCAGGGATAAAAGGGTATTGTGGCTACTCCATTTCACAGAGCCAAGACACACTTCAGCAGTATTTCCAGTTTCAAGATAAAATAGTGTAATAGCTACATGGGGGACAGGGAGTGGGCACAGTGTCAGCTCTTTCTCTGGGGAGAACACAGCTGTGTGGACTCTAGGAGGCTCCCTCAGTTGGGTTTAGTGCCCATGAGGACTGCAAGGGTCCCCAGTCTTGAAAACTGTAAGTGTCCAAGGTGATGATGAAGGATGCTGGGGTCCTCTTGCTTACTTCTTCCCTGCTGCTGATCCTGACTGGAGGATAGGGTAGATGGTGGCATCCAGGTGTTCCTTCCATTTTTTATGAGGCTATCCTGAGTTTCTGTGCTCATTAGTACTTCTGTTACTTTCTGTATATACTCTGGCACTATCCTTTAGTTATTTTCACCAAAATGTGTTTGTTTGTTTGTTTTTAATTCAAAATTTTGGCTATCTTTATGGAGGAGGACAAGTGCTAGGTGATTCTAGTTGGCCATCTTGCTTCCATATAGAAATTATGAAGATGAAAAATATAATAGCTGAAATTTCAAAACTCTCTAGAAGGCTTCAAAAATACATTGAGCAGGCAGAAAAGAGAGTATGAAAACTTGAAGATAAGTCAATGAAATTGTTCAGCCTGAAAAGCAGAAAGAGTATTAAGAAAAATAAACAGAGCCTAAAAGACTTACGGGATATTATCAAGCTAACATATGCTTATTAGGGATCTCAAAGTGAGAGAAAAAAGAGAAAGAGGTATAAAAATTATTTGAAAAAACAATGGCTGAAAATTTCCCAAATTTAATAAAATACATAAAACTTCACATTCAAGAAACTCAATGAACTCCAAGAAGGAAAAATACAAAGAGATTGATTATAGCCAAACTGTCAAAAGTCAGGGACAAAAACAAAATATTAAAAGCAGCAGGAAACATGGCTCATCTCATACAAGGGATCATCAGTAAAATTAATATCAGATTTCTTAATTTCTCATCAGAAATCATGGAGGCCAGAAGATAATGAGGTGACACTTTTAAAATGCTGACCAAAGAAAAAACAATCAAATTTAAAAAAAAAATCCACCTGAGAATCTATACTCAGAAAAATTGCTCATAAAGAATGAAGGAGAAATTAAAACACTCCTGAATAAACAAAAGCTGAGAGACTTCATCACTAATGGGCCTGCCCTATAAGAAATGCTAAAAGAGAGCACTTCAGACAGAAATGAAAGAACACTACAAGTTAGCTCAAAGGAATACAAAGTAATAAAGAACTCCAGCAAAGGTAGCTTCATAGGTAAATATAAAAGCCAGCATTATTGTATTTTGGTTTGTAATTTATCTTTGTATTTCCTACCTCAATTAAAAGACAAACGCATGGTATAATTATTATAAGTGTATGTTAATATATACAAAATAAGACATAATTGACAATAACAATATAAATGGGTGATAAGGTTATATATTATGGTAGCAGAATTTTTATATGCTATTTAGGTTAAACTGTCATCAATTCAAAATAGATTATTATATATTTGGTGTATTAAAAATAATTCTTATGGCAACTACTAAGAAAATATTTGTTATAAATGGTGCTGGGAAAACTAGCTAGCCATAAGTAGAAAGCTGAAACTGGATCCCTTCCTTACACCTTATACAAAAATTAATTCAAGATGGATTAGAGATTTAAATGTTCGACTTAAAACCATAAAAACCCTAGAAGAAAACCTAGGCAATACCATTCAGGACATAGGCATGGGCAAGGACTTCATGTCTAAAACAC
>NW_012117043.1:9498961-9499297 GCF_000951035.1 Colobus angolensis palliatus | reverse complement strand
GCACTATTCACAATAGCAAAGACTTGGAACCAACTCAGATGTCCATCAATGACAGATATGATTAAGAAAATGTGGCACATATACACCATGGAATACTATGCAGCCATAAAAAAGGATGAGTTTATGTCCTTTGTAGGGACATGGATGCAGCTGGAAACCATCATTCTCAGCAAACTATCGCAAGAATAGAAAACCAAACACCGCATGTTCTCACTCATAGGTGGGAATTGAACAATGAGAACACTTGGACACAGGAAGGGGAACATCACACTCTGGGGCCTGTTGTAGAGTGGGGGAGGGAGGAGGGATAGCATTAGGAGATATACCTAATGTAAA
>NW_012117043.1:9489065-9498911 GCF_000951035.1 Colobus angolensis palliatus | reverse complement strand
CACTTGGACACAGGAAGGGGAACATCACACTCTGGGGCCTGTTGTAGAGTGGGGGAGGGAGGAGGGATAGCATTAGGAGATATACCTAATGTAAATGATGAGTTAATGGGTGCAACACAACAACATGGCACATGTACACATATGTAACAAACCTGCACATTGTGCACATGTACCCTAGAACATAAAGTATAATAATACACAAAAGAAAATGAGAGTGAATCACATTGGTACACCACAAACAGCTAATGCAACACAAAAAGCAGTAATGAAAATTAAAGATAATAAAAGTATGACATATTGAAAACATATGTCAAAATGGCAGATGAGTGTGAATCAAATTGGTAAACCACAAAGAGTTAAACACAAAAGAAGGCAATCAAGAAGAAAATTAAGAACAATAAAAGTATGACATACTAAAAATATATGTCAAAATGGCAGAAGTGCTTCCTTGTCAATAATCGCTTTAAATGTAAATGGAATAAACTCTACAATCAAAAGTGAGGGATTAGCAGAATGGATTTTTAAAACCATGATCCAACTATATGCTGTCTACAAGAGACTCATTTTAGATTCAGTGACACATGTAGATTGAAAGTGACAGGATGAAAAAACATAGCCCATACAAACATAACAAAAAGAGAGTTTGAGTGGCTATACTAATGTCAGACAAAACAGACTTTCAATTAAAACCTGCTGCAAGGAACAAAGATATTATATATTGATAAAAGGGTCTATATATCAAGGTAATGTAACAATTATAAACATAAGCACTAAACGACATAGAAAGAGCCCCAAAATACAGAAAGCAAACATTGACAGAATTAAAGGAAAAAATAGTTGTAAATTAATAGAGACCTTTAAAAATAACGAATAGAATACCTACCCGAAGATCAATAAAAAATAGAGGACTTGAACAACACTCTAAACCAACCAGACCAAACAGATATAAAGCACTCCATTCAACAATAGCAGAATACACCTTCTTCTTAAATGTACATGAAACTTCATCAAATTTAGACTGTAAAATGTTGGGAAAGTTCTGTGACAGCTTTTTCAAAAAATGACTTTTTAATAAATGTTGATATTCATGACAAATTTTGGTCTGCGATTTGTCATTGGTAGCTGATAATGAGGCTTTGGAAGCCAATTTTTATTTGTCATATGTAACTATTTTGGAAGCTACCTTTGTGTATCAAAAAGGACTAAACTGTGTTAGGTTACTTTAAAAAAGGTTAAAAGTAGTTTACCTGTCTCTGCAAAGAACCAGCTTTTAGACAGAGTTCTTAGTTGTACTTTTTTCTGTTTATCTTATTAACATTTTAAAATCTTTATCTCCTGTACCTATTTTTCTTAAGTTGCTTAAATATTTGTTCAACTTTGATTTATTTGAATTCATTATTTTTATGTTTTTTATTTAGTAACAAATGTCTAATGAATTTTTAGTACAATTTTAATAATAGCATACAGACTGCATGATGTTTATGCTTCTATGACTTTTATGTTTTAGAGAATGGTAATTCCTACCTTATTGTGTCTTAAGGTTTAACCATTTTGTGTACCTTCCATTTATAAGTGATTGTTTTGTGTTGCTTTCCTAATTTGATTAGCAATTTTTAGTTTCAGTGTACTCAGCTCAGAGCATATGGCCTGTGCCCCATTACAAATTATGAAAATTATTATGCTTCTCAAGGTATGTATGTGCACCTATCTCCTAAAAAGAACAATTTACATATGTATGTATACGTATTTATAAAGAAATATATACATGTATATCTTGCAAAAAAGAAATATGCGTGTGTATATGTGTTTGCCCTGTGGGTTGATTAAATTGAAGGGATATTCTGCTAGCAAGTCAGAGTCTGAAATACAGATGTATAAGATCAACTTATTAATCATCCTTATCCTCATTGTGTGTGTTTATCTGTCACCAAATGAGAGATACGTGTATGCCTATTTTTCTACCTATTTTCTTTAATTTTACTTATTATGATAGCACATTAGTAGTATACAAAGACTCACGGCACTTATACATTCCTTGTAGGTTACATCATTTTTCAACTTTTTAAAGCCATCTTGGTTTGTTTCCTTTAAAGCTTTACCTTGTGTTCAGCATTGTCTGATACTAACATTGCAATCCTTGATTACCTTTGAACACATTTGGTTTTTATCTTTCTATTGTCAACTGTTTTAAATATAGGGCAGTTCACACTCATCTTTGTCATCATGACCCTCATTCTCCACATTATGACACAAAGATATATAGGGACATCTGGCTTTAGTGGCTATTTTAGTTACTCGGCAGTAAACAAATGGATTTATAGTCTCAGAGGAGAAAAGGTAAAACAAATGCTAAGTATTGTGGTTACCATTTTTCTGAGAAAAACACAAAAATAAAACCTCTCAACATAGTGTCCTCTCACCAATGTTTCTCAACTCCTAATCTTATTCTCCTCTTTATAAGTGAGTTCCGACTTTTCCAGGCTTACATTCTATCTTGGGCTTTCACTATTATCTTCACTCTACTGAGAAATGCCATGCTGTATCTCCTTAAATTTTTCTCTTTCCTAGGCCATCTTACCCCCATTATCATTTTACATGCCATTTACACATTTATGGTCCCCACATGTATATTTCCACAGTCAAATTGTCATCTTAGCTATAGACTCACACATGTGAATTCTTTATTTCCCAGTACCCAGATCTGCCTTTTCTCTGACTTTCCTATCTTGGTCTACTACATACTTGGTCATGCTCACAATGTAAGATTCACTGATGTTCTCTTCTTCTTCATCACTCTTTACCTCTGCTTATTCACGAAATCTAACAGAGGCTAACTTCTAAAAATTTGAACCCCAATCATCTCTCTCCTTCTCTGCTGTCATTGCCCTCTTGAGAATTTTTTTTTCTCAAGCAGTTAAAAGGATCTTTTAAAATGCAAATCTTTTTATATCTCACTCTCTGCTTAAAACTATTCTGTGGCTTTCAGTCTTGTATACTATTGGTAGAAATGTAAATTGGTACACCCAATATGGAAAACAATATTAAAACATTAAAATCACAATTAAAAATATAATTAACATTAAAATTTTAAATAATTAAAATTTAAAAATTAAAACTACAATTACCATATTACCCAGCAATCCTACTTTTAAAGGAAACAAAATCAGTATCTTCAAGACATATGTGTACCTCCATGTTCACTGTAGCATTATTCACAAAAGCCAAGATAAGGAAATAATCTGTCTGTTGGTAGGCGAATGGAGTCTGTGGTACACACACACACACACACACACACACACACACATATATATATTAAAAAGAAGAAAATTCTACCATTTGTGAAAACATAAATGAACAAGGAGGACATTATGCTAAGTGAAATAAGCCAGACATAAAAAGACAAATGCTGCTTGATCTCCCTTATTTGTGGAAATTAAAATAGTCAAACTAATAGAAGCAGAGAGTAGAATGATGGTTTCCAGGGGCTAGCGGCTGAGAGAAATAGGGAGATGTTGGTCAAAGGGTACAAAGTTCTAGTTATGAGATGAACAGGTTCTAATGTACAGCATGGGTGATGGTGGATGTGTTAATGTACTGTGATAATTGTTACACAGTGTATACATATATCAAATCAGCACATTGTACAACATAGAGAGGTTTTTCCCTAACTTATGTATCTATTTCTTTAATTTAAAAATATTTAATTGGCAGATAAAGAAAAAATGATAAATTGTTCTATGGTTTTGTATAAAATAACATGGCTCCCTGGTTCCTGCTAACTCCTCTAGCTTTGTCTCAAACAGTTTAACTTCCTTTATTTTATGCAGTTACACCGGACTTTTCTGCATATCTGGAATAAGAGAAGCTCTTTCCTGCCTCAGAGAATATGCAAGAAATGTTCTCTTCCTTTCTTTTTAGCCTCTTGTCCATTATTCCTTCGAGCTTCAGTAAAAATTTTCAAGGGAGTCTTTATAGACCAAATTTGATATTTGTGAGCACGTGTCTCAGATGGCACTCATCAATTCTGTAACAGTTCATTTTGTGTCTTTCTCTTTTAGCTTCATGAAGGTTTGGATTAATCCTGTCTTGGACATCTTTATTCCCCCAGAACCTCTCATACTTTCTGGGATGTAATGGGTGCTCCATACATAGTTATCAACAAGAGATTGAGATGAAGGTAACTAAGATAATTGGTACACACATTTATTTACTCTGTGTTTTATTATTTCTCTTTTAATTTTAAAATTGATGAAAGGATTATTTACTCCAACAGACACAGAACTTATTTATGTTGGCCGGGTGCGGTGGCTCAAGCCTGTAATCCCAGCACTTTGGGAGGCCGAGACGGGCGGATCACGAGGTCAGGAGATCAAGACCATCCTGGCTAACACGGTGAAACCTTGTCTCTACTAAAAATACAAAAAAAAAAAACCGGGCGTGGAGGCGGCGCCTGTAGTCCCAGCTACTCCAGAGGCTGAGGCAGGAGAATGGCGTAAACCCGGGAGGCGGAGCTTGAAGTGAGCTGAGATCCGGCCACTGCACTCCAGCCCAGGCAACAGAGCGAGACTCCGTCTCAAAAAAAAAAAAAAAAAAACTTATTTATGTCATAAAAATAATCTCTAAATCAGAAAATTATTGCAGATGTCAGAAGCACTGTGATTACAAGTTATTTTTTTCTTGAATCCTTCTTTTCTATGAAACAATCTGATAGATTGCTGGAATGTTACCAGGTAATTCTGTCATGTTGGCTAATAATTTCTGATCATTTCAAACATGGACATGTTCTGGTTGACATGTTCTGGGTCTTATAAGCGATCACAACAGTTGAACCTTGGCAGCTACATAAAATGAATCAAAGATATATTCAAATAAACACTGTAGTGACAAACAGCTTTTTCAAAGAGATAGAGTTAACACTTTAAGCTATTATAATGAGCATAGAAATTCAATAATATTTCCACACAATTTTTTCTAAAAGTAAAAAAGAAGTTAACAAACTTAAATGATGTATAAAAGCAGAAAACTCTGCTGAAGGAAAAAATCCTTATTAAGTGAAGGAGGTGCACAGAAATGTGAGATGAGCTTATTTATAAAAATGTCAAAAATAACTTTCAACACATGCTTAAAAAAACCCTCATTTCTTTGCAACTACTTGGGCTGGTTTTCTACTGTGGTTTGACACTTTCCACTGAAGCTTTCTCTATGTTGAATATAAAGAGATTGAAGTAGAATTAAATACTTTTTAAAGTATTCTTTATAATATACAAGTAGTATATGAAGTTTTTGTTACTGGCTTTGTCTGTGGACTCAATTTAAAGGCTTAATACTCTTCAATAATTTCTAAGCTTCCAATAATTCTAAAAAAGTGAATGGAGAATATCCATACAAAACAGCATTGCCAAACCCCAGTGCTCATCTCAGCTAGAAACTGCATGCAAAGTCATGAAATAATAAAAAATAAGCTTATTTTTAAAGTATAAGCAGTTTAATATTTGTTAGGTTTGGGAGCTCTAAGATACTATGTTTTCATCCTCACCTAGTCAAAAAATCTTTTACTGATTATAGCTGTTGCTTGCAAAGGGTGTTTCTTCCAAGTACTACAATTGTACAGATGTGCCTCAGCAGTTGGTACAGGCAACAAGGGAGAAATGAAGTTACCCACCTTCATAGGGACAGTTGGACATACAAATATGATGTCTAGAGAAAAGTTATGAGTTGGATATATAATTTTGGGAGTTATGCCCAAGTAGATGATATTTGAAAGCCAAGAAACCCGTGAAATTGCCAAGTGATGAGTATGGATAGAAAAACAAAAAAAGAGAGAGAGAGAGAAAGAAGAGATCCAAGGATTATAGTCCCAGGTACTATGATACTTAGAGGCTAAGGAAATTAAGTAAAATCAGTAAGGGAAACTAGAAAGGAATGGTCAAAGGGCCTACATAAGTGGAGGATTTAGGTTTTGTTAGGAACATGGGACATTCATCTACAGAACCAGAAGAAAAGGCAGAGGATGTGCTGTAGGTAAATGAATCAAGGTGGTGGTAGAATTAAGATATTTCTTTTCTGACTGCTTCTATTTTCTTGTTGAACTATGAAACAAAGTCATTAGCTGAGAGTGAGAATGTAGGGAAATGTTTTGGGGTATTTGAGGCAAAAAGATAAAGAATGAAACATTCATCTAGGAAAGTGGGAGACTGAATTAACCGAGGAAATGTCCTGACTTCTAGGCAGCTTTAAGGGACCATATGAGATCTGTAATCACGAATTTCAAAGAAGACCAATGAGAGTGGTTGTGTCCTTTCTCTAGCTAGGTTCAATTGGACCTGTGCAGGGGCAGAATAGATGGAGAGTTGGAGTTAATCAGGCTTCGCAAGAGAGTATCGTAAAGAGAGAGAATGTATGCAAAGGATTGATTACAATGTTTGAGTAAGAAGATGCAGTATCATGGGAGGTTAAGGGACACTGAAAAAACATATAACGAATGAATTCTAAGTACAAGTGAGATTCTGAAAAGGCGTTAGAGATGGGGTACTAAAAGGAGTAAACTAGAAAGATAGTGGGTGATATTTGAAGACTGGAATGTTTAAATTGAGACAAAGAAGGGATCACTATCATTGGTACCGCCCAGGCTAGCAAATGACCATAACAAAGAATGATTCATGTATGGTGTAAAGGAAGATTATCGAGAAGCGGAAGTGTATGAACTAAGAAGTGAGGATCAAGAAATGTTGTTGTTGTGGGCATGAAAAGGATCAGAACATGATTGCGGGAGTTGGTGGGATAGCATGAAAGATAAGCTCAATGGCGAAGAGAAGATGCAGAAACAGAGACTAGCTACATAGATATTAAAATGGCCAAGATCATAACAGGAATATGGAGGACAGAGAGTTAAGAATTTCAAAGATGGAGTGGAAGTGACTCAAAAATCAGTTTGAGATGTTAAAGTTGAGTATTTTTAGAGAGAGGAGAGTTGTGGAAGCAGTAATAAGGAATATGAAAAACACTTATTCCATCTCCAAGTTTGGGAGCATGAGGATGAAGGAGGAGAAAAGCACTAGCAAGTGCTTCAGGAAAACATTGTTCTGAGAAAGGCAGATGATGTTTGACTAAAGAGGTAAGGGAAACACTTATAAGCTACAGTAAGATTAAACAGACAGATCAACATCACAGAATATGTGATCCCAAATGGGCCCTGGAACTTAAGGGAATTGAGTGGGGTATGTGTGGGAGAAAGGTGGATATTTCAAAATATGAGAGGGCTAGTTATTTGAAAAAATAAAATTCTGGGGGTCCGACTCAGAAACGGCAGCCTCCATGTTCTATGGTCGGCTCGTGTCCATCACTACCCTTGAGAACCACTGGCCTCGGATGGCCCTGCGGGCCGCTGCTCAGCTGTCCTGGGTGGGAATGTCAGAGGACCAGTGGCGCTTGCTGACTTGCCTTTTCTGGGGGAAGGTTCTGGGAAGTTCTGGATTAATAACCATGGACTCCAAGCACAGCAGCAACAGCAAAAGAATCTCTCACTACATGAATACATGAGTATGGAATTATTGCAAGAAGATGGTGTCTCCGTTCCCAAAGGATATGTGGCACAATCACCAGATGAAGCTTACGCAGTTGCCAAAAAATTAAGTTCAAAAGACGTTGTGATAAAGGCCCAAGTTTTATCTGGTGGTAGAGGAAAAGGAACATTCGAATGTGGCCTCAAAGGAGGAGTGAAGGTAGTTTTTCTCTCCAGAAGAAGAAAAAGCTATTTCTTCACAAGTGATTGGGGAAAAATGGTTTACCAAGCAAATGGGAGAGAAGGGCAGAATATGCAACCAAGTATTGCTCTGTGAGCGAAAATATCCCAGGAGAGACTACTACTTTGCAATAACAATGGAAAGGTCATTTCAAGGTCCTGTATTAACGGGAAGTTCACATGGTGGTGTCAACATTGAAGATGTTGCTGCCGAGACTCCTGAAGCAATAATTAAAGAACTATTGATATTGAAGAAGGCATCAAAAAGGAACAAGCTCTTCAGCTTGCACAGAAGATAGGATTTCCACCTAAAACTGTGGAATCACAGCATAAAACATGGTCTAGCTTTACAGCCTTTTTCTGAAATACGATGCAACCATGATAGAAATAAATCCAGTGGTGGAAGATTCAGACAGAGTTGTATTGTGTATGGATGCAAAGATCAATTTTGACTCTAATTCAGCCTATCACCAAAAGAAAATCTTTGATATACAGGACTGGACCCAGGAAGATGAAAGGGACCAAGATGCTGCTAAGGCAAATCTCAACTGCATTGGCCTCGATGGAAATATAGGCTGCCTAGTAAATGGTGCTGGTTTGGCTGTGGCCATAATGGATATAATAAAACTTCATGGAGAGACTCCAGCCAACTTCCTTGATGTTGGTGGTGATGCTACAGTCTATCGAGTAACAGAAGCATTTAAGCTTATCACCTCAGATAAAAAGGTACTGGCTATTCTGGTCAACAATTTTGGAGGAATCATGCACTGTGATGTTATTGCACAGGGTATAGTCATGGCAGTAAAAGATTTGGAAATTAAAATACCTGTTGTGGTACGGTTACAAGGTACACAAGTCGATGATGCTAAGGCACTGATAGCCGACAGTGGACTTAAAATACTTGCTTGAGATGACTTGGATGAAGTTGCTAGAATGGCTGTAAAGCTCTCTGAAATGGTGACCTTAGCAAAGCAACCACATGTGGATGTGAAATTTCTGTTGCCAATATGATCTGAAAACCCAGTGGATGGCTGAAGGTGTTGAATGACTATAATCATTAAGAATACTGTGTTCTGTGTTATTGTTCTTTTTCTTTTTAGTGTGTGGAGATTGTAATTGCCATCTTGGCACACAAACATTTAAAAGGACTTGGTCTACATTTAATTGAACCATTCAGAATGGACTGCACGAAGCATGTATAATGGAGGTATCTTCTTTCTTTTGTCACAGACAGTCTTTTTTGCTTTTCCTACAAAACATAACTTGCAATTTGACAGTTTATTATTGTTGGATACAAAGTTCTTCACTGATAAGAGTCCTATAAATAAGATAAATATGAAGATAAAGCTTTATTCTTTAGTGTTAAAATACAGTATAGCTAATAACTAGCCTTATTAGTAGACCAGATTAAAACAATGTTTTTTACATAAATACTTTATGTAAAAAGTATTTATCTTCAGCACCAAATACATAATAAATGTATCAATCACTAATTATAAATAGAGCTTTCAAACACTCCTCAGAATATTCTTCTAAGTATTTTGATGAAGTAACTTTGTAATTATTTGAACATTGTTTTAATCATTAGGAAACACTGATAACTGCAAGTCTTCGGATTCTGTCATATTAAGAAACACCTGTAGGTTTGTTTCAAATAAAGGCATATTTACCAAGGACTTGTAGACAAAATTAAGAATGTCAATTTAAGTTAATAAAAATCTCCCAATATGATTTGGAAAATAAAAAATAAAAAAATAAAATTCTGTGTCTTAATTTTTTCTGACTCCCTCATGAATCAGTCATTTCAATGTAAAAATAATTTTAAAGTCCTAGAAGATATTTTTAAAGTAATGTAGGGGCAGAACAAGATGGCCGAATAGGAACAGCTCCAGTCTCCAACTCCCAGCGCGAGTGACACAGAAGACCGGTGATTTCTGCATTTTCACCTGAGGTACTGGGGTCATCTCACTAGGGAGTGCCGGACAATCGGTGCTGGTCAGCTGCTGCAGCCTGACCAGTGAGAGCTGAAGCAGGGCGAGGCATTGCCTCACCTGGGAAGCGCAAGGGGGAAGGGAATCCCTTTTCCTAGCCAGGAAAACTGAGAC
>NW_012117043.1:9479421-9483580 GCF_000951035.1 Colobus angolensis palliatus | reverse complement strand
ACATGGCACAAGTATACATATATAACAAACCTGCACGTTATGCACATGTACCCTAGAACTTAAAGTATAATAAAAAAATAAAAATTAAAAAAATTAAAAAAAATAAAAAAATAAAGTAATGTAAAAATGTTCAAGAATGAAGTATTTATGTTTTATTTGGCTGGGTGTGGTGGCTCACACCTGTCATCTCAACACTTTGGGAGACCAAGGTGAAAGGAGGATAGCTTGAGCCCCAGAGTTCGAGACCAGAGTTGGCAACACAGGGAGACCTCGACTTTAAACACACACACACAAAATTAAATAAAGTCTTTTTAAGCATGCAAGGAAATACTCAAACATTAAAGAGAAAACTGACTTTTTATGCTATAAAAGTAGAAAATTCATCCAGGCACAGTGGCTCACGCCTGTAATCTCAGCACTTTGGGAGACCAAGGCAGGTGTATTACATGAGGTCAGGAGTTCAAGACCAGCCTGACCAAAATGGTGAAACTCTGTCTCTACTAAAAATATAAAAAAATTAGCTTGGCATGGTGGCAGGTGCCTATAAGTCCAACTATTTGAGAGCCTGAGGCAGGAGAATCCCTTAAACCAGAGAGGCGGATGTTGCAGTGAGCTGAAGTGCCATTGCACTCTAGCAGCCTGGCCAACAAGAGCAAAACCCCGTCTCAAAAAACAAAAAACAAAAAACATCTAGAAAATTCTTGAATAAACACAAAAACAGCTTGAAAGATAATAAATTTAAAAATA
Organism: Colobus angolensis palliatus; assembly: GCF_000951035.1. Lineage (NCBI taxonomy): Eukaryota > Metazoa > Chordata > Mammalia > Primates > Cercopithecidae > Colobus > Colobus angolensis. Next base: position 9,482,833 of record NW_012117043.1, on the reverse strand, counting down.
TTTGAAATACCTACTGCAGACAAAAGACTAATTTTGTTACCATATGAAAATCACAAACTAATCAATAAAAAGAGTAAATTGATAAAAAATTAATGAATGTTAAAAACAGGTCACAGAAAAAGAAGTATTTTAAAAAGGTGAAAGATTTGTTCATTCTTAACACCGGGGTATAAAAAAAGAAGTATAAATCTCAAAAAAATCTTAAAACACTCAAAATTGAAATTTAAAAAAATGCAAAATAGACCAGCGGGGCAGTGGCTCAGGCCTGTAATCCCAGCACTTTGAGAGGCTGAGGTGGGTGGATCACGAGGTCAGGAGATCGAGACCATCCTGGCTAACACGGTGAAACGCCATCTCTACTAAAATTACAAAAAATTAGCCGGGCATGGTGGCAGGCACCTGTTGTCCCAGCTACTTGGAAGGCTGAGGCAGGAGAATGGCATGAACCCAGGAGGTGGAGCTTGTAGTGAGCAGAGATCACACTACTGCGCTCCAGCCTGGGTGACAAAACGAGACTCTGTCTCAGAAAAAAAAAAAAAGCGAAATAAATTAAATACTATTTAATCGATCAGAATGGCAAAAATGAAAATACTGACCATACTGATAGTTATATGTGATGATTATTTTAAATTATCCATGTGTGCCCATTTTAATCACAAGAGTCTGTATAAAAGGCAGGCAGGAGATCAGAGAGGTGAGAACAAGCTAAGATGCTAGCTTTGAAATTGGAGAAAGGGGCTGTGAGCCTAAGAATGTAGGTGGCATCCAGGAGATGAAGAAGGTGAGGACATAGCTTTTTTCCCAAAGCTTTCGTGAGTATCACAGCCCTGTCAACACCTTGATATTAAAATTCTGATCTCCATAAATGTAAAGTAATACATTTATGTTACTTAAGCCATTAAGTGTGTGGTACTGTGTTACAGTAGCAACAGCAAACTAATACAGTGTGGCTGGAGATTTGGGGTAAAAGATAGGTGGAACTGCTTTAAATAGGAGATAACAGTAAAGGTGATTAGCAGGCTAGATCATATTCAGTCATTCACGATAAGGACTTTTCACTTAACGCTCATAATCTGGGAGCCATTGAAGAGTTTTAAGAAAAGATGTGTCTTTGTTAACTGAGAGACTGTAAATCACTCTGACTGCTTATGGAAAATATGTAATAGGTTGAAGAGGAAATAAATTAGAGGAGTAAGGAGGGTATTGCAATAGCTTAGGAAAAATATGAGGACTGTTTGTTCCAAGGTGATTACGATGAAGGTGCTGAATAGTAATCAGATTTAGATATTGTGCCTGATATATTCCATTGACTCTCCAGATGCATCTCTACCATCCATCTCCCTTTAAAGGCTGACTTGTGTGGACCGTGTCTACTCATTCCACCCTGGTATCAGGTTGACAGAAGAGAGCTATTCATTCCCCTGATTCCCTCCAGAGGACTTGCTACGGATTTGCCTCATCCATCCCACAGGCTCCTCCAAAGCAGCCTCCTCCCCAGGACTCTCTCCTTCCAGTCTGTGGTAACTGCTCCTTCCCTGGCCCCTTCAGTCCTGGGGTTGTTATTCCCCTCAGGTTACTGCACTAGCTCTGTGTTACCCAAATACTCTGCCCACACCTTTATTAAAAAGCTTTTTTATTAAACAGTCACTCAAATTATTCTAAAATGAATGTGCCGTCTGCTTCCTGCTAGGACCACAAGTGACATAAACACATTAAGCAGATTAAGAGCCAGAGGACCTGGTGATGGATTTGTGTGGAGTGTGAGAGAAAGAGAAGGCAAACAAATATCTTGTCTATCTGCTGCTTTATAATATCTTTATTTTCCTAAGGATATATGCCTACTATCACACTATATAACTATCAAATTATTTGATATAATAATCATCAAAATGATATATTTATTCATCCATATAAATTGTATCCAAGATGCGATCATTAGAATTTCACCTACTAGCAAAGAAATCCGTGATCAAAGCTGACAGACAGGAAGCTGAAAAAGCAGGACTTCCAAAACACAGAAGTATCAATGAGATCATATTTTGTGAATATTAGCCTACCTAGTCTGAATAATTAATGAATATAAATTCAGCTCTCCAAAAGTTATTATTACACTTGTACCATAAATAACACTTGCAAAGAATGGAATTAAACTAAATACAAAGCTGCTAATAAATAAAAGGATGATCAGGTTGAGCATAAGCAGAGTAAAAAATTAAACTGAAAAATCTTTAGGAGAATGTGAGAGAATGTGAACAGTGTAATATGGTAGAAATGAAAGGAAACAAGAGTCTTTATGAGTATAAAAAGTAATGGTAATTTCTAGAGGGCTCCATGAAACTTAAAAGTAAAACCATATAACGGTAAAGAGAGGAAATACATGAGCATATATTGTATGATATATGTTCAGGAGGCCTGAGTCCTTTTTCCTTTCTAATTAGAATTCTGTAATTTTTCAAATTTATTACTCAATCTCTGAAAACTTTTTACTCAATAGTTTGAAAACTTTCATTGCTTCTCATTCTTCATTTTACAAATGCATGTAATAATGTCTATACTATTTAATTCAAAACTGTTTTGAGGATTAGACTGCATTTAAAGTAGTGAAAAAGTTGAAACAATTTGCAAATGTATTATTTTTATATATATAAGATATATATATATATATGTGTGTGTCTTAAATATATCTTCCTCTTCTTATATAGCCACAGTCTTATCAGATCAGGGCCCCACTTTTTTGACCTCATTTTACCTTAATTACTTCCTAAAGATCCTGTTTCAAATACAGTTACATTGGGAGTTAGGGCTTTAATGTATGAATTCGGGGGAGGGGGAAACACAATTTAGTCCATGAGAGTGAAGTATTTAGCAGGTGATGCCCAGGACACATGCATGGGAACTGGATGCAAAGGAACCTGGGGAGACTGGGAAAGTTCTCTTTGACTGGAAAATCCCCAAATATAGTAATGGTACTCCAAGAAGACTGGATAGAGAGAGAATATAACAAGTTCCCATTGTATCTAGTAAATTGAATTCAAGAAAATCAGACATGGAGCCATCATTTTAATCAAAGCTCTTTATTGGCAAAATGTAACCATATAACCTACAGAACTGCTGCTTAAATGACGTAGAAATGAGATCTAGACAAAATTAAGACATTGGAGATGTTTACTTCTTATAAACAAGAGATTAGCATTGGAGAGCACAGAAAGAAACCCAGAGGAAGAGAGAAAGGGAGAAAGGGGAAGTGGGGACATTACTCTCGGCTTAGTGGAAAACATTGATGAATTTTCTACCTTGTAAGAAAAGTTTTTGCCGCATAGCAAGATGGCCGAATAGGAACAGCTGCAGTCTCCAACTCCCAGCACGAAGGACACAGAAGACTGGTGATTTCTGCATTTTGAACTGAGGTACT
>NW_012117043.1:9470090-9473473 GCF_000951035.1 Colobus angolensis palliatus | reverse complement strand
ATGGGTGCAGCACACCAACATGGCACAAGTATACATATGTAACAAACCTGCACGTTATGCACATGTACCCTAGAATTTAAAGTATAATGAAAAAAACATATATATATATATAGGTAGATCAAAAAAAAAAAGTTTTTGCCAACAAGTTTTAAAAGAATTTTGTAAACAGTGTTAATTAGCATGATATAATGATTTCTTTTATATTCAATATAAATCTTTATTCAAGTTATTTGAATAACTTGACCTTCTCTACTACCAGATACTCAAATTAAGCCTGCTATACTTTAATCAGGCATTAAAATATGCAATATATATTTTAAATGGGTTCTGTTCTATCCAAATTAGGGTGTAAAGCACACAATTTTGATTCATCCATTCTCAAAGTTCCCTGAAGATAAATTAATCAGTAAAATGAAGAAAATTCTAACTTGCTACTGAAAACTAGAGAAAGAGTATTTTAATGTATCTGATAATTGAAAAGTTTCAGCAGGAAGTAATTTATGCCAGATCAACTAACTTGTTGCCATTCATGGAATGTGCCAATAGATGCTGCCCTGAGAAATAAAAGAGAGGCCAACAGTGTCCACCAGGGAATCATACCTCAATTATCTGACTAGACTATGCTGTGAACCACTCATTCCTGAGAATGAGTGAATGTCATATCACCAGGCATATGAAATATCCCAGGAATTTAAGTATAGGTCATTCTAAGTCTCTAATGCAAGAGCATTCTGTAAAACAGAGGTTGTCCGGGCACTGACACACCCACTACACTTCATGCTTCTGGCACCATGGGCAGTTGGCAAATGTTAGCCTATCATCTGCCTGAAAAATAACCCAGATTGTGTGGTTTAACTAATTTTCTTTGGCGCATTTCAGACAATATGAAATCAAAACAAGTTGGGTTTTTTTCAGCATTCCCAGAAGCAAAACAAAACTATCCTAATGTAGTTAAGGCCACTTTTAACCTATTTTAGATCACAGCAGGAAATATAATAACAGATTTTCTGTGCTTTTTGGCATAAGAGAAATCATGAAACCATTTCATTGTTATCAGTTATGTTGGTTACCTCTAATAACTTTTTTCTTTTGTTCTATTCTGCCTTTTCTAGTCACCATTCTTTCAGTCTTTGATAAAGAAGCTGCCCAGCTCTTAGGAGTACTTTACCTGAGAGCAAATGAAAACATTTGCCTACTAAAAGTGAGTGATAGTGAAAGACTCCCTTTCGGGTGGACTGAGGTTGTAGCTGAGAAGCCACTTTGCACTCTTTGGGGCCTGACCTTCTCTACTGCCAGATACTCAAATTAAGTCTGCTGTACTTTAATACAGAGGAGGATATGACCACCATGAAAAAATACAAACTCACCGAAAACAAAATAATGTAAGTCCCAAGTCTTACCCTGGTGATTTTTTTTTTTTTTTTTTTTTTGTGGGTTTTTACCTTGGAGTGCTCTTGGACTCAACTATGTCCACCTATCACTAAGTACCTGATCCAAAACAAAAAATACTGGTGTATTAGTCTGTTTTTACACTGTTGACAAAGACATAACTGAGACTGGGAAATTTACAAAAGAAAAAGGTTTATTGGACTAGCAGTTCCATATGCCTGGGGAAGCTTCACAATCATGGTTGAAGGCAAGGAGAAGCAAGTCACATCTTACGTGGGTGGCAGCAGGTAAAAAGAGAGCTTGTGCAGAGAAACTCCCATTTTTAAAACCATCAGATCTCGTGAGACCAATTCACTATCACAAGAACAGGACAGAAAGACCTGCCCCCATGATTCAATTACCTCCCACCAGGTCCCCCACTCACAAAACATGGGAATTGTGGGAGCTACAAGATGAGATTTGGGTGGGGACACAGCCAAACCGTATCATTCCACCCCAGCCCCTCCCAAGTCTCATGTTCTCATATTTCAAAACCAATCATGCCTGCCCAACAGTCCCTCAAAGTTTTAACTCATTTCAGCATTAGCTCAAAGTCTACAGTCTGAAGTCCAAAGTCTCATCCAAGACAAGGCAAGTTCCTTATGCCTATGAACCTGTAAAATCAAAAGCAAGTTAATTACTTCCTAGATACAACGGGGATATAGGCATTGGATAAATACAACTATTCCAAATGGGAGAAATTGGAAACGGCAAAGGGGCTACAGGCCCCATGCAAGTCTGAAATCCAGTAGGGCAGTCAAATCTTAAAGCTCCAAAATGATCTCCTTTGACTCTCTATCTCACATCCAGGTGACACTGATACAAGAGGTGCTCCCATGGCTTTGAGCAGCTCTGCCTATGTGGCTTTGCAGGGTACAGCTTCCTTCCTGGCTGCCTTCATGGGCTGTTGTTGAGTGTCTGTGGCTTTTCCAAGCACATGGTGCAAGCTGTCAGTGGATCTACCATTCTGGGGTCTGGAGGACAGTAGCCCTCTTCTCACTGCTCCATTAGGTGGTGCCCCAGTAGGGACTCTGTGTGGGGGCTTCAACTCCACATTTCCCTTTCGCACTACCCTATCAGAGGCTCTCCACAGGGTCCCACCTCTGCAGCAAACTTCTGCCCGGGCATCCAGATGTTTCCATACTTCCGAAATCTAGGCAGAGATTCCCAAACCCCAATTCTTGACTTCTATGCACTCGTAAGCTCAACACCACATAAAAACTGCCAAGGCTTTGGGCTTGCACCCTCTGAAGCCATGATCTGAGCTTTACATTGGCCCATTTCAGCCCTAGCTGGAGTGACTGGGATGCAGGGCACCAAGTGCCTAAGCTGTACATAGCATGGGGACCCTAGGCCTGGCCCATGAAATGATTTTTTTCCTCCTAGGCTTCCAGGTCTGTGATGGGAGTGACTGCCGCCTCTGATATGCCCTGGTTACATTTTCTCCATTGTCTTGGTGATTAACATTCAGCTCCTCATTACTTATGCAAAGTTCTGCAGCTGGCTTGAATTTCTCATAAAATGGGATTTTCTTTTCTATCATACTGTCAGGCTGCAAATTTTCTGAACTTTTATACTCTACTTCCCTTATAAAACTGAATGCCTTTAACAGCACCCAAATCACATCTTGATGATGCTTTGCTGCTTAGAAATTTCTTCTCCAGGCCAGGCACAGTGGCTCACGCCTGTAATCCCAGCACTTTGGGAGGCAAGGTAGGTGGATCACGAGGTCAGGAGTTCAAGACCAGCCTGACCAACATGGTGAAAACCCGTCTCTAATAAAAACACAAAAATTAGCTGGGCATGGTGGCAGGCACCTGTAATCCCAGCTGCTCGGGAGGCTGAGGCAGGAGAATCGCTTGAACCCAGAAGGTGGAGGTTGCAGTGAGCCAAGATAGCACCATTGTACTCTAGCCTGGCCAACAGAGTGAGACTCTGTCTAAAAAAAAAAAAAA
>NW_012117043.1:9453814-9470040 GCF_000951035.1 Colobus angolensis palliatus | reverse complement strand
AAAAAAAAAAAAAAAAAGAAATTTATTCTTCCAGATACCCTAAATCATCTCTCTCACATTCAAAATTCCACAAATCTCTAGGGCGAGGGTAAAATGCCACCAGTTTCTTTGCTAAAACATAAAAGCCACGTTTGCTCCAATTCCCAACAAATTCCTCAACTCCATCTAAGACCACCTCAGCCTGAACTTTATTGTCCACATCACTATCAGGGCTTTTGGTCAAAGTCATTCAACAAGTTTCCAGAAAGTTCTAAATTTTCCACAGTTTTCTGTCCTCTTCTGAGCCCTCCAAACCGTTCCAACCTCCGCCTGTTATCCAGTTCCAAAGTCGCTTCTACATTTTCGGGTATCTTTTCAGCAACACTCCACTCCCAGTACCAATTTACTGTATTAGTCTATTTTCACGCTGCTGATAAAGACATACCTGACTGAGACTGGGCAATTTACAAAAGAAAGAGGTTTATTGGGCTTACAATTCCACATGGCTGGAGAGGCCTCACAATCATGGTGGAATGCAAGGAGGAGCAAGTCACATCTTATGTGAATGGCAGTAGACAAAGAGAGAGCTTGTGCAGAGAAACTCCCATTTTTAAAACCATTGGATCTCATGAGACTCATTCACTATCATGAGAATAGCACAAGAAAGACGCATTCCCATGATTCAATCATCTCCCACTGGGTCCCTCCCACAACATGGGGGAATTATAGGAGCTACAAGATGAGATTTGACTGGCGACACACAGCCAAACCATACCAATCGGTGTTAAAAATGCAATGATTTTGCCTGTATTTAAGAGATCATCTAGATGCTTGGAAATATTCCAGTGCTGACTGTCCAGATAAAAACAAGTAAAAATCAAGTGCAAAGAATGACCATACCTAAGCCCTCCAATGTAAGATTTTACTTAGGAAAGCTAAAAGAGGCTACTGTGTTAGAGATACTTGATCACATAAGTAAAATAATAAGATTTATATGTCCCTTCTCTTCTTATGGGCCACTGTGGATTAACATTCTGCAATATTGTGCCTAAGTATATCCCAAAATTGAAGAACAAGAAGTATAATAATTATGTTAAAAAATAAATGCTTGTTTGAAAATTTCTCAGTTATGTTTTGTTGATTGTTTATACACACATATTTATGAAGCACCATTAAGTTCTTTCTTTACCAATCACTAGGTCTATAACCGTCTAAGCCTGGGTTTCTCAGAAAGGAAAGCCTGCATCCACAACTTGCGTTCCATTCTTTGATTGGGATAGGTACCATTTAACTGGAGAAGCAGGAGTTGATGAGGGTAGGAGAAAGGATAATATGAGGGTGTAATACTCAGTTAATTGCTGATTGTCTTCAAGTATGAGGAATTTGCCATTCTGGTGTAACCATCTTTCAAGTGCCCACAAAAAAATCCTTCATCTTGGTACTGTGCTCTCAGCTTTTTATTCACCTACTCCCATTCTCATTGTTCAAACATTTGTTTTATGCATACTAGCCTCTCCCACACTTCTGGGTTATACATGGGTGGTGGAATCAGGTCCCACTGACTCTGATCATTCAGAGCAACAAGAGGACCCCCTAGGAGAAAGACATGTGCTGTCACTCTGTGCCTACATGAGATCTGTCACCTCAGCAGGAGCTGGGTAAAACTCATACAAAACCGGTGGGATAAACTGGGTAGCATAAATGGAATTCCTTTAATCATCCTTCCATTCATATTCCAGGTTCTGTTCTCAGCTTAGTGATACAAAGATTAAATGGCACAATTCCTATACGGAAATAAATTAAATTATAGTAAAGACACAGACCAAAAAAAGGAAACTAATGTTAAAGTGTGTCAGTACTAACTTGAAAATACATACAAATAAACTTGTAAGTCTGTCTGCTGAGATTAAGCTATGAATTGAAAGAAAACATTCATTGGGCAGAAATGTAACCGAATGAGTAAGGATTAACCAGGCATGAAGGCTGGGAGGAAGACCTTGGAGGCTGAGTTTGTTAAAGACTTTCTGACATATGCAGGGTAAAGGACAAGTCACTATTGTTAAAGCTTCATATACCATGAGGGAAGGAGAGAGATTAGACCAGGCTGGTTTGAAGAGAACAGATTATCATTAACATTTTTTGTCCTTTGAGAAAAGTGATATTTATGGTAATGGTAATGAGGAGTCATTTAGAAAAATAATTGAGCAGTAATAGTTGAAAAAAGGTACATGTTAAATAGATTGATCTCACCATAATGTGGGGGATGGACTACAGGGGTGAAACCAGGCCATAAATCAACCAGAAAAAGAGACTAATAAAATTCTTGGGCACCCATTCTTCCTGCTTCACATGGCTGTGGGAAGGATGAAATGAAACCATAGATGTGGATGCCAGAGGAACTATAAAACGTCACAGAAGGCCGGGCTCAGTGGCTCATGCCTGTAATCACAGCACTTTGGAAGGTCAAGGTGGGAGGATGGCTTGAGCCCAGGAGTTCAAGAACAACCTAGGCAACATAGGGAGAACTTGTCTCTACAAAAATTAAAAAATTAGCTGGGCATGGTGGTGCATAACTGCGGTCTCAGCTACTTGGGAGACTGAGGTGGGAGGATCTCTTGAGCCCAGGAGGATGGGGCTGCAGTGAGCCACGATCATGCCACTGTACTCCAGCCTGGGCAACAGAGAAGACCCTGTCTCAAAAAGAAAAAAAGAACCCATAATAGAGAATGAGAATGAGATATCCATAGTAATGCTGTGTATATCTCTGTTGTCCTTTGCCCAAGGTAGGTCTTTACCCTATATCCGTCAGTCCCCAACCTTCAGAGGTTCTGACTAAGCAGATCTACTGTTCAGCATTCATATTTTGAAAAAACTGCCCCAATGATTCTGAAAAACACTGAATTTTTTTGAGTATTTGACTTTCCTTACAAACCAATGCAAACGCAAGTGGTGGGTTTTTCTTCACAAGACTGGGTAATGATTTGGTCCAGAAATCACCCAGTCATCATCATAAGCCAGGATATTCTCAGCTCAGTATGCAACATGAAGAGATGACAAAAGCTTTCTTCGGTAACATGTCCCTTTCTTTCCTCTGGGGTCTGATTAAAGGTGTTCTGCCTAAGTTTTTCAGCAGTTGTAGTTTAAAATCTTCTACATCTGCTGAGAGATAATGTCATTTCCCTCAAACCAGATGGATTATATTCCTGAGAGATATGCACAATGTTTATTTTCTTCAAAGACCCAGAGGAATCAAGGAGACTGGCAGGATACAAGCAATTAATATTCACATTTCCACTCAGCTGCGTTTGCACACCTGAGAGTAATCGCAGGCATGATGTAGTGGAGAACCGGATGGACTTCTATTTGATCTGATTTCACTGGACTGCCTTTTAAATTTGGGGACTACATTCTGAATTTTCACTTTTGTATAGTTATGTTCCCACAGTTTTGGGGCCTAAACAGAAAGCATCAGATTTTGAGTGGCATTTTGAGGAGCAATTTGACAATTCAAACTCAAGAGAAATTTGGAGCTACACAAGTCTTTCCCTTTCTTTCTTTCTCTCTTTCTCTCTCTCTCTTTCTTTCCTTCCTTCCTTCTTTCTTTCCTCTCTCTCTCTCTCTCTCCTTCTTTCTCTCTCTTTCTTCCTTTGTCATTATGCCTAGGTAATAATCACAGGAATACATTTCTACTAACAAACAGGAACACATCAAATCGCATTTAAAAATGTTCTCCACATCAATTTAATTTTGAACTTAGCTCCTCTCTCACTAGGCTAGTAGGAAGCATTCTAAGATAATCTTAGGATACCCTAAGTTATACCACAATTCCTGCATCTAGAACTATAATTCCAAGTAATGTGTTATTGATCAGCTGTCCACACAGGCTACCCCTGTTCTAAGAGACTTACTGTCCCTGTCCACATCAGTCATTCAGGTCTGGAAGTCTTCTGTTATTTTGTGTGACTCCATCCCCTCTGCTATCTCCCTAGGGCACTCACTATTTGTGGGTCCCCAGAGCCTCACACACCATTCTCTTCAACCTTTCTTCCAGCCTATAAAAATCTCCTTCAAAGCTGACACGCAAAATATTACACATTTATTTTCTTGAAATTGTACACCACTTGCTCTTGAATTACCATTTTGGTTAAAGAAGAAACAAATACTAAGCTCACGAACAGTAATTTAGTTTTATCCATTCTAAACCTATTGGCTAAATATTTAATTCATTTAAAGTTCAAATTTCATATTAGGTCTTTTTTTAAAATAAAAAAGAAAACTCTTCAAGCCCTTTGCTTTGTTGTCTTTTTCTTCTCAAGGTAGAAATGAGAGACTTACCTATAAACTGGCACTGAGTGGGAAGGGGACTCTCTTCCACGTGCAGTCCTCTGAGTCCTTGTTGGCCTTCTCTGAGATATTTCACACCCTTTATGGTCACTGAATATCCATTGTTGGTACCCACTCAGATGTGGCTAGTCTCATCTGATGATTTAGGCATTTACTGGCAGCAACTGCTAAAATCAATGGCCCTTGCAAAAGTCTCCAAAGCCGAGGTCCCTAAATGTGGCCTCTCTATCCCAAGACCTGGTTTCTACCAAACTATCAGAGCTCTAGAAATTTTTGTAACTGCTTGAGGATTTGGATGCTCTGATCTATGAAGCTATCTTCAGATTGACACATTGAGACATTGTCTTGAGAAAAAAAAAGAAAAAAACAGATGATCACAAAGGAAAACATTTCTGAAAGTATTTTAAAAATATCATCCTGTTACTGTAATACACAAAAATATCATACAGCTAAATGTTTAGCTGAGCCTCAGTCTTCTCCTCTAGGAAAGGGAAGGTTATACACATTTATTCTGGCATTTTTTCCATCTCTAATATCCTCTCTTCATGAATTCTGTGTCCAGTAGGTCCTAGGAAGAAGCACAATCCAACAAACAGAAATGCCAAGAACAGGACCATTTGAAAGGAGACAAGTAGAAACAGAAAAAAGCAATAGCTGTTAGAGGTAATGGAAGCCCACAAAAGATATATATGTTTGTGTGTGTGTGTGTGTGTGTGTGTCTATATATATATACACATAAAGAAAGAGAGAGAGAAACTTGGCAGAAAAGGCAACAGGCAAAATAGGGATAGATAATATATTGGAACCCAACAACACTAACTATTGAATAAAGAGGACTTGTCAAGTTTGTCAAGTGGTAGGAAGAGACCAAATACTGAGCTAGGATTTAGGTAGATATATCAGACACTGGGGAAGCAGAGGAAAATGAAGCAGAGAAAAGCAGGGTTTACAGTACAAATAATAGAGTAAGTGGCAAGTCATGAAGTCAGAACTGAAGTCCAGAAACAAGATGGATATAAAATTTTCAGAACTGGGGCGCATAATGGTAACTAGACTAACAGCAAGACTAACCAGATTCTGACTCACAAAATGTTAGTTTAAGTCTCCTTAAATCTCTTCTGCCTAGGAATAAGTTCAAGAGATTTTGACAGACTGCCATCAGGAAATAAGGTAAAGTAACACAGCTGTGAGAACAAAAAGTTTGCAAAGGCTGGAAAAAGGCAGAATCAGCCTTAATTTGCAATGTGTTTGAGGATTTTATTAGCAACTCCACAAGAGGTTTTTAAAGACCTGTGGTCTTTTTTAAAACTGAGAGGTATTTGTCAAGGCATCCAGAAGACCTTTATCACAATTAAAATTCACTTGATATAGAAACAGTATAAATCTGTTTTTAAAACATTATATTCTATTCCATTTATTTTTCATTTATAACCTTTTAAAATTACAATGTGACACACAGGAATAAATGCATATCTCACAAACGAAGCATTAAAATGTGACTACATCTATGTAACCCTTACCCAGGTCAAGAATAGAATATGACTGGCAACTCAGAAGGTCTACTCATGCCTCATCTTAATTATTTTAAATGTAGCTCTGAACTGTGTTTTGAGAAAGATACCTGCTCCATTTAAGAATCAGAAGCAAGAGAGGCTGAGCAAGATGGCAGAATAGAAAACTCCACCAAACATCCTCTCCACAGGCCTCCAATTTAGGATCTATCTACACAGAAGAAACACTTTCATGAGAACCAAAAATCAGGTGAGCCTTCATCGTACCTAGTTTTAACTCCATTATCACTGAAACAGGCATTGAAGAGATAGAGAAAAACAGTCTTGAATTGTCAACATGGCCCCAACCTCAATCCCCCTCCAACCTTAGCAGTAGAGTCATGGTACAGAGAGCATCTCTGGGTGCTGGGGGAGGGAGAACACAGTAATTGTGAGGCATTAAACCTAGTGCTATCCTATTACAGCAGAAAGGAAAACAGAAACAAACTCAGCTATTGCTCACCCATGGAGCGAGCATTTAAATCAGCCTTAGCCAGAGGGGAATCGCCAATCCCAGTGGTCCAAACTTGAGTTCCCACAGACCTCACCACCACAGGCTAAAGTGCTCTGAAAGGCAGTCTAGGCCATAAGGACTGCAACTCATAGTGAGTCTTATTGCCAAATGAGGCCCAGAGACAGTGGACTTGATGGGCACATGATGTACCAAGACACCAGCTGGGGCAGCTAAGGGAGTGCTGGCATTACCCTTCCCCTAACTGCAGGCTGCACAGTTCATAGCTTGAAAAGAGATCCCTTCCTTCTGTTTGAAGAGAGAAGAGGAAAGAGTGGGGAGGACTTCATCTTGCATCTTGGATACCAGCTCAGCCACAGCAGTATATCATACTGGTCAGAGTTGTGAGGCCGCTGTTCCCATGCCCTAGTTTGGATGACATTTCTGGACAAATCCTGGGCAAGAAGGAATCTCATTTCCTAGAAGGAAAGGACTCAGTCCTGGAAGCATTCATTATCTGTTAACTGAAAAGCCCTTGGGCCCTCAATAACCAGCAGTGATACCCAGATATTAAGATGAAGGCTTTGGGTGAGCCTCTGAGAGTTGTTGGCTTCAGGTGATACCTAGCACATTACCAGCTGTGGTGGTTATGGGCCAATACCCGTTCTGCTCCAGAAAACCAGAGGGAAGAGTATAGGGGTCTTTATTTTGCATCTCAGGTGCCAGTCCAGCCACAGTGGAGTAGAGCACAGTGTGGGCTTTTGGGATACCTGATTTCAGGATTTGACTCCTGGACCCTATCTGTGGACCTGCCCTTGACCAAAAGGGAGCCCACTGCCTTGAAGGGGTGAATCCCAAGCCAGGCAGCCTTCCCTACAAGTTGACTTAAGAGCCACTGGGTCTTATGGAAACATTGGTAGTAGTCTGTCAGTACTCTCTGTGGCTGGCTTATAGTGGTAGTTATGGGGTGAGGCTCCTCTGTCTTTGGAAAAGAGAAAGAGTGGGAAAAACTGCATCTTGTGGTATGATTGCCAGCTCAGCTGGAACACCAGGTAGACTTCTAAGGTTTTTGACCCTAGCCCTTGACTTTTAAATGGCACTTCTAATCCATTTGAGGCATGGGGGAACCTGCCGCCATGAAGGGAAGAACATAGGCCTGGCTGGGTTTGCAACCTGCTAATTGCAAAACCTCAAGGCCTTGAGAAAACATAGGCAGTAGCCAGGGAGTGGTCGATGCAGGCCTCGTGGGAGACACAGTGCTGCGCTGCATTCAGGTCTGACCCAGTGCAGTCATAGATGTGGTGGCTGTAGGGATGCTTGTATCACTCTGCTCCCAGCTTTAGGTGGCTCATAACAAAGAGAGACGCTTTTGTGTTTGTTTGTTCTTATTTTTATTTATTTATTTATTTATTTTTTTTGAGAAAGTGAAAAAAGAGAACAAGAGTCTCTTTCTGGTAATCCACAGAATCCTCCTGGATCTTATTCAAGACCATCAAGGCGGTACCTATATGAGTCTGCAAGAACCACAGTGTTACTGGGCTTAGGTGTTCCCTAAAGCAGATACAGCTTAGATCACAACACCCAAGTCTTTTCTAAGATCTGGAAAGCCTTCCCAAAAGGGATGGGTCCAAACAAGCCCAGACAGTGAAGACTACAAAACATACCTAATTCTTTAATGCCCACGTAATGAAGAACATCTACTGGCATCAACACCATCCAGAAAACCATGACCCAACAAAATGAACTAAATAAGCAACCAGAGAAAAATCTTGGAGAAACAAAGATATGTGACTTTTCAGATATGAATTCAAAATAGTGGTGTTGAGGAAACTTGAAGAAATTCAATATAACACAGAGAAGGAATTCAGAATTCCATCAGATAAATTTAATGAAGGGGTTGAAATAACAGAAAAGAATCAATCAGAAAGTCTGGGGCTGAAAGATGCAACAGACACACTGACAAATGCATCAGAGTCTTTTAATAGCAGAATTGATCAAGCAGAAGACAGAATTAGTGAGCCTGAAGACATGCTATTTGAGAATACACAGAGGAAACAAAATAAAAAAGAATAAACAATGGAGCACTTCTACAGAATCTAGAAAATAGCCTCAAAAGGGAAAATATCAGAGCTATTGGCCTTAAAGAGGAGGTACAGGAGGAGATCCCAAACCTAGAGAAATATCAACATCCAAGTACAAGAAGGTTATAGAACGCCAAGAAGATTTAACCCAAAGAAGACTACCTCAAGACATTTAAAATGAAAACCCCAAAGATCGAGATCAAGAGTAAAGATGGGATCCTAAAAGCAGCAAAAGAAAATAAACAAATAACATACAATGGAGCTCTAATATGTCTGACAGAAGACTTTTCAGTGGAGACCTTACAGGCCAGGAGAAAGTAGTATGACATATTTAAAGTGCCAAAGAAAAAAAACAAAAAACTTTTACCCTACAGTCGTATATCCAGTGAAAATATCCTTCCAACATAAAAGAGAAATACTTTCCCAAACAAAACCTAAGTGAATTCATCAACACCAGACCTGTCCTACAAGAAATGCTAAAGGTATTATTTCAATCAGAAATAAAAGGATGTTAATGAGCAATAAGTAATCAACTGAATGTATGAAACTCACTGGTAATAGTAAGTACACAGAAAAACACAGAATATTATAACACTGTAAATGTGGTTTGTAAACTACTCTTATCATAAACAGAAAGACTAAACAATAAACCAATAAAAAATAACAATAATTTATCAATACATAGTGCAATTAGATATAAATAGAAACAACACAAAGTTAAAAAGTGGGAGATGAAGTTAAAGGATTGGATTTATATTAGTTTTCTTTTTGCTTGTTTATACAAACAATGTTAAGTAGTTATCAGGCTAAAATAATGGGTTATAAAATAGTATTTTCAAGCTTTGTGATAACTTCACACCATAAACATATAATGGATACACAAGAAATAAAAAGGAAGAAATTAAGTTATATCACTAGAGGAAATTACTTTCACTAAAGGAACACCAGAAGGAAAGAAAGAAGACCACAAAACAATCAGAAAACAAATAACAAAATGGCAGAAGCATGTCCTCAGTTATCAATAATTACACTGAATGAAACTGTACTAAACATTCCAATAAAAAGAAATAGAGTGGCTGAATTAGTGAAAAAAAAACAAGACCCTTTGATCTGCTGCCTACAAGAAGCACGCTTCACCAATAAAAACACACAGACTGAAAATAAAAGGATGGGGGGAACCTGAAAGATCCCTCACTTGGAGGAAAGCACAAGAATGTAGGTGCACAGTACATGATTTGGAAGTTCAGATAGCTGGTGGAGGAGAATGGCCAACCAAAGGCAGCTAGTGTATGTCACTCTCATAGAGATAAATAGGATGAGTAAATATAGCACCTTCAACTGAAACATCCAGGTACACATGTGAGGATTCATCAAGAAAAAAACTCGACTAAAGAACAATAAAGAAAAGTAGGGCAGAATAACAGCCTGCCCAGGAGTGACACAGAGCCAGTGGAACCTCTGAAAAGAAACAATGCAAGAACTTTGGCAACTGAAATGGCCAGACTTATTTCCTACAAACAACAGCACTAGTTCTCCAACAAGGATTCTTATCCAGGCTAAGTTGGCTGAAATGATGGAAATAAGATTCAAAATGTGGATAGGAACAAAGATCATCAAGACTCAGAATGACAAAACCAACCCAAGAAAACTAAGAATTACGATAAATTGATACAGGAGCTGACATATGAAATAACTAGTAGAAGAAAGAACCTAACTGCTCTGATAGAGTTGAAATCACACTACAAGAATTTCAAAATGCAATCACATGTATTAAGAGCAGAATAGACAAAGCTGTAAAGAGAATCTCAGAACTTCAGGACTGGCTTTCTAAAATAAAAGTTAGACAAAAATAAAGGAAAGGAATCAATGAAACCTCTGAGATATATGAGATTATGCAAAGAGACCATATATATGAACCACTGGCATCCCTGAAAGGGGCAAGGAGAACACAAACAACTTGGAAACCGTATTTCAGGATATCATCCATGAAAACCTCCCCAACCTCACTAAAGAGGCCAACAGTCAAATTCAGGAAATACAGGGAACCCTTGCAAGATTCTACACAAGCGAATAATCTTCAGAATACGTAATCATCAGATTTTTCAAGGTCAAAATGAAAAATAACATTAAAGCATCTGGAGAGAAAGAGCAGGCCATTCACAAAGGGAACCCCATAAAGCTAACAGTAGACCTCTCAGCAGAAGTCCTACAAGCCAGATGAGATTGAGGGCCTATATTTAACATTCCTAAAGAAAAAAATCTTCAACCAAGAATTTTATATCCAGCCAAACTAAATTTCCTAAGTGAAAGAGAAAAGATCCTTTCAGATAAGCAGACATTGAAGAAGTTTGTTACGAGACTCACCTTTCAAGAGATCTCAAAAGGTGCATCAAATATGGAAAGGAAAGACTATTACTAGGCAATACAAAAACACATTTAAGTACAAACCAGTGACAACATAAAGCAACCAGGCAAACAAGCCAGCACAATAGCTAACAATACAATAACAATATCAAATCCAAACATATAAATACTAGCCATAATCTTATATGAGCCAAATGTCCCATTTAAAAGGCACAGTGTGGCAAGCTGGATTAAAAAAGCAAAATCCAATAATATGCTGCCTTCAAGAGACCCATCTCACAAGCAATGACACCATAGGCTTAAAATAAAGAGAGGGAGAAAAATCTTTCAAGCAAATGGAAATCAGAAAACAAGGGTTGCAATTCTAATATGGATAAAATAGACATTAAAACAACAAAGATCAAAAAAGACAAAGAAGGACATTACATAATGGCAAAGGGTTGAATTCAACAAAAAGATATATGCATATATAGTGTGTGTGTGTGTATATATATATATGTGTATATCTCCTAAATATATATGCACCCAACACAGAAAGCAAGTACTTAGAGACTTTCCTGCAGACTTAGACTACCACAGAATAATAGTGGGAGACTTCAGCACTCCACTGACAATATTACAGAGATCATCAAGGTAGAAAATTAATAAAAATATTCAGGACCTGAACTCAACATTGAACCAAATGGATCTGACAGAGCTCTATAGAACTCTTCACCCAAAACCAACAGAATATACATTTCATCACCACATGACACATACTTTAAATCCAATCACACAATTAAACATAAAGCAATCCTCAGCAAATGCAAAAGAAATGAAATTATGCCCAACACACTCTCAGACCACAGTGCAATCAAATTAGAAATCAAGACTAAAAATTTTGCTCAAAACCATGCATTTACATGGAAATTAAGCAAACTGCTCCTGAATAACTTTGGTATAAATAATGAAATTGAGGCAGAAATCAAGAAGCTCTTCCAAACCAATGAGAACAAAGATACAACATACCAGAATCCCTGGGACACAGCTAAGGCAGAGTTAAGAGTCAAATTTATGGCAATAAATACCCACACCAAAAACTTAGAAACATCTCCAATTAACAACCTAACATCACAACTAAAACAACCAAAGAACCAAGAGCAAACCAACCCCAAAGCTAGCAGAAGACAAGAAATAACCAAAGTCAGAGCTGAACTAAAAGAGATGAAGACATGAAAAATTATTCAAAACATTACCAAATCAGAAGTTGGCTTTTTAAAAAATGATAGTAAGATAGGCCACTAGCCAGATGAATAAGGAAGAAAGGAAAAAAGATTCAAATAAACACAATTAGAAACAACACAGAGAATGTTACCACCAACACCACAGAAATGCAAACCACCATCAGAGACAACTACAAACACTTCCATGCACACAAACTAGAAAACTTAGAAGGGATGAATAACTTCCTGGACACCCTCCCATGACTGAACCAAGAGGAAATTGATTCCCTGAACAGACCAATAGTGAGCTTTGAAATTGAATCAATATAAACAGACTACCAACCAAAAACACCCAGGACCAGATGTGTTCACAGCCAAATTCTACCAGATGTGCAAAGAAGAGCTGGCACCATTTCTACTGAAATTATTCCAAACAACTAAGAGGAGGGAGTCCTCCCCAACTCATTTTATGTGGCCAGAATCATCCTGATACCAAAGCTTGGAAAAGACACAACAAAAACAGAAAACTTCAGGCCAATATCCTTGATGAAAATAGATGTAAAGATCCTCAACAAAAGTATTGCCCACCAAATCCAGCAGCGCATCAAAAAGCCTATTCACTACAATCAAGTAGGCTTTATCCCTGGGACACATGTTTGGTTCAATATAAACAAATAAATAAATGTGATTCATCACATAAACAGCACTAAAGACAAAAACCACACTATTGTCTCAACACACGCAGAAAAGGCTTTCAATAAAATTCAACATCACTTATTGTTAAAACTCTCAATAACCTAGGTATTGAAGGAAGAGCTTTCAATATAGGACACAAACAAATGGAAGAACATTCCATGCTTATGGATAGGAAGAATCAATATCATAAAAATGGCCATACCGTCCAAGGTAATTTATAGATTCAATGCCATCCCCCATCAAGCTACCAATGACTTTCTTCACATAATTGGAAAAAACTACTTTAAAGTTCATATGGAACCAAAACCACCCACCATCCCCCAAAGAGACCCCAGTGTGTGATGTTCCCCACCCTGTGTCCATGTGTTCTCATTGTTCAATTACAACCTATGAGTGAGAATATGCGGTGTTTGGCTTTCTGTCCTTGTGATAGTTTGCTCAGAATGATGGTTTCCAGCTTCATTCATGACCCTGCAAAGGAAATGAACTCATCCCTTTTTATGGCTGCATAGTATCCCATGATTATATGTGCCACATTTTCTTAATCCAGTCTATATCATTGATGGACATTTGAGTTGGTTCCAAGGAGCAATTATTTCCAATGAAGGAAATAATAAGTCATTTATGACGCACCCACAGCTGACATCACACTGAATGGGCTAAAGCTGGAAGCATTCCCCTTGAAAACTGGCACAAGATAAGGATGCCGTCTGTCACCATTCCTATTCAACATAGTATTGAAAGTCCTGGCTAGAGCAATCAGGCAAGAAACAGGAATAAGGAGTATCCAAATATGAAAGAAAAGAAGTCAAACTATCCTGGTTTCCAGACAACATGATTCTATACCTACTATTAAAAAAAAAAAAAAACCCTACAGTCTAATACCAAAAGCTCCTTAAGCTGATAAACAACTTCAGCAAAGTCTCAGGATACAAAACCAATATGAAAAAAATCACTAGCATTTCTATACACCAATTACAGTCAAGGTGAGAACTAAATCAGGAATGCAATGCCATTCACAATTGCCACAAAAAAGAATAAACTACCTAAGAACACAGCTAACCAGGGAGGTGAAAGGTATCTACAAGGAGAACTACAAAACACTGCTCAAAGAAAACACAGATGACATAAACAAATGAAAAAAAAAAAATCCATGCTCATGGATAGAAAGAATCAATATCATTTAAATGGCCATAATGCCCAAAGCAATTTGCAGATTCAATGCTATTCCATGGATTCAATGCTATTCCTATCAAACTACCAATGACATTCTTCACAGAGCTAGGAAAAAGCTTTAAAAAATTCATATAGAACAAAAAAAAAAAAAAAAAAAAAACACCTGAATAGTCAAGGCAATCCTAAGGAAAAAGAACAAAGCTGGAGGCATGTTTCCTGACTTCAATCTACACTACATGGCTACAGTAACTAAATCTCATGGTAGTACTAGTACAAAAACAGACACATAGATCTGTGGAACAGAATAGAGAGCCCAGAAATAAGGCCATACACTTACAACTGTCTGATCTTTGACACAGCTGACATAACAAGAAATAGGGAAAAACTATCTATTCAATAAATGGTGCTGGGATAACTGGCTGGCCATATGCAGAAGATTGGAACTGGACCCCTTCCTTTCACCATATATAAAAATCAACTAAGGATGGATTAAAGACTTAAATATAAAACACAAAACTAAAAATTCTGGAAGACAACCTGGGCAATACCACTCTGGACATAGTAACTGGAAAATATTTTATGACAAAGATGCCGAAGGCAATTACAACAAAGGATCATTAGTGATTACTGTAAGCAACCATATGCCAATAAATTGAAAAATCTAGAAAAAAAATGTACAGATTCCTAGACACATACAACCTGTTAAGACTGAATCATGAAGAAATCCAAACCCTGAACAGATCAGTAACAAGCAATGAGATCAAAGTAATGAAAAAAAACTCCCAGAAAGAAAAGCCCAGGACCCAATGTTTTCACGGTTGAATGCTACCAAACATTTAAAGAATAACTAATACCATTTCTATTCTAACTGCTCTGAAAAATATAGGGAAGAGACAATACTTGTTAACTCATCCTATGAGGTCAATATTACCCTGATACCAAAGCCAGAGACACATCAAAAAAAGAAAACTACAGGCCAATATATCTGATGAATATTGATGCTAACATCCCCAACAAAATACCAGCAAGCCATATTCAACAATACATCTAAAAGATTATTCATTATGACCAATCAGGATTTATCCTAGGTATGTAAGGATAATTCAATATATGCAAATCAATAAATGTGTTATATCATATCAACAGAAGGAAGGACAAAAACCATATAATAATTTCAATTGATGCTGAAAAAGCATTTGATAAAATTAAACATCCCTTCATGATGAAAAATCTAAAAAAACTTTGCATAAAATAAACATAACCCAACATAATAAAATCTACATAAGACAGATTCACAGCTGGCATCATAATAAATGGGGGAAACTGAAAGCCTTTCCTCTAAGGTCTGAAAAGAGACAGGGATGTCCACTGTTACCACTATTATTCAACATAGTACTAGAAGTCCTATCTTGAGCAATCAGACAAGAGAAAGAAATGTAGGGCATCCAAATTGGAAATGAAGAAGTCAAATTATCCTTGTTTGTAGACGATATGTTATTATATTTGAATAAACCTAAGGACTTGAGGGAAAACATTTTAGAATTTATAAATAAATTCAGTAAAGTTGCAGGATACAAAGTCAATATACAAAAATCACTAGCCTTTCTATATGTAAACAGTGAAAAATCTGCAAAATAAATTTAATATTTAACCCCATTTATAATAGCCACAAATAAAATTAAATACCTAGGAATTAAGAAGTGAAAGGTCTATACAATAAAAAGTATAAAACACTGATGAAAAAAATTGAAGAGGAAACAAAAGCCTTGAAAAATATTTCATAGTCACGGATTGAAAGAACCAACATTTTCAAAAGCTTCATACTACCCAAAGCAATCTACAGATTCAATGTAATCTCTATCAAAATACCAATGACATTACTCACAGAAATAAAAAAACAAATCCTAAAATTTATATGGCACCACAAAAGATCCCAAATAGCCAAAGCTTTTCTGACCAAAACGACCAACCCTGGAGGAATCACATTACCCGACTTCCAATTGCGCTACAGAGTTATAGTAACCAAAACAGCATGGTACTGGCATTAAAAAAAAAAGAAATGGGTTGGGGGGGGGCGGCACATGCCCAAGATGGCTGAATAGGAACAGCTCCAGCCTCCAGCTCCCAGCGTGAGCAACAACACAGAAGACGGGCGATTTCTGCATTTTCAACTGAGGTACCAGGTGTTTGGACGAACGGAGGCAAGATGGTGCACTTCCGGGTTCTTCATCCCCCCCTCCCAACTTTTCCTGCGCGCGCGAAAATGCAGCCGGTGACCCGGGAAGGTGCAGACCAACTAGGCATGCACCAGGTGACGTCAATCCAAAGAGACCAAGATTTACCTGGTCGCACCTGCGGAACGCCCCCGACACGCCCGTGCCCC
>NW_012117043.1:9448374-9448614 GCF_000951035.1 Colobus angolensis palliatus | reverse complement strand
GAGTCCCAACGCAGCCTTGCTATAAGTGCAAGGCATCAGGACATTGGGCCAGTGAATGTCCTAACCGTCGTCCATCAGCAAGCCCCCTGCCCTGCTTGCCAGCAGGGAGGACACTGGAAGTCTGATTGCCCCACCCTGAGAACAGGTGCCGCGCCTCCACGTGACCCCCTTTCCCAGGATCCTGGGAGCTCCTTCCAGCTCCTACATCTGGACGACGACAACTGAAGGTGCCGAGACTCG
>NW_012117043.1:9446480-9448324 GCF_000951035.1 Colobus angolensis palliatus | reverse complement strand
GACAGACTTCTTCCCCACACCTTAGGTTACCAAAATAAACTTGCAGTTTTGCTCCTGACCTTTGCCTACTTGCTGGTTCTTTTGTGCTCACTCTGTTGGTCTTAGAAAAACAAATCACCAGGTTCATCTCACAGGGGTGTGTCAGTCAGTTGGTGCTGGTACACGGGTGCAGCCCAACCAACAAGAGCTGAAGCAGGGTGAGGCATCACCTCACCTGGGAAGTGCAAGGGGGAAGGGAATTCCTTTTCCTAGCCAAAGGAAATTGAGACACACAACACCTAGAAAATCGGGTAACTCCCACCCAATACTGCGCGTTACCAAGGGTCTTAGTCAATGGCACACCAGGAGATTATATCCCACACTTGGCCCAGAGGGTCCCACACCCACAGAGCCTCCCTCCTTGCTAGCACAGAAGTTTGAGATCTAACTGCAAGGCTGCAGCGAGACTGGGGGAGGGGCGCCTGCCATTGCTGAGGCTTAAGTAGGTAAACAAAGCTGCAGGGAAGCTCTAATTGGGTGGAGCCCACCACAGCTCAAGGAGGCTGGCCTGCCTCTGTAGACTCCTCCCCAGGGGACAGGGCATAGCTAAATAAAAAGCAGCAGAAACCTCAGCAGAGGTAAATGCCCCTGTCTGACAGCTTTGAAGAGAGCAGTGGATCTCCCAGCTTGGAGGTTGAGATCTGAGAACAGACAGACTGCCTGCTCAAGTGGGTCCCTGACCCCTGAGTACCTTAACTGGGAGACATCCCCCATTAGGTGCAGACAGACATCTCACACCTCACATGGTGGGGTACACCCCTGAAACGAAGCTTCCAGGGCAAGAATCAGACAGCAACACTCACTGTTCAGCAATATTCTATCTTCTGCAGCCTCTGCTGCTGATACCCAGGCAAACAGGGTCTGGAGTGGACCTCAGGCAAACTCTAACAGACCTACAGCTGAGGGTCCTGATTGTTAGAAGGAAAACTAACAAACAGAAAGGACACCAACACCAAAACCCCATCAGTATGTCACCATCATCAAAGACCAAAGGCAGATAAAACAACAAAGATGGGGAAAAAGCAGTGCAGAAAAACTGGAAATTCAAAAAATCAGAGTGCATCTCCCCCTCCAAAGGAACACAGCTCATCGCCAGCAACAGAACAAAGCTGGATGGAGAATGACTTTGACAAGTTGAGAGAAGAAGGCTTCAGTCAATCAAACTTATCAGAGCTAAAGGTGGAACAATGTAACCAGCGCAAAAAAACTAAAAACCTGGAAAAAAGAATGGATGAATGTATAACTAGAATAATCAATGCATAGAAGGCCTTAAAAGAACTGATAGAGATGAAAACCATAAAATGAGAACTACATGACAAATACACAAGCTTCAGTAACTGACTGGATCAACTGGAAGAAAGAGTATCAGCATTGAAGATCAAATGAATGACATGAAGTGAGAAGAGAAGTGTAGAGAAAAAAGAGTAAAAAGAAATGAACAAAGCCTCCAAGAAGTATGGGATTATGTGAAAAGACCAAATCTACATCTGATTGGGGTGCCTGAAAGTAACGGGGAAAATGGAACCAAGTTGGAAAACACTCGGCAGGATATCATCCAGGAGAAATTCCCCAATCTAGTAAGGCAGGCCAACATTCAAAATCAGGAAATACAGAGAACACCACAAAGATACTCCTTAAGAAGAGCACCTCCAAGACACATAATTGTCAGATTCACCAATGTTGAAATGAAGGAAAAAATGTTAAGGGCAGCAGAGAGAAAGGTCAGGTTACACACAAAGGGAAGCCCATCAGACTAACAGCAGATCTCTCGGCAGAAACTCTACAAGCCAGAAGAGAGTGGGGGC
>NW_012117043.1:9400295-9445730 GCF_000951035.1 Colobus angolensis palliatus | reverse complement strand
ATCTTAGTCTCTGATAAAACAGACTTTAAACCATCAAAGATCAAAAGAGACAAAGAAGGCCATTACATAATGGTAAAGGGATCAATTCAACAGGAGGAATTATCCTAACTATATATGCACCCAATACAGGAGCACCCAGCTTCAAAAAGCAAGCCCTTAGAGACTTACAAAGAGACTTAGATTCCCATACAATAATGGGAGATTTTAACACCCCACTGTCAACATGAGACAGATCAATGAGACAGAAAGTTAACAAGGATATCCAGGAATTGAACTCAACTCTGCACTAAGCGGACCTAATAGACCTCTACAGAACTCTCCACCCCAAATCAACAGAATATATATTCCCCTCAGTACCACATTGCACTTATTCCAAAATTGACCACATAGTTGGAAGTAAAGCACTCCTCAGCAAATGTAAAAGAACAGAAATTATAACAAACTGTCTCTCAGACCACAGTGCAATCAAACTAGAATTCAGGATTAAGAAACTCAATCAAAACCGCTCAACTACATGGAAACTGAACAACCTGCTCCTGAATGATTCCTGGGTACATAACGAAATGAAGGCAGAAATAAAGATGTTCTTTGAAACCAATGAGAACAAAGATACAACATACCAGAATCTCTGGGACACATTTAAAGCAGTGTGTAGAGGAAAATTTATAGCACTAAATGCCCACAAGAGAAAGCTGGAAAGATCTAAAATTGACACTCTAACATCACAATTAAAAGAACTAGAGAAGCAAGAGCAAACACATTCAAAAGCTAGCAGAAGGCAAGAAATAACTAAGATCAGAGCAGAACTGAAGGAGATAGAGACACAAAAAACTCTCCAAAAAATCAATGAATCTAGAAGCTGGTTTTTTGAAAGATCTACAAAATTGATAGACTGCTAGCAAGACTAATAAAGAAGAAAAGAGAGAAGAATCAAATAGATGCAATAAAAAATGATAAAGGGGATATCACCACCAACCCCACAGAAATACAAACTGCCATCAGAGAATACTATAAACACCTCTATGCAAATAAACTAGAAAACCTAGAAGAAATGGATAATTTCCTGGACACTTAACACTCTCCTAGGACTAAACCAGGAAGAAGTTGAATCTCTGAATAGACCAATAGCAGGCTCTGAAATTGAGGCAATAATTAATAGCCTACCAACCAAAAAAAGTTTTTGTTTCATTGTTTTTGAGGAATTGTTGGAATAATGAAGCAAATGAATGTGTTTGGTTTTCCCATAGCTGACACTTACTGTTCCAGATACTGCATTAGGCACCAGATCCCAATTAACATGCAGATTTATTTGTCATACAAATCTTGCAGGATACTTCACCCTACAGTTTCACATAATCCTTAGGTTACATTATCTTGCTCATCATTTTACATTCAAGTCCCCAGCTCTAATTGTACATGTATCTTATCTCATATTTAAGCTCTGTCATTTTGGCTTCATGAATTTTAAAGCTTTGTTGTTTGGAACACATACATTTAGGATTGCTCTAGCCTGTTGTTGAATTGACTTGTTATTATTATGTGATAATGCTTTTTGTCCTAGTAACTTTATTTGCTCTGAAATCTACTTTGTATTATATTAGTATACCAATTTCAATTTTCTTTTGATTAGTTTCTTTGGTCTATGTTTATTCCATTCTTCATGTTCAATCTATTTGCATTATTATATTTGAAATAATCCTAGTAGATAGCATATAATTGAATAATATTTTAATCCATTCTACCAGCCTCTCTCATTTCCAGACTTCTATTTAGCCCATCCAGTTTTATTTCACGTATTATGTTTTTCAGTTCTAAAGTTTCAGTCTTGGAAGTGAACATAACAGTCCAAGTCATGGCTTCAGATGACAGAAGCTCCAGCCAACATCTTGAATGTAATCTTATAAAGAGACCATGAACCATAGTCACTCATCTAAGTCATTCCTGGATTCTCCACTCAGAATCTATGAGGCAGTAAATGTTTGTTGTTTTAAGCCATTGAGTTGTACTACAATTTGCTACACAGTAATAGATAATAAATATATACTTCATGCTATTTGCCTTAAATTTTATATAGATATATTAAGAGGGGAGGACTTCAGGTATTTATTATGTCATTTTTATCAAATGGGTCAGTCATCAGAAATATTAAGTCCAAATTGTGCAAAAATAATATCAGTTAAAACAACTCCAAGATTTTTTGTCCTTTACTGCTAGAGAGGTTTGTATTTCCCAAGATACAATCAGAGATTAGGCTATGTGCTAAAAAATTAAATTAATTTATGCTATGAATTATCTAATCAGACCATCTTGGAACTATTCCCATAGATAATATATTTATTTAACCTGATCCCCTACATGTCATATATAACTTTGCAGTGGGACCTTGACTTCTTAAGATTTCTTTTTTAAACAATCTGTAGATGCAAATTATCTTCCTCATTCCAGTTAAGATACTGGTAGCTAAAACCTCCTATGGGGAAGCAATACATTTTTAATTCAAGAGATATGGGAGAATACCTTATCAGAGATATTTTATCTGCCTCAGGTCCCTATTCACCCAGAAAATTACCAAGCTATTTGAACAATAAAGTAATTCCCAAAGAAGCCAAGCTCTTTTCAGAGTGAGCCTTTAACTCCAAATCATCAACAAACACCTGAGACCAAACATGAGGGCTTATTTGACTAGACAGTTAAAATAACCAACCCATATCACAAATAATCACTATTTCTCTTTCTACTACAGCCTGAACACCCATCCATGTGGAAAAAAATAATAACAAAATGGCAAAACTTGCAGGCCAATATAAAAACTGTTTAGAGAAACCTCTAGAGATTCTGGAAATCAGAGTTTCTAGTTTGAAGTGATTCAAAGCATCTGTTTCTAGCATAAGCTGTGCAGATGTAAGATGATGTTATAGTTTATTGTGGGACTAAAGAGATAATATCTGATTATTCTGTGTCTATAAAGTCTTAGTTATTCCTCTGTCATTCAAAGTCATACAAATGAAATATAATTTGTGTGTATCCATGCACTGCTTAGACAGATGGAAGCACAGCAGGTAGGTAAACACTGACATTCTCTTTCATGAATATCATCAAAGGAAAGGTCAAAGATAAGGTAATAAGTAAAGTGAATGCAGATTAGACAAAACATCTGTTTAAATAGGATAATGGAAGAAATATTAATTGCTTTTACAAATAGAATTTTCTCTTCCAAGTTATCAATGAACATCTGCTTAATTCTCCATTCCTTGCAGCCTACATTAGCTTTCTGATTAAAATTAATAGCTTGATAAAGTACAATTAGTCACAAGAAAGAATTTATGCTTTCTCTTTTTTATTACAAATTGTTAATTTTGCAAGCATAAGAGAAGTTGTTATTAGAGATAGCCTAACCCAGTAAGAGAAGAAACTTTTAAACTAGCCAGTTACTCTTTCAAATTTGCAAAAGAAAATTAGAACTTCCAGGTTTTACATTATAATTTTAAATAAACTACTCTTCTAATTGGCAAAAAGAAAGACTACTTCATAAGAAATGAAGAAGTAAGGTAAATACAATTTTTTTAAATAATCAGTTTGCATCTCACTTCTCTTTTGTAGCATTTAATGCTTTTCACTTCCTTTCCTAATTTGATCTCCCTAGTTTTTGTGTCAGAGGACAACCTCAGCTCTCTCGTCTCTATTATCTTCTTTCTTTTCTGTCACATGCAAATACCTCCATTTCAGCTTTCTATTTTAACTACTGGTTCCACAGATTTTGATTTATCTGAAGTAGGTGGGATCCAGGCATAGGCCCATTCTTTGTATGTCTTGTAATTTTTTATTGTATTCTGGACAATAAATATAAAAATACAGTGGAGACCAAAATATAATATTGTTATTTTGTTTCATTTGCTCTTGTATTGTTTTCAGAAAATAAAAGTCTTTCCCTATGTCTTAAGGTTAGAGTGTGAGGCTGAGCATAAACTTTATTCCAAGAATTGAGTTTAGCTTGAGCGGGGCTGCAGTTTTAATTGGATTGAGTTCACTTTACTAGCCCCACCTCCAACTTCCTACAACAGTAATCAGAGATTGCAGTATTTGAAATGGGGATTGGATTGGGCCACATTTTTAGAAGATTTTTTTCATCCTTTAATTCAAATCTATCAAGGCCCCAAATTTGTAGGAATGTGAAAGCCTGTGCAAAAATATTATCTGCTTTCTAACCTTTTCTCTGCAAATTCTCGGCAAATTTTTTTGTGTGCAAAGGCCCTGTACAAAGGGATATAATTTTCAGGCTGAATCTCATTATATCTAGATTACAGTTCATTCTAGTAAATTATTATTTAAAGGCTCAGCTGGTTTCCCCTCATCCCTGCAAAATCTCTTGATATGGCAGGTCAGTGGTTCCACCTGGAGAAACCCAAACCAGACATGTTCCCTCAGGTATGAATCTCTCTGCTCCTTAATAAGACTCCCTCCTCTCTGGAATTCAGTTCATCAAGACTTCCTTGTTATCATCATAGCCCCAAAGAAACGTATGATTTTTATATTATCTGGTTTTTTTTATTTTTCTTGTTACTAAAGTAACAAAAGTCTTTTGCAACTGGAAGCAGATAGCTATTCCTCTTAGAGGTGCTGATTCATCAACCTATGGGCCTTACTTTGAGACATATACTTCAGAGTCATACTCGAAACTGTTTTACATTCCCTATAGCCTGAGGCATGTACACAAGCCAAGTAATTTTCTTATTTTATCAAGATATCAAAACTGCCCAGCTTGGTGGCTTTAAATACTAAAACTATCAGCCACTAGGAATCCTATGTAAAACATCTCTTTCTAGTTAAATTGACATTATCTCAAATTTTACTACTGGTTACTCAGAGCCTAACCCTCTTCTCTCTAATACAAGTGTTGAAATCTGACTTGTCCTTAAAAAGTACATAGCAGATACACATCTTCTATTTTTCCTCTGAAAGTTAAATTGATATTTAAAAATTAATCAGTACATTTTGTCTCCACAGAATTCAATAAGGAAGAAGCACTGTTTACAGCATTACCTAGCACTTAGTGGACGCTCAGTAAATGTTTTAAATGACTAAATCGTATTCATTGATTCTGGTTCCTTCCTTTTGTCTTTATCCTAACTCTTTCCTCAACCTCCCAATTTCATCTCTGAAAATCCTAGCAAGAATAATTATCCTATTCATTCCTATTTTCTATTACAAATTTTTAATAGCTCCTTTTTGCCTACTGAATTAAGTTTAAATTCAAAATTTGGCCATTAAGGTTTTCCACAACAGGGTTTAAAGCTATATTTTTAGCTTATTGCTTTGCATATATCTTGTGTTTAAACAAAAGTAGAAGAATATTCTCTAAGTTTCCTGAAAATATCCTGTGTTTCCATTCCTATATGATTATGTCTGCTACAGATGGAAATCATCGTTTTCTCACTGACTTCTTCACCCATCAAAATCTTAGGCATCCTTTGGTACCCATCTCAAATGCAATAATCACCTAGACACACAATTTGATCTTTGAAACTGGACATGATCCT
The DNA here is from genome assembly GCF_000951035.1 of Colobus angolensis palliatus. NCBI lineage: Eukaryota > Metazoa > Chordata > Mammalia > Primates > Cercopithecidae > Colobus > Colobus angolensis. The sequence continues at coordinate 9,440,193 of NW_012117043.1, read as the reverse complement.
TTTTTCCTTACATTCATTACAGCATGTGGCTTATAGTTCTCTAAAATGATTGCTTAATTCTATGTTGTAATAATACATTTTTTTGTTTGCCTGTTTCTAAATGTGAACTTCTTGAAGGCAGGGGCTATATTGACTCCTGTCTATATACCATATCACTGCTATAATAACAGAGGCAGGAGGCAGACAAATTATAGGCAAAAAAGGGCAGGTACCTGGTAAAATCCCCACCCTCAAGCCAAAAAGCCTGAGATCTCAGCCCGAAGTGAGAATTTATATCATGTTTTCCTGCTCAAATGTTGCCTTTTCCTAAACTGCCCTTATCCCTACCCTGCCCCATCCTATGCCTATAAAGACCCCAGACTCAGCTGGCAGAGAGGAGAAGCAGCTGAATGTGGGAGACCACAGCTGGACATCAGAAAGAAGCAGCTTGACTTCAGAGGGACAGCTTGATGGCGTAACTTTGGAGAAGAATCCGACTAGAGATGACCAGACTTCTTGGGAAGATTACCTACACCTGCTTCCATCCCCTTTTGAACTGAGAGCCATTTTCATTGGCAATAAAATCCCCTACACTTACCATCTTTCGATTTGTCCATGTGACCTCATTTTTCCTGGATGCCAGACAAGAGCTCAGGAGCTGTGAGTATGGATACCAAGGGCTGTCACACTGGCCCTTTGTCCTCACTGGTGGAGGGAAGCCATGGGCCCACTGAGTTTTTAAACACTTAAACTGTCTGTGGATGGCAGAGCTAAAAGAGCTCTGTAACACACCCTCTGCGGCTTCAGGCATAGCAGGTATCCTCCACCCCCAGATACTGCCATGGGGCCCACATGCAATTTGTTCCTGCTGGCACCCAATAGTGCTCACCTGGCTTCAACAACCATTCACCTGCACACGCCCTCCTGCAAGGGGTGGAACATAGTGGGTCCAAGTGAGTGGAATTCACTCCTGCCAGTGCCAAAGTGACTAGCTGGTTCCAGAGTTCATGTATTCCAGTTCCTACCTTGTTCACTCATGTGTTCCCTCCGGCAAGGAGTTGAGAGCAGTGAGCTGAGTAAATGAGGCACCCTGTTGCAAGTCCCATGAAAGGATGAGGGAAACATCCTGTTTCATCACTCCATTTCCTCCAGCAACAATCATGTCACATTATATCTAGCATATTATACACACATTTTAAAAAATAGTATAATTTTGTATGTGGAAAGGTACTGGTCACCCAGTTTCTGTGTACTCACTTCACCCATTTTTCATAGATAAAATATATGAGGCTCTAGAAAGTTTAATGAATTGAACTGAATTTCATCAAATGTAAAGAAACCTAAATATGAAATATTAAAGTGATACTTAAGTGACTCCATGTTAGCTAAGACTGAGCATAATTTAATTAGGAAAAATATGCTCCATAAATTTCAATTGTTTTTCATATAATGTTTAAATTCACCATGGTAGGATGTTCTACTTCAATTTTACTATGAATTAAATAATCTTAACACAGTCAATCAAGACAAACTTTTATTCATTTTAATGTATCTTTTGTGGTAAAATGCAAAGTTTATAGAGCATTGATGTGACTAAGACATTATAGGACATGCATTATTACTCAATTATGCATCTTACACTGGTCAGCACTTCTGTATATTCTCATTGTAGGCTTTTAAAATAGTTTTTAAAACATTAACTCATTCATTAAAATTAACACCAAATTTTGATTTTGAATATATTGTATAATCTATTGACCTGCATAACGGCTGCTTCCTTGCAACTAGTCAAATGATATTAACATCATAAAACTTTTTATTTATATACTTTAGTATATTTATTTAAGAAATATCAGTGCTTCTGTGCTGGGTCCACAAAAGAAAGTCAATATGTAAAGAGGACTGGAGAGGTCGAGAGTGACTAGCCATAAAACAAAAGAGTGTATGGTTCTCACCTTGTGACAGATGAATCCACACAGGCTCAGTTCACAAGTAAAGAGCCTTGTAAACAAACATAAATGCGTCACCTCTGAGTCCATTTTGTATTCAGTTTCAGCTGCTCTAAAGTTGTTCTTTTATTTTGTAGAGCAGCCTGGAATTCATCAGAGACAATCAAGTGGTATAGAAAAAGTCAATATCCCACTACATAGTGGCTCCCTGGTTACCTCCAGCTTCTGTAGTGTCCTACCATAATGTCTTTCTTGCAAGCAGACCAACAAGTGAGTCACATGTCTAAATGTGTATCTGAGGGCAGATGTTGCCCAATGGACTCAGAAGTTTGAACTAATTCTTTTGCAAATGAAGTCAGTCTGAATCTATAGCCTCGAACTTACAATTACTCAGATGGAATCACAATCAGCCTTCTGGAAACTGGACAAACCAGGACTCTCAATAAAAATGAAACTTTAAATATATATAAATATCTATATTAGTCTGGCAGTTATGGATGGACACATTCCTAACTAGTGTTCAGACAGAATTCTGCGAAAAACAGAATAACATTTGGTTCTATTAAATGATCGAAGTCCCTGCCCAAATTAAAAAACAAAAAATAAAAAAAGCCTCTTGACACTGATTTTCTTATGTACAGGGACATTTTAACTATCCATTGCTTGACGTTTCAATGTTATTCAGTATGGTGTAACTGAAAGATCAGTAGGTGTGGAATTGGAATAACTAATCGAAACACGGCTCTAGGGAAATGCAACACTGAAAGATGAGGAGAAGGAGAAGTGAAAAATGGAAACCAGATTTTCCTGGAAACCATGCAAAGACAGTGCTTCAAGTTAAATATTACCAAAGGGAGGGGCCAACTGTGATAAAAAAATATATATATATAAATTAACCATTGGATGTAACACTGAAGTCTTCAATGCCTTTGACACAAGCAATTTGAATAGAGTGGTAAAAACAAAAGTCTGATTGAAATGGACTGAAAAAATATAGCAAAGTAAGAAATGGAAATGTTTTAAAAAGGAAAAGGGAAATGTGACAGGAGCTGATGGGATACATAGAATTAAGGAAGGGTCTGGTTTTGAAAAGAGCCCCTCGAGCATATTCTATTCTATTCTATCTATAACAAATCATCTCAAAACTTAGCAGTTGATAACAATGCACTTATGCTCACACAGCTTCTGAGTCAGAAATCTAAGAGTAGCTTAGCTGTGCAGTTCTAGCTCATAAAGTGACAGTCAAAATGTTGGCTGGGATTACAGTCATCTGAAGGTGTGACTGGTATGGAAGTTCTGTTCCCAAGCTCACTCACACTGCTACTGACAAGAAGTTCCAGTTTCTTACCAGGTGGGCCTCACCAAGCAGGATGGCAGCTGGCTTCCGGAGTGAATGATGAGACAGAGAAAGAAAAGAAAAGAGAGAGGAAGAAATCAACCAAGACAGAAACCTCGGTGTGTTTTATAACCTGATTGTAAAAGTAACATATTGTTATTTATGCCATAGTATACTGATCACACAAACTCTAATACAAAGTAGAAAGGGACTACACAAAGGTGTGAATTCCAGGAGACAAGAAAGACTGGAGGCCATTCTAGACACTAGTTATCACTTACAGTAAGGTAAATTGGAGGAAAGGGGAGATACAGAAAAGTGTAGGATGAAAGTCCTTGAATGAGAAGGAATGTCAGTAAGTGGAAGGATCAGTCTTAGATAGCAGCAGGCAGCAGAGAGAAATGTAGCCATTTTAAAAGGAGAGAGGAAAAAACATGGTAAATAAGGTAGTTCCTCTAACTGCTTTATATCTTGACAGTAGCATGAGCAAGGTCATCAGTTAATAGTGAAGAGGGGATGGAAGAATTTCAAATTTAAGGAGAATAGTGGTTTAAATAGCCATTTCAGAAAGTAGTGAATTGGCTAGGAAAAAATAACAGAATTTAGGACAGTTTGGGAAAAGAAAAATAATCTAGATGTGTACATGAGACATAAAAGCAGGCACCTACCCCCTCCTCCAAGTTCCATTAACCACAGGATATGAGAAGAGAAAAAAATAGTTGCAAAATAATAGGATTTCAGGGAAGCAAGGTCCTTAGATGTAGTTAGATTTTAGTCAGAGCAAAAAAATCAGGGAAATATTCAGGTAAGAAATTGAGGCTCTAATGGTTTGCTGATGAGTTCTAGGTGGTTCAATGTGGAGTAAGGAAAGGCAGGAGGATTGACTCAGATTGGAGTTGAACAGATTAATAGATAAGAGATTTGGATGGCTAAAGTGATGGAAACTATCATGATGGGATTAATCCTTATGACTTCATAAGGTAAGGCAGAGTCAGTTATATGATAATTCATCTCTTAGGATTAGACCTAATCCTAATTAGGTGTGAGGAAGAGAAAGAAGATGGTATTTTTTTTAATGGAGAGGAGAATAAAGTAACATGCATTTTTATATCCTTTTAAGAGTATTAATGAAGCTGGCAAGATATAGTTAATAAACTCAATATTCCTGCCCAAACACCAGAAACTTGAAATAGCCATGTAGTTACAGATATAGACTGAATATGCATCTATTAATTTTTGTTCATTGAGAATTTCTAGACTTATTATCAGGCATTGATTTTATGAGACAATTTTTCTATTATGTAGCTTATGGAGTAGTAGAACTCAGCATAAACCAACCTAAAATCTCTTTGGCTGAATCCAGTGCTGGCCAAATTTCTTATATAAAGAAGTAAAAGGTAAGGAAAAACAAAGCATAATGCTCTTAAAAATCTAACAGTGTTGAAAGAGGACTAGCTTTTCTAGCATGAATATTGAATTTTCAAAACTTAATGAATCCTTTTGTTTGTCTCATAGTAACATATCAAAGTGACATTAGGACTGAAACTGGGATTTAAACTAAGATTAAACTTAAAGCTCCTCCTCCTCTTTTTCTTTACCTTCCTTTCTCTTTCTTTTCCTTCCAGGACAACAAAGCCCAAAAGCCATTAGGTATTGTTCAACAGGCAGACATCCTGTTGGATGGGGCAGAGGGAGCACCCTGGTGTGGGGTGCCAAAGTGGGTAAAGAGAGTATCCATATGAGGAGATAGAAGTAGCCATGCAGGAAGGCATTGGGACCCCAGTAAAGAGAGTAAGCATCCACATGGGGGCAGAGTAATGGCAATCCAGTGTATCAGGAAGGGATGGTAGCAGGCAGCAACAACATATTAGGAAATTAATCAAATAAATAAATATATTAAATATAATGGATTCCAGACTGTTCATTGCTAGAGAAGGGAGTTATAAATATAGAAAGAGAGAAAACTGGAATGCACTTTGTGCATTTGATTTTGATTGGAATTGCAGATATCAGTGTGAACTCATAGGTTTTGAGATAAATGTATGGATCGATAGAGAGATAGATAATAGACAAATAAATATAGATGTAAATGTGTGATATAGGATGTGTGTGCATATATAGATAGATATGTCTATACATGCATACGTAGAGATAGAAAAATGGTAGATAAATGATAGATGATAGATAACTTAGGTAGGTAGGTAGATTGATGCATGTGTGTATGTATGTATCCCTAGTTCTGTCTGCTGAGAGAGCCTGTTGCTACCCAATATTAATGAGCATAATGATCATTCAGATCATAGTTTCTAAACAACATTCTTCTAAATACCATTCTTCACTATTGGATTTTCAGATGAAGTACTTTGTTGAAACATCTCTGGGTCTAACTTTCTGGCTGACCCACTTGTTTGAAACCTTGGATGACACACAACAATTACTGAAAACCAATTTTTTAAATTAGCAGATGAGATTGAAGAACAGTAGTTTCCAGTGTTTGTTCTCTCACAGAAATATCAATCTGAACAATTATTCACACACGAAAATACCTTCACAAGGGCTAAGAAAACCAATTAAAATATTTTAGTACTTGGGGGGAGCACATAAAATTTTAAGCGACAGTTTAAAGAGGGTAGGAAGGAGAGTTTCACATTGCACACATCAGCTATCTCCCAAGCTCACTCAGCACAGCATGGAGAGAGATCCTCCACATGTGGGCAGGAGAATGAAGTGAACATCTGACTTTGCCATAGACACCAGCACCAGGCCCATCCCAGTGAAGCTTAGGACCAAGCCAGCCTCCATAGACCCAGGTTCCAGGCCTGCCCCAGTGCCAAACAGTTTCCAAGTTCCAATCTCCAGGCTCCAGGCCCACTTCTGTGTCTTCAGAACCCAGGCCCACCATTGCAAACTCAAGCTCTAGGCCACCCCACTGCCAAATCAGCTCCTGTGCCCCAAGATCGATGCCCACCCCCAAGGACTCAGGCCTGACCCCATCGATTTAGGATCCAGGCCTGCCCTATCACTAGTCTGGTTTCTGAAGAACCAGGCTCCAGGTCTGTTTCCAAAGTCAGACCCAGGACGACCCCAACAGGCCCAGAAATCCAGGCCCAGACCCATAGACCCAGGCACCTGGCTTGCCCACACAGACCCAGACTCCATGCCTGCTCCTGTGGACCTAGGCACTAGGCTAGCTCCTATGGACTCAGGTTCTTGGCCCCCACACCTACTTAGCCAGTAACCAGACAAGCCCACCCATAGAACCTGCTAGGCAGCTCATCCAGTATCTCCAGATGCGGTGACTGGTGAAGGGCTTTACATGCCAAAGCCAATTTGTAAAAACTAAAATAGGCACCTATGTGTTTAAATGAAGAGACACCAATGCAAGGCCACAGGATCACAGGTAATCAGGGAAAAATGACACCACCAAAGGAATAAAACAAAACATTAGTAACTGACCCTAAAGAAACAAAGATGTACTAATTGCCTGACAAAGTATTCAAAATAATTGTCTTAAAGAAGCTCAGTGAGCTGTTAGAGCACACAGACAGACAACTAAATGAAATCAGGAAGACAATACACAAACAAAATAAGAAATCTAAAAAAGAGATAGCAACTATATATTTTTAAAGGGCTAAATAGAAATTCTGGAGCTAAAATACATAATGACTGAACTGAAAAATTTCATAGAGAACTTCAATAGCAGACTTATTCCAGCAGAAGAAATAATCAATGATCTCACAGACAGGTAATCTGACATTACCTAGTCAGAGGAACAAATAGAGAAAAAGAATTAAAAAGTGATGAAAGCCTAGGGTGTTTCTGGGATAGCAGCAAACAAACCGATATACACATTACAGAAGACCCAGACAAAGCAGAGGAAGAGAAAAGGGTAAAAGACTATTTAAAAAATAATGACAGAAAGCTTCCAAATATGGAGATGGAAATAAACATCCAAAGCCACGAAGTTCAATAAACCTAAATAGATTAAAATGGAGATCTTCACAGAGACACATTATAATCAAAATCTCAAAAGTCAAAGATGAAGAGAGAATTATGAAAATAGCAGGAGAAAAGTAATTATTACATACAACAGAATCCACATAATACTGTTGGCATATTTACCAGCAGAAACCTTGCAGAAGAGAGTATGATACTATATTTGAAGTACTGAAAGAAAAAAAAAATGCCAACCAAGAATATTGTACCTGGCAAAGTTATCCTGTGAAATAAAAAATAAAGACTTTCCCAGACAAACAAACGTTAATAACCACTAGAGCTACTATACAAGAAATTCTAAATGGAGTTCTTAAAGTTGAAATGAAAGAGCACTCACTAACAATATAAAAATACATAAAAGTATAAAACTCACTGTAAAGTTAAGAATATTCAAATTCTGAATAGTGTAATACAGTAATGGTGATGCATAAATCATATTTAACTCTGGAATAAAAGTTTAAAAAGTATTATTTTAAATGAATTATTATACCTATAATAATTTGTTAATGGATGCACAACATAAAAAGACATAAATTATGACATTAGTAACATAAAATGTGAGAAAAAGTTAAAATATACAGTGTTTGCATGCAAAGAATAGGTGCTATAAATAAATATAAGAGGTTTTATATAAGCCACATGATAACCACAAGAAGAAAACCTATAATAGATACAGAAAAGGAAAGGAAAATGGAATCAACACATACCACTAGAAAAAATAAAATCCTAAAAGAGAACAGCAGGAGAAATATAGGAATATAGGAGCTACAAAACAGTCAGAAAACAACAAAATGGGCACTAGTAAGTTCACAGCTATCAACAGTTATTTTGAATATAAATAGATTAAATTCTCTAATTGAAAGATATGTAGTGGCTAAATTGATGGGAAAAAAAAAACAAGATCCAACTATGTTTCACACGAGTCTCACCTTAGCTTTAAAGATATATATAGGCACAAAAGTAATAAATATGTTCTATGCAAATGTAACCAAAAGAGAATGGGGTGGCTATACATATATGATACAAAATAGATCTTAAATAAAAATTGTCACAGGAGACAAAAAAGGTCATTATATAATGATAAAGGGATCAATTCATCAAGAGGATATAACAGGTCCACCCTGTAAATTATAAAAATATATGCACCAATATTGGAGTACCTAAACATATAAAGCAAATATTAACAGACCGAAGGGAAAATACAATAATAGTGGAAGATTTAAAAACTCTACTTTTAACAATGGACATATTGTGCAGATAGAAAATCAATAAGGAAAAAGTGGACTTGAACAACACTATAGATCAAATTTACCCAATAGATATATACAGAACATTCCACCAATAGCAGCAGAATGCACATTCTTTTCGAGCACATATGGAACAATCTTCAAAATATACATTAGGCCACAAAATGCAACGTAACAAATTTATGAAGATGGAAATAATATCAAGCATCTTTTCCAGTCACAGTGGTATGAAACCAGAAATCAACAACAAGGGGGAATTTACAAACATGTGGAACTTAAACATACTCCTGAACAACCAATGGTGCAATAAGAAATAAAAAAATACTTTGAGAAAAACAAAAATGAAAAACACAACATACCATAACTTATGGAATACATCAAAAGCAGTTCTATATAGGTATGTTGCATAATGATGAGGTTTGGGGTACAAATCCCATCATCCTGCTAGTGAGCATAGTATGCAGTAGGCAGTTTATCAACCCATATCCCTTTCTCTCTCTCCCCTGTCTAGCAAAGTCCTCAGTGTCTATTGGTCTCATGTTTCTGTCCATGTGTGCTTAATGTTTAGCTCTCATTTGTAAGGGAAAACAAGTTGCATTTGGTTTTCTGTCCCCGCTTAAGATGATGGTCTCCAGTTGCATCCATGTTGCTGCAAAGGACATGATTTCATTCTTTTTTATGGCTGCATAGTATTCCATGGTGTATATATACCATATTTTCTTTATCCAGTCTACCTTCTATGTTGGATTGGATCCATCTATGTTGATCCATAGATCAACATCATGCAATATACCCATGTAACAAACCGGCATATGCACCCACTGTATCTAAAATAAAAGTTGAAATCAAAATAAGGAAGTCCCAACTGATGTCATAAGACAAAGAAATAACCTCTGTGCTGAGTGCCGAACACTTGTTGGGATGCCCTGGCTACAGAGAGGAGCTGCCCACTGTGGGTCTCCTCTGAGCTGTTCTATTGCCCAATAAATCTCCTCTTCACCTTGTTCACCCTCCATGTGTCTGCATACCTCATTCTTTCTGGTTGCAGACAAGAACTCAGGACCTGCCAAATGGTGAAGCTAAAAGAGTTGTAACACAAACAGGGCTAGAACCCAGACCTGGGAGTTCCTTAAGCCAGGACTGTGACTCCCTTTTGGGGGCCCAGCAGTTCCTGGCATCTCCAGGTTTCCAGGTGCTACCATATTCCCCAACGCCAGCGGTGGAAGCTGCTTCCAGTGAACTTGGTATAGCTGCAGCCTCACAGAGAGTCGGCACCCATGCTGGCACTTGAGCCACCAACCTCCTGCAGCACCCATCGTATCTGACTGTGTGCAGTGGCCAGACCCCATGCTCACTCACACACCCCTCACCACTCCATGCCTAACTTGCCCTTGGTAGGCGTGGGATCCAGGCTGGTAGCCTGAGCCAAGTGTAGCCTGCCAGGCTGAGTGGGTAGAGTGAGTCCAGTGTACCTGAGCAGAACTTGGGCAAAGGCCAGAGGTTTCCAGTCAGAAAAGTGACACCCCAAGGATCCTGTAAGAATAGTATCAAAAAGAGTAAATACATATAGGAATAAATTTAATTAAGAAGGTGAACAGTCTATACACTGAAAACTATAAAGGAATCTAAACATTTGAACTCATAAAAGCAGACAGCAGAATGGTGTTTACCAGGGGAAAAAGGATGAGGAAAATATGAAGATGTGGTCAGGAAAGTCTGCAGAGTCCTAGTCATGCAAGATGAATAAGTTTTAGAGGTCTAATGTATAGCATGGTTACTGCATATTTTCAGGCATTGTATACTTGAAATTTGCCAAGAGAGATCTCAAATGTTCTCACCACACATACAAATGGAATTTATGTGAGGATATAGATATATTAATTAGCTTGATTGTGGTAATCATTTTATAATGTGTACATACATCAAAACATTACATTGTATACTTTAAATACATACAACTTTTCAGTGTTAATTATACCTCAACAGGCTGGGTATGGTGGTTTACACCTGTAATCCCAGCACTTTGGGAGGCTGAGGCAGGTGGATTGCTTGAGTCTAGGAATTCAAGACCAGCTTGGGCAATATGGTAAAACACCATCTCTACAAATATACAAAAAAATAGCTGGCTGTAGTGGCATGTGCCTGTAGCCTCAGCTTCTCAGGAGGCTGAGGTGGGAGGATCACTTGAGCCCAGGAGATGGAGGCTGCAGCAAGCTGAGTTTGCACCACTGTACTCCAGCCTGGTCAACAGAGCCAGACCCTGTCTCAAAAAAATAAAAAAGATTTAAAAAAAAGAAAGAGAAAAAAGAAAAACTCAATAAAGCTGAAAAATAAAACTTAAAAAATTTTTAAAGTTAAAAACTTAAATAAAATGATCAAATGTCTTTATATAAGAAAAACAGAGTTATTTTTATAAGGAAACACTATGCTTTTATTTCTCAGCTTCTTTGATGTCTGTATTCAAAAGTCTCTGAAGTCATAATACATTTTCAAAAAGCCAGTGATGCATTGTATGGTTGTCACCCCTACACAACCCCCATTCCAAGAGCAAGGAGTTAGTTCAAGCCTTTCAGGATCACTGTAGGAAACATAATAGGGCTTACCAGGGAACTTCTGAGATTCTGATAGAATAAAAGGTAAAAAGAACAATACCCATGTTTGAGAGACCAAAACTTCCCATCTTTTGGTTGCCAGGTTACACACACACACACACACACACACATCCCACAACTAAGAATAAAATGGTAATAAAAATGAAATTAGGAGACTTTTTTTTTTAATTGAGACAGGATCTCACTCTCTGGAGTGCATTGGCACAATCTCAGCTCACTGCAGTCTCCATCTCCTGGGCTTAAGTGATCCTCCTACCTCAACCTTCCAAGTAGCTGGGATTACAGGCATGCACCCCCATGCCTGGATACTTTTTGTAGTTTTGTAGAGATGGGGCTTCACCATGTTGCCCAGATTGATCTTGAACTCCTGGGCTCAAGTAATTCACCCACTTAGGCCTCTCAGTGTGCTGCGATTACAGGCATGAGCCACCACTCCTGGCTGCAATTAGAGGACTTCTGAGGCAGATGCAATGGCAAAGACTTATTGCCCCCACACATACACTAAATACAAGTATAATCCCTGGAAGGCAAACTGGTCTAGGGCCTCTGCATTAAAAGAAGAGCACAGTAACAGGATATCTTACTATACCCCACCACCATGACCCGACAGAAGAAAGTACCCCAGGCCTGCTGTTTCTTGACCTCTGACCTAGCAACCAACGGCAGCCCAGACAGGCCCAATTATTTTCCAGGATGGAATGGGAGTTCCTGTGATAACATCAGGAGAGCCTGGAACCACTGGTGAGGAGAATGGATGAGAATCACCATTAATAAGCAGCAGCCATGGGAAGTGTCCTCCTTCCCCAATGCTTGGTCTCCGTCACAAGTTGTCTGACCCAGGAATCCTCTTTATGTCCTGAGCCTTCCATTCTTAACTAAGGGACACTGAGGTGGCCCAGCCCAGAGAAATTCTGTCTACCCTCTTAGACAGCACCAGTAGAGATAAATCAGATAGACCAAAACAACATTGCAAAGATTAAAAATTAAACTCTCATTGAAACTACAGCCTGCAAAGGTAGGCCATGATTTGCATGCTAATCTAAACAGAGTGATCACCTGCTAAAATAGGAGATTTAAATAGTACCCAGAGTATCCTAACATAATAGATAACATGTATGGAATACAATAGATAATAACTCATCATACCAAGAATCAGGAAAATCACAACTTGAATGAGAAAAGATAATCAACTGATGCAAACATAAGATGAATCAGATGTTGGCACAATGTGATGCTAATTTTAAAGCAGCCATCATAAAAATGCTTCAACAAATAATTAAAAATTCTTTTGAAATAAATTTTAAAATAGTGTATAACAACACATAATAAGAATTGTAAAAAAAATCAAATGCAAGCTGTAGAACTGTAAGACTACAATAACAGAAAGAAAAAACTCAGTGAGTGAGCTAAATAGTGTAGTAGAGATGACAGAGGATAGAATCAGTGAACTGAGTGCAAATGAAAGAGTTTACACAATATGAACAACCAAGAAAGTATACTGAGGAAAAGAATAAATAGAACTTTAGAAACTTGTGGGACAATAATGAAGAAGTCAATGTTATATCATTAGACATCCAGAAGACGGAGGAAAAGAGAGTAGGGCTGAGAGAATATTTGAAGGAATGATAGCTTTGGTACCTCCTTCTTACATTTCCAAGAAATAATTGATTTACAAATAGTCTAGACTCCTTAACTTCAAGCAGTAGAGAGACACAACTGGATTGGTTTCTTTTTCTGGTTCCTCACTAACTCAGAGTATAATGTTGATCCAGTCATTTTATCACTATGGCTCATGAGGCTTCTATTCCTTCATTTGTAAAATAAGGCGGCAGGTAATGAGACAATATCTAGGGTTCCTTCTAGCCCTCGAATCGATGGTATTTATGCTATTTTTCAATTGTTTTCAGATACATGGAGGGTATAAACCTCTGAATTCTCCCTGCTCAGTTCTTGGCTTCCCTTTGGTTATAGACTAAAAGCTATATTAGACCTGTAGGACCCAGGCTATGAAGGAAGTTTTCCACCCATGTCAAGCCCCCTAATTCTCATGTAAACACATTTCATTTCAATTTTATTGCTCAGGGCATGTCTTCTACAATATTCTATGTCATCTAGACCATTTCAAATCAACACCTACAAACACTTGACACTTTCAATCAGCTCTAAAGCATCACCCTAACTTCCTTGATGTGGGAAGGGAGTCAAAAATTGCCAGGCGTCCATTGGGGAGTTTCATAAATATAATATCAGGACTCTCACCTATATTAGATTTGCTAGAAGGTGGTAGCAAATCACTTAACCTCTCTCTGCTCCATTTTACTAATTTACACACTGAAGAATAGGACAACATTTAGGAAGCATTTTGAAGTCCTTAGATAAATGAAAATGCACTTGGCACTGAAAACTATCATTATCCCATTTGTGAAGGCCTTTATCTCCCTGTCTGTAAGAGTTTCTGCCTGTACTGAATTCCAGCATGTCTGCAAGCTGCCAGTGCCCTGCATTAAGTATTTTCTGTCATCTGTGCTTGCCAGAAATTAGTTTGCAGACATTTTGCAAAAATCATGCATAATACATGCTGCTGAATACAATATTTATCATAGAACAGCTCCAGTGATTGAAAAGCATTACCCGACAGCATCTTGTATTGTGTGATTGCCCTTTCCATCAATGCACCCTAAGGAGGCAGTACAGCCCTAACCACTGAGTCACATTTAGTTAAATTCCAATGCCAAGCCTGGGAGTTGTCTCAGTTTTGCAAAAGCATTATGGTGCTCTCTGAAGGTATTTGTGTGGTGTGGGATAAGGAAAAGATGAGGAGACAAAAAATATCTTATTCCTTATTTTCCTTCATCAAAAAACATCTTGCTGCCCATTTCAATGGAAAGCTAAGCCCTTTCTTATGTCCATGTGTTAGAATTAGGAGAAGAGATATACTTAGTCACAAGGTACATTAAGCAGCACCTCATCTTCCTTCCTAATATACATGCTCTCGGGATAATAAGATTTTGAACAAATTACTCTTTATTTCATGAGTGCCATGAATTCTGGCAGGGTTTACTTTGACAGCTATTTTAACAGCACTGTTAGCTCTAAAATCTGTCAGACCAAGTTGGTATCCCCTCTGCTAAATGGCATCCTTGTCAAAAGTCAAAGTAAATTTTAGTAGAGGGAAGGAGATGCTGGAATCAAATCAGTGAGAGAAGCTGAAGATACCACAGGAGAGAGACTGAGCTCTCTCTTCCTTCTTCTGTAGGAGAGACATTTCAGGCCAGTTTATCCACAACAAATACCTCTTTCCTTGTTCTGTTCAACACAGAAAGTGATGAGTATATACTAAACCCTTTCTCTACTTTGACATAAAATCTTGATTTTCTTCTTTGAGTTTCTTTTAACAGTCTTGTTCTTGGCAAGGAGCACTGTTCCTTTCCTATTTTACCTCTCTATTGAGGCCAGCATGTGATAGTGACAATATCATATTGGAGAAAGACAGCGATTTCTAAATGGAAATAATAACTCAAAGTGTATTTGAAAGAAGCAGGTATTAGAAGAGAAGTAGGATAAATACTGAGGAGGGAATGCAAGATAAAAGTTCTTTTTCCTAAAACATTAGTGCAAAGTAACTCTGAAAAAAAAGGATGTGAAGCTTGGAAAAAATACACACACACACGTACATATACATACATGCATGTACATATTTATATACATATATATGTATGCATATGTCTAAAGTGTTATGTAGCCTCCTTGTGCCCACCTCCAAACCAAGAATAATACATTATGGAACTATTTCTACACTAGGTCACAAATATCTACCTTATTCATTTTAACATCTGAATAACAGTCAATTGTAAGAATCCACCATAACTTATTTGATCACCTGATCTGGTGCATTTAAACTGTGTTCAATTTTCACTATTATAAACATCTCTACACAGAATTACTTGGTCCTATAGAATAAATATGTAAATGATAGAAGTAAAGCTGAGATCAAAAGGTATGTGCAAATTGTCCTCCAAAAACAGTTACAATTCCCCCATAAAAAAGGTTATATGAGAATGCCTACTTCCCAACATCCACGTCAACACTGAGCTCTATTCACTTTAATTTTTAGTTCTAAAACATTAAACATTACGTTTTATTGTTGTTTCAACTGATATTTCTTTGTTAATAAGTGCAAGTAAACATCTTATCCCATATTTGTTGGCCAACAGAATTTTTATTCTTGGGTGTGTGTTAAGTATTTCTTCTTGGTTTTTATCAGTTTTTCCATTAGGATATTGTGTTCTAAGTGATTTACACACCTTTTTACTTACTAAGGATAGCAACCTTAGTTACATATTATGCAAATGTTTTTCTCAATTTGCCAATTATTTGATACTATGATTTTGTGAGGAAGGCTTTTAAAAAATTCTACAGTTTCTCATTTCGAGCCTTTCTCAGCTAAGCTTACAGACAGCATTGACTTTCATATGCTTGGTTTTACTCAAGCTGGAGTTGCTTATGTTGCACTGCTGTCCCTAAACCATTTTGCCAAAGATGAATTCAGACAGTCACATATTAGGTCATAAGCATTCATTTCTGACTATTATATATTTATACTCTCTACTGGCAATGGTCAATTCCAAAAGTATAGCTATCTTTACTCTTGCAGTAGGGTTTGTGCAATTAATTATTACCCACATTGTTTTGGCTTTACAAAGATTGGTTCTAAAAAGCAACACTTTTTTCATTCTACATGAAAGCAGTCCTCCAGCATTCAATAGGACATGTAAAGCTAGTTGCTTTTCCAAATAACCCCAAAATACCTGTGGATGTCCAGAATGAAAGTTTATTCCTTGTTCATGTTATAGAACAAGGTATTTCTTCCAGGTGACTCTGCTTGCAGTGGTTACTCATTGTGTGGCTTTGCCTCCTCAGAATTGTTTGCTTGTAGACTTGTGGATAGGGGAATAAGAGAGTATGAAAAGCTATACAGACGTTGTATGGCCAGGTCTTTAAATGATCTTTATCACTTCTTCCTAGATCCCATTGCTCAGAATAGTCACAAGATCCCAACCACACAGAAAAAAAGGGTAAGCAATTTAGATTTCCTGCATCACCAAAAAAAAAAAAAAAAAAGAAACAGGACTAATAGCCAGTCTTTCCTCTAACATACTCCTGACTAATCACCTCTAGTGTTTCACATCCATACATTGCATTTTATACACATTTTATAAACATATATGTTTTATGAAAGAATGGAGCTGCATAAATGGAATTGTCTTCTATTTATTTTATTTTATATAATACATGTTTATTCCACCTGAAAATTGGTTTTGTATATGGAAGTATGTACAATATGAAATGGGCATTCATTTAAGTTTGTTTGAAAAAATTATACATGTATAGAATAACATTTTCTTTTACTAACCAAATTATAATGTTTCATTTCTCATTTATTAACAAATGAAATACAATGCTAATTATATGTCAGGTACTTTCTTTCTTAACACTTTGGAAAGTTAAGCTAATTTTCCCTCAAACAACCTTATGAAGTATTAATCTTATTATTTTCAGTGTAAAGACCAGAAAAATTGAAGCCTCTAAAGGTTAATGAATTGCCCAAATTCATGCTGTTAGTAAATTGCATATCTGGATTTGAACCCAAGAATCTGGCTCCAGGAAAAGTTCCTAAACAAATCCAACAATGGCTTGAGAGAACAGGAAAACAATGCTGGCTTTCAGTTTCATTAGTTTGCTAGGGGAGCCATAACAAACTGGGTGGCTTAAACACCAGAAAATTATTGTCACACAATTCTGGAAGTTAGCAGCCAGAGACTGGATACTGGCAGGGTTGATTCTTTCCAAGGGTTGTGAGGAGGAATCTGCTCTGGGCTTCTTTCCTTGGCTTGTCTTCATGTTCATATGGCATTCTCCCAGCATGATTCCCTGTGTCCAAATTTTCCCTTCTTATAAGGATTTCAGTTATAGCAAATTAGGACCAATAATAACCTTATTTTAACTTTATTACCGCTCTTAAAAAAACAAAACAAAAACCACCTGTCTCTGGAAAGATCACATTCTGAGGGAGGTACTGGGGGTTAGATCCTGAGGCCATTAATTTTGATGGGGACACAATTCAACCTGCAACAAAAGTTTTTTGGTGGTGAGAGAATAGGGGGCTGGAATGAGGGTTCCCATGGAAGACAGGGTCTTGGGTGGCTTGAACTTCCTGCAGATGCCAAAGAAGGGAACACCTAAGCTTTTTTTTTTATCAACTTCCCCAAATATGGGCGGAAAGTGTGTTGAGGCTTCAAACTGTCAGCAAAAAACTTCAAGAGTTTTCACTACTACTATTGATTTTCACCAGGTTATTAAATTATTTTTAAGCCAGCACCACTACATTGGTTTAATTACTAGAGCTTAAAAAAGAGCAAATAGGGTAAATGCCCACTTAATTATCTTTTGTCAAAATTTGAAAATATCTTCATGTGTCTAATGCATTTATCATCTTTATTTAAAAACAGCCAACTTGTCAAAGTCCTTGACCTAAAAATAACTTATTAACATTATAGGAATAGCATTGAATAGTATTAATATGTATACTTTGGGGAGAATTAATATTTTATAAAGTATTGGTCTTCCCATCCTGAAACATGTACTTTTCTTAACTTATTCAACTCATATTTAAGCACTGGTGGTAGCCAGCCTCCAAGACGATCCCCTGTGATCCTCACATCCTGGTATCAAAGTCCTCACGTAGTCCTCTCCTACATTTTATCAGGGTTGCTCTGAGTAATCCCCAGAATACAGCAGAAGTAACAATATGTTATTTCTAAGGCATTGTCCTTGCTATCTTTTGGATTACTCACCCTGGTGGGAAGCCAGTCATCATGTTGTGAGGATGCTCCAGCAGCCCTATGGAGAAGTCCAGTTAATGAGAAACTGCAGCCTCCACTAAACAGCCAAGCCAACCTGCCAGTCAGGTAAGTGAGTCATCTCAAAATCACATATTTTAGCCTTCAGGCAATTGTGACCCTACACAACATCTTAACTGTAACCTTGTAAGAGCTCCCAAGCCAGAAACATCCAGCTGAGCTTTGCCCAAATTCCTGGTCCTCAGAAAATGTGTCACATGATATATAATAGTTACATATTAAATCTGCTAGAATTTGGAGTTATATTTTATACAGAAATAGATAACTAATAAAGTTCTTCAGTCTAGTTTTATAGTTTCCTCATAAACATCCTGTACGTGTCTTAGTAAATTTATTCTTTGGTATTTGACTGTTTTTACTTGCAATACTCAGAGTATGCAGAAGGCATCTGTGTCTCATTATTTACAAAAATCACTCCAATATAAATGTTATATGTATTATATTGATGCTCAATATGATATTGAGTAACATGTGATACTCATATGTATATGTATTTAATGCTCAATCTGGAGGACAAGTTGTATAACGTGACTGACCTAGGTGTCATCAAGATCAACAGTAAAGCCAGAGAACGCTTTCGTATTTCATATCCGTAGGAGTGTCCATCAGTTTAACCCATTCATGCCTGAGGTTGCAATTATTTGAATTTTGAAATCAGACCTTGGCAATTACCTTGACAAGTAGGATATAAATAACTCCCACATGCTTAGAGTTCCAATAGTGGAACATCAGGCATGAATAAGTTTAATGGAAGTAGTCAGAAGGACAAATAAGCCCAACTCAAAATGAATGAGTGAAATATGTTCATTGCAGCATCTTTCACCATCCCCAGATCACTTTCTTCCTGTCACTGTAGGATCATGCCATACAGAGCTGCAGGGCCATTTATCAAGAGAGTAGAGAACTATAAACTTAATAATAAAAGATTTCCCCTGGTGCCTTATCCAATGTTGTTGTTTTTAACCTCCTCATTATAGCTTATTGATATCTTAAAATATATGAACATTCATTCATTGGTGTCAAAAGTTTCTGCCACCAGACCCAGGAACCCCTGGCATCTTCGTGATCAGATATAACTTAGAACTAACTATATGTACTTTTCCCAGTACCCATAAGTGGAGGGAGACCCCCTGAAACCATTACTACTGAATAAAAGATGAAATACTCCTGATTATTGTAAATACAAAGTTGCATGCAGGATTGTGTAAAGACAATGCCAGGTTGGACTGCCAGAATGAGCCAACAGTGTGTGATGTGCTTCCCCCTGCAGAGAGCCTATGAACGAATGTGCAGTCAGGGAGGTTTCACATCACCAATATTCCTATCCCAGAAAAGCAGACGTTCATAGCTCTGGGAATGGAAGGCAACCCTTGTGGAGAGCCTATAACTGGATGCATGAGGGGCGCCAGTTCATATGGATAAGATAGGGCTATAAACGCCCTCTTGCCACGGCTCTTCTAGGCCTCTTTAGGGTTAAGGCACACTCCCTTCTGAGAATTTCTGGTCTAACAAGTTGTCTAGCTTCATGTCCTCTTTTCTATGGATTGTTTGTAACCAGCTTTTGCTGCAACTGTTACTGCTGATTAATATCTTGCTAATCACAGGTTATGCAAAGACTGTGTTTCTAAGGCTGTTAGAAATTACTGAGCACACACTATATTGTAAATTCTTATCTCTGTATACTGTACTTCTGCATACAGATGTTATCTTAAAGAATTACTTCATCCCCTTGTGACCATCTCACCTCATAATCAAATGACCCTAAACCCCTCACTAACCTACCCTGCCCTCACTAAACTTAATAATAAATGCTGGTATATCCAATGCATTGGCAGCATCACAGGACCAGAAGGCGGTGACCTCCCTGGACCCAGCTTTCACTATCTTGCATGTGTCTATTATTTTTTGACCTGCCGATCTGCCTGAGAACAAAGAAAAAGAGCCCCGTTGCATTGTGGGCTGCTCGCCAGATCCCACAATACATAAGCACATCTAAAAATCCCTGCTAGGACAACCCTAATCACAAAAGAAATTGGAAACACTCTGTGATCTGTCAAGGTTCAGTGGGAGACAAACCATACCAGTAACTTTCATAAGAAAAATATATAAAGAACTGTTATTTAGTAAAATGAGATTGACTATCAAGAATAATAAAGAGAACTCTAAAGATACATGAATAGCAAATGTGGGAAAAAGTCACTACTTCTAGGGCTGAGAATGAGTACTCAAGGAAGGGACAAACTTGACAAGATTCGCCTCCCATGAGGCTGAGATTCAGATCTCATTGAAGAGGTTGTGGCTATGGCTCATTGGACAGGCAAGAAAGAAGCTTGCCAAAGTGCCACCAGTGGAAGTTAGCAAGCAGGAAATGCCTGCTTGGGTATTAGTAAGGCCTCCTGCAAAGCCCACCCACTGGGGTGGTGGTAAGATTCACTGTAAAGCTGTTCACCAGCTGTCATGATACAGGAATAATGAGAAAAGCCTCAGAACCAGGAAAACAAGGCCCTTTCTCTCGCAGCGTACCTTCAGTGTCCTCAGCTGAGGAAGGCTAGCATCGCTCCAGTTGGCTAAAGAGAAAAGTTTATTGGGCCCAGCTCCAACACTACTAAGAATGACACAGAAAGATGTATTTGGAGTGAGAGACAGTAAGTGGATGACTGGCATACATGCTAAAGCACAATGAAATGCAGAATGTTAAGGAAAAATAAAAGAACTTTTGGGAGGAAAAAAGAAATCACAACTTAACTGGCCTCAGGTTCTACCTTACACCTGGGAATTCAATATTGCGCATCTTAACTCTATTATAATCCTCCTCTAAGTTTTCTCAACACTAATATTTTCATTTTATGAATAAGAAATCTAGAAGGTCAACGGATGAGCACCAAATATTTCCTTTTTCAGCCTTCACAGTTTGAAACTCTCTGGCTGAGAGAGAAGCAATGAAGTTCAGAGTTCCTAAGGGACTGCAATTCTCTGAAAATAAAGGCTCTCATGAAATACCAAATTATTTTTATCACAATTTCTATTTTCCTTTCATCTCATTTCATTCTGCTAAATTAAATACATCAGCATGGATGCAATAAAAAGGGGAGTAATAATGAATTTTTGACCTACAGGGAGCAACCATGAACCCATCCACCCTTACTCTGCAGCTGCTGACACACAGGGGAAAATACCAGCAGTTTTTACTCTTGCTTAGAGAAAACACTCAGGATATATATTCCACCTGCAGCGTATAAGTCTATGATCAGACCTGCTTTGGGGAATAGATTCCTGCTTCCTTCTTTACTTCTGTTTGAGTTTTCAACATAATAAGCAATTTAATCAGCAGCTCCACTAGAATGCTTCAGATATTTGCATATCAGCACTACTTGTCTTTTTTCTTATTAAAATTGGCATCTGCCATGTCACTACACAGGACTGTAGAGCCAAGCACCCTGAGCCAATAACAGCACAAATATGACTTCTTGCTCAATAGCGTAAACTATGATCTGGTCGCTGCTGCTTGTCCTTCAGACCTGTATTTTACCAGCTGTAGAAAATCTATGCTGGTTTTCCCCTATCCAAAAGAAACCCGGAGAGAGAGATATTTTTGCTATTGTTAATGAAACTTACTTAAATAAAAACTCTTCAACAACAACAACAACGGAAATCTCTCTCTTGCATGGTAAAGCATTTACAGGCCAGGGAAAAGGTGAGAACATTACAAAAAATCATAGTAGTGATGTGACAGTTGGAGAATTTCTGTGACTATGTTTGTACACTGCATTCAAAAGACAGTAAGAAATTGTGCGTTTCAATAAATTAGATACTAGGTTAGAAGTACCACTAAAAATCATCTGGTTGCAGTATATTTGCAGAAACCAAACAAAGGGACTTAGTTATCATGCAGTGATCTCCCTTAGCAACCAGCTTCCTGATGTGTCAACTCAGCATTACTATTCAAATACTGAATTCAATTACTGACTTTAAACATCTCATATTTAGAGTATAGGAGAGACTTTCTCTGTTCATAAAATTCGTTCTCTTACACAGCTCACTTTTCAGTGATATGCGATGTAGCCATATGAGCAATTCTTACCAAAGGACTCTCAGAACTGATTTGTATCACCTGCAAGACAAGGCTTTTCAGAAGTTCAGATGCCTTTTCACCATTTCCTCTTCCCTTCCATTAACTGAATGCAGAAAATAATATTGTCATGAGACCTGCAGAATGGGGGAGCCACAATATGGAAGGAGCCTGGGTCCCCGAATCACCATGTGAGAAGAGTTTCCTACTGACCAAGCATACATACCATGGCCTGCTTCATGAGGAAAAAATAAGCTTCTATTGGGTTTGAGGCAATACAGATTTTGACAACTCTTATTATGTATTTATACATTACCAAAATAGAAGAATCATTCTGATGCAAGTTAAAAGGTTTGGGAATCTGATCTTTCACTTCCCAAATGCTATTTTATTCTAGTCAAGTCATCTAATATTTCCAGCCCTAATTGTGCCGGCCAACAGTGTAGATTTGCTAGACATGCCCATAGTAAACATATTTAGGAACATTTAAAGTGCATTTTAAAAGTATAGTCAAAAAGTCATTGTACCAAAGAAAATAAATATTGCATGTTTTGAGGCAGTTTTAGGATGCAACACAGAATGACACTTAGAATTTTGATTACATTTGGGCTTTCGACACATGCCGGCACTTCCCCACTGACATTTATTCAAAGTGACTAGTGACCTACACAGCCATCAAAATATCCATCAAAGCAACTAAAACATCATGTTCCAAACTATAAAATCTCTACGGTAACCTGAATGAAGCTTTCAAACTTCAGCATTTTCCATAGCACTAAGCACTATGTTTCATGCTCAACACATATTTTTTTAATTAACTGGTCAATTAGAAAAAAGCATTCATTTCTCTTAGATTCAATTGGTGAATATCACCAATACTTTCAAATATGCTCTTTACCTTCCACGGATACACAAGATTTCATATTGTCTATATTTAATGTTACTTGGTTTTCTGGTTAGTTGCCTTGTAGCTTTGCTAGTGGTAAATCCAACAGCTTTTCTCAAACCTCTTTTCTTATTTTTTATAATTCTGTTTTTGAGCCTTCAAAACACCTCTTTCCAAAATCATATTTTCTCACAGTTACAGCCACTCTGTATAACAGTAACATATATCCAACCATTTTAACTTATTTTTCTCTTTTGGTCACTGGTCCCTCTTTCTTTTCTTAGAAACTTTGTCTTTGTTTGCTTTGAAGTGCTACAACAAAATTTCATTGACTTATAAACAACAGAAATGTATTTCTTACCTTTCCAGTGGCTGGGAAGTCAAACATTGAAGTGCCAACAGATTCGGTGTCCGTTGAGTGCTCACTTCCCAGACGGCAGTCTTTTCGTTATGACTTCAAATGGTGGAAGAAGCAACGGTCTCACTGGAGCCTCTTTTATAAGTGCACTAATCCCATTTAAGAGGATTCCACCCTTACGACCTACTCACCTCCCAAAGGCTCCACCTCCCGATACCATCACTTTGTGGATTAAGATTTCAACATATGAATTTTAGGGAAACAAACATTTAGACTATAGTCATTTTTGTGAAGCTGTTTTTTTCTCTCACTCTTTTATCTCTGGGCTGGTGATTCCCAGATTTTGTCTCTGGTGAAGTCAATTGTCCTAAGATTGCAAATACATACAATTAATTGCTTAAAGGATGCACATGTTTTCCTTGCCATCACATTGATCTCAATACATCAACATTTTTTTCTTCCTTCCATCTGGATATCTGTTCCCCTACATACTTTGAATTAGTCAGTGATATCAACATTCTGTCAGTTTTGCAACCTTTGAAAAATCATCAAATTAGCCTTCTTCTTAATTTTCCACATTCAATTTGTTGCTAAGTCTTTTCAGTACTTTCTGCAAAGTGCCCTTCTATTGCTGTAATCAGCGTCCCATTCCAGGTGCTCAATCCTCAGGTATGGGCTTGTTTATCCTTTCCTAATTTACTGTAACTCTACATTCACCTCCTGGCCCCACCCATCCAAAATACAGTTTACCAGTGGTTCTCACACCTGGCTACACATTGAAATTCCTGGGGGGGGCTTTAAGAATACACATGGCAAGGCTTTCTCCTAGAAATTCTGATTAACTTTGTCTGCGGTGGGGCAGTCTGAGCATTAGGATTTTTACTTCTCCCAGATGATGATAATATGCAGCCAATATTGAGAACTGTAGAGTTTTCCCATTCCCAGTCTCCTTATTCCAAGGGACTTCATATTTTTTTGTGGATAAAATAATCAGATCTGTTGTTTCACTATATTCTCTAACTGGCTCCTTTTTGTATACAAAAAAAGCTATTGATTTCTGCATATAATGTATAAGTAGAAATCTTATTGAATAGTTTTATCTCTTAGAGATTTTTAATATTGATAATCTTATGCTTTCCAGACATATATAAACATATCATCTGCATTGGTTTACTATTGCTGCTATAACAAATCACCATAAACTTAGTATTAAAGCAACATACATTATTTTACAGTTTTAGAGGTCAGAAGTCTAAAATGAATCCATGAGGCTGCATTTCTTTTAGAGGCTCTAGGGAAAATTAAGGTTCCTTGTCTTTTCCAGCTTTTAGAAACCATCTACATTCTTTTGCTTGTGGCTTCTTCCTCCATCTTCAAAGTTAGCAATATACCATCTTCCCTTCGCTCAGACCTCAATTTCCATCTTTATATCTTCTCTCTACTTTACACTTAAATCGTAACTCCACTGCCTCCCTCTTACAAGGACTTCTGTGATTATATTAGACCTACCTGGGTAACTCAAGATAATCTCCACATCTCATGATCTTTAATTTAATCATATATACAAAGTCCACTTTACCATGAAAGGTTCCATAGGTAAGACATGGAAGTCTTAGGAAGTCATTATTTGGCCTACTGTATCATTTTAAAATAATAATAAATTGCCTTCCCATGTCCAATTCTTAAATCCCATTTATTAATTATTTTCCTCTTGGCTTTGGTCAGTTCTTCCTCTTCTTATTGTTTATAATAATATCACATACAATCATGTACCACATAATGACATTTCAGTCAATGTTGGGCCATACAAACTGCAGTGATTCCATAAGATTATAATACTGTATTTTTACTGTGCCTTTTACATATTTACATATGTTTAGATACACAAATACCCTGTTACAATTTCCTACAGTATTCTGTATAGTATAGAGGTTGTTTAGGTTTGTAATCTAGGAGCAATGGGCTATACCAGATACCCTAGATGTGTAGTAGGCTATATGATCTAGGTTTGTGTAAGTTTACTCTATGACATTTGCGCAACAACCAAATCACCTAGAGGCATTTCTCAGAACTTATCCTTGTCATTAAGTGATACAAGACTGCATTTTTATATATACATTATAGGTTATTGTTTCTCTCTGAATGTAGGCATCCGTCTCTGGTCCTGCTAGTTGGTTAAAAAAGAAAGTAATTGAAGTTAGCAGAGAGCTTATAATAACGTTCTCTCTCCTCTCTCTTGGCAGAATCTCTCCTCCATTTTCAGAATTCCCACTTTTGGA
Source organism: Colobus angolensis palliatus (assembly GCF_000951035.1). Classification (NCBI taxonomy): domain Eukaryota; kingdom Metazoa; phylum Chordata; class Mammalia; order Primates; family Cercopithecidae; genus Colobus; species Colobus angolensis. The sequence continues at coordinate 9,414,562 of NW_012117043.1, read as the reverse complement.
GTTAAGATTATTCAAGCTCACGGACCCTCTATGTAATTTAGTATTTATAAATCTATGCTTAATCAGAAGAGGATTTTTTTAAAAAGATTGCTTTTTCTCCCCTTATTCTGTGTGTGTGTGTGTGTGTGTGTGTGTGTGGCAGGGTCTTGCTCGGTCACTCAGGCTAGAATGCAGTGGCATGAACCTGGCTCACTGCAACCTCCACCTCCCAGGTTCAAGTGATTCTACGACCTCACACTCCCTAGTAGCTGCGACTACAGGCATGGACCACCACGGCCAGCTAATCTTTCTCTTTTTTTCTTTTCTTTTCTTTTCTTTTCTTTTCTTTTCTTTTCTTTTCTTTCTTTCTTTCTTTCTTCTTTCTTTCTTTCTTTCTTTCTTCCTTCCTTCATTTCTTTCTCTTTCTTTCTTTCCTTCCTTCCTTCCTTCTTTCTTTTTCTTTCCTTCCTTCCTTCCTTCTTTCTTTTTCTTTCCTTCCTTCCTTCCTTCCCTCTTTGTCTTCTCTTCTTCCTTCCTTCCTTTCTTTCTTTCTTTCTTTCTTTTCTTTCCTTCCTTCCTTCCCTCTTCATCTTTTCTTCTTTCTTTCTTTCTTTCTTTTTCTTTCCTTTCTTTCTTCTCTCCTTCCTTCCTTCTCTCTTTGTCTTCTCTTCTCTTTCTTTCTTTCTTTCTTTCTTTCTTTCTTTCTTTCGTCTTTCTTTCTTTCTTGTGTTTTTGGTAGAGACAGGGTTTCACCATCTTTCCCAGTCTAGCCTCTGGCCTTGAACTCCTGGGTTCAAGTGGTCTGCCTGCCTCAGTCTCCCAAAGGTGCGAGCCACTGCACCTGGTTTCCCCTTATTCTTTTACTCTGCCTCACCTCGGTTCATCTCTCTTGGATCAGAGGCTGTCTAAGAAAAAGGAAAGATGGTGTGCGTTCCTAGTAGTACAAAACTTGGTCCCTAAATGTGTATTTCTTTCTTCTCCTTATGCCACCTCATGCTTGATCATCTTAATTTCTGGTAAAGAATTCTTTGTTTAGGCTTTTAAGACAAGATCACTAATGTCTAGAAATTTTTAGCTTTCTTTAGATTTGAAAAAATATGAGTCTATGAAGGGGATCAATTCATTAATATACAGATGTTCACTCACATTCCTTCCCAAGCACTGATTGTTCCCTTTTCCCATACTTTGAGGAGAACCTGTTGTGCTTTTTGTGTGTTTTTTTTCCCCTAGACCAATTTCTAAACTTCTGTAAGGAGCAACTGAGAAAATGAAAATGACCAGCCAGACTAAAATGTGGTATAGCAGAGAGAAGATAATGAAAGGAGATAAATCAGCAGAGGCAATTTTACAAAGTCTCACAAAGGATTTGTTATTCATTCATGTAGCTTCTCATAACGTATCCATTTTGTACCTTCTATGTGTTAGACACTCTTCCAGGTACTGAGGATAGAGCAGTGAACAAAATATCAAGTTTCCTTCCCAAAATTTACATTCTAGTTGGTGGAGATAGTCAGTCAACAAGCACACAAGATTTATTTCAGCTTGTGATAAATCCTAAAAAAAAAAGAAAGAAAGAAAGAAAGAAAAAGAAATAGACAAGACACTGAGATGGAAATGATGAGACTGGGGCAGAGGAGGGGGTCAGCGATGTCATCTTAGAATAAGTAAAATTACAACTGAAGCCTACAAGATTAAAGTAAATTTCCCTTTGAAAAGTTGAGGAAGAGGTGTTCAGGGCAGGGGACATAAACCCTGAGACAGAAAAGAGCTAGTCTCATCTGAGGAGCAGACTGGTATGAGGAATGTCTCGATGCAGTTGGATGGGGAAATGGTGCAGAGTGGTGCAAGGTGAGGTGGGTGAGAAAGCTGGGTCCAGATGGTGTAAGCATGGTAGGACATGGTCAAAACTTTAGATTTTACTTTTAGTGTAGTAAAAGGCACTTAACCATTTTCAGTGGGAATATGATGTGTTCCAATGTATGATTTTTAAATATCACCATGATTTCTTGGAGTGTGAATGATAAATATTATGTTCATCATATTTATGTTTTTCTCTAGAAACTTAGTCTTAAGCATCCATACCTTGCACCATAGATTATAGATTAAAGTAAGGGTGGAAGTATGGAGATCACTGAAGAAGATACTACAGAAACCCAGACAAGACATTATGGTAGCATGGGCTAAGGTTGGAGCTGTGGAATTGGAAGTTTGAGATCTTTGTTAGTTAAGCAAATTAAAATGTCATATAGGCAGTTGACTACAGATATCTGGATTTCAGGGCAGGTTAGGTGTATATTTGTGAGTCCTTAGCAATAAATTGCATTTTGAGCCATGGGACTGGATGGGATCACCTAGAAAGACAGCATACAATGAAAATCAGAATACTGATGTCTGGAAAACATCAACATTTAAAAACCCCATGAACGAAGAGGAGACAACCAAGCATTCAAGGAAAATGAAGTATGCCAAGGTTGTTGAAGGAAAACCAGGGGATATCATGAAAGTCAAAACACAAAAATGTCTCAAGAAGAAAAGAATAAAAACCTTTATCCAATGTTTGCAAATGGCCAATACATTGCTATCAGAGGAATGGACATTGAACATTAGCTTTTCCAAGCTATTTCAAGAAAAGAACAATGTCAGTGGAGCCATTTTTTAATTCTTATGATTAACGTACAGATGTTCATGCTCCTTCTAATTGGGTAGGTAAAAGAGTGAGTAGAGGTTTAAAAAAAAAGGAGAAAAAAGGAGACAGTGGGTGTAGACAACTCTTTCCAGAATATTTTCTGGGAAGAGGGTCAAGAAATATGGCATGATTAGACAGAGTATGTGGGATCAAGGGCATGTTAAGATGTTGGCACTAACTTATTCATATGCTGACTAGATTGATCCCATTAAACAGGGATACATGATGCGGGAAAGAGAGGGATTAACTGTAGAACTAAAGTCTTTTAAGAGGATAGAGGGATTCGAGAAATTCAGAGTGCAAATAAAGGAGCTGGACTTTTCTGAGAGAAGAAAGTTTAGTTTTGAATTATTTTTAAATTGTTTCTGGCTGCTAGACGGATATACAGCTCCAAGGCTGGACCATATGGATCTGAGTTTACATTTGAATCATATGTCAGTTTTTAGCCGCTATGTCCATTATAGGCAAATGCCTTTCGTGATTGGTAAATTGGTAGCCATTTTTTAATTCTTATGTGAAGGGAGGTTTCTGTTTATTTTTATTTGCTTATTGTTTCAGGCTGAAGATGGGGGAGGAAAAAATATGTCATCCATTCTTAACAATGTTTGCAGAGAAGTTCTTTACTGATTTCATGAAACTATTATTTAGTTTTATTTTTTTTCTCTAGAAACTTAGACTTAAGCATCCATACCATGCACCATAGATTACAGATTTTAAAATTCTAAAAATTCTGCATGTGTGTGTGTGTGTCGGTGTGTGTCTCCCTCCCCACTTCCTCCCTCCTCCAAGACAGCATAGTTTAAATGCTGTTGGCTTGAAAGCCACACAGAGTATTTCCCTCCACTCAGTATTTTCTCCAAGGGTATCCTAGGATGATGCTTAATTAGAAAACACAGTGATTTAAACATTTAATTCTTTTAACTAGGTCCAAAACAGTATGACTGTATTGGTGTAATTTATTTTTGACCACAAATTCCAAGTTTATTTTCCAATTAGTAGAACTGGGTTGAGATATTATTGACTAATTAATGAAATTAACTTATTTTTTCACAATAATATTACATAATCGTCAGTCTCACTTGAATATGTGTTCGAGATTTTATGTTAGTTTAACAGGCAGCATAGGATGCTTTATGGGATAATGCAAAAAGCCCAGAGAACTGAGAAAGCTTCTGTGTATGTACATCCCTTGGCAGATTAAAAAGCCTGAAACTGGCAAGTGGAGCAAGATGGCATAATAGAAACCTAAACCGTTTGTCCGTTCCGCTGCAGTAATACCAAATTTTAACAACCATCTGCACACAGAAAAGCACCATCGCATGAACCAAAACATCAGATAAACAATCACAGTACCTGGTTTTAGCTTCGTGTCACTGAAACAGGTATTAAAGAGGGTGCGAGACACAGGCTTGAATCACTGATGCCACCCCTCCCCGAGGCCAGGCCCTAGCTCATGGATGACATTTCTAGGTACACCCTGGGCCAAAAGGGAACTGCTGGTTTGAAGGGAAAGACCCAGTCCTAGCAGGATTCATCAGCTGCTAACTAAAGAGCCCTTGGGCTCTGAATAACAAGCAGCAATACCTAGGTAGTACCTTGTGGGCCTTGGGTTCTGAGACATGCTGACTTCATGTGTGACCCAGCAAATTCTCAGCTGTGAAGGCTATAGTGAAAGACTCCTTTAATTTGAGAAAAGCAGAGGGAAAACAGAGGAGATTTTGTCTTGCACCTTAGGTACCAGCTCAGCTATAGCAGGGTAGAGCAACAAGCAGGCTCTTGGTATCCCGAGACTAGGTCTAGGCTCTTGAACAGCGTTTCTGAACCTGCCCTGGGCCAGAGGGGAGCCCACTGCCCTAAAAGGTGAGTCCCAGGCCTGGCAGAATTCATAACAAGCTGACTGAAGAGTACTTGGGCTTTAAGTAAACATCGCCTGTGGCCTGGCAGAGCCCCCATGAGCCGGTGGTGGTGATAGCTGCAAGGAGAGGCTCCTCTGCCTGTGGAAAGAAGTGGGAAGAGCAGGAAGGACTTTGTCTTGTGGTTTGAGTGCCAGCTTAGCTGCAGTAGAATAGAACATTAGGTAAATTTCCAAGGTTTTTGCCTCTAACCCTTGGATTCAACACAGCAACTCTTGACTTGCCTGGAGCCTAGGGGAACTTGCCACCTTGAAGGGAAGGACATGAACCTGGCTGGTTTTGCCACCTGCTGATCATAGAGCCCTAGAGCCCTGAGTGAACACGGGTTGTAGCCAGGTAGTGGTTAAAGTAGGTGAGAGAGACCCAGTGCTGTGCTGGCTTCAGGTCTGACCCAACACAGTCCCAAAAGTAGTGACCACAGGGGTGTTTGCATTACCATATACCCAGTTCCAGGCAGCTCAGCACAGAGCGAGAGACTCCATTTGTTTGGGAGAAAGTAAGGGAAGAGAACAAGAGTCTCTGCCTGGTAATCCAGAGAATTCTCTGGATCTTATCCAAGACCACCAAGGCAGTTCCTTTATGAGTCTGCAAGAACCACAGCATTATTGGGCTTTGAACCTACATCCCTTTGCATATCTGGAAATCCTTCCCAAGAAAGACAAGCACAAACAAGCCCAAGCTTCAAAGACTATGTTAATACCTCATTTATCAATGCCCAGACAAAAACTAACATCTACAAGCATCAAGACAATACGGGAAAATGACCTCACCAAATGAACGAAATAAGGCACCAGAGACTGATCTTGGAAAAGCAAAGATATGTTACCTTTCAGACCGATAATTCAAAAGAGCTGTTTTGAGGATATTTAAAGATATTCAAGATAACACAGAGAAGGAATTCAGAATTCTATCAAATAAATTTAATAAAGAGATTGAAAGAATTAAAAAGAATCAAGCAGAAATCTTGAGCTGAAAAATTCAATTGACATACTGAAGAATGCATGAGAGCCTCTAAATAGTAGAACCAATCAAGCAAAAGAAAACATTAGTGAGCTTGAAGACAGGCTACTTGAAAATACACAGTCAGAGGAGACAAAAGAAGAAAGAAGAAAAAATAATGAAGCACACCTACAAGATCTAGAAAATAGCCTCAAAGAGGAAAATCTAAGAGTTATTGGTTTTAAAGAGGACGTAGAGAAAGAGATAAGGCTAGAAAACTTATTCTAAGAGATAATATCAGAGAATTTCACAAATGTAGAGAAAGATGTCAATATTCAAGTACAAGAAGATTATGGAACACCAAGTGGATTTAACACAAAGAGGACCACCTCAAGGCATTTGATAATCAAACTGCCAAAGGTTACAGATAAAGAAAGAATCCTAAAAATAGCAAGAGAATAAAAACAAATAACATACAATAAAGGTCCAATACATTTGGTAGCAGACTTTTCAGTGGAAACCTTACAGGCAAGGAGAGAGTGGCATGGCATATTTTGAGTGTTGAAAGAAAAGTCTTACCCAAGAAGAACGTCTCCAGTGAAAATATCCTTCAAACACAAAGGAGAAATAAAGACTTTCCCAGGTAAACAAAAGCTGAGGGATTTCATCAACACAGACCTGTCCTGTAAGAATGCTAATGGGAGTTCTTAAATCAGAAAGAAAAGAATGTTAATGAACAATAACAAATTATGTAACGGTACAAAATTTACTGGTAATAGTAAGCACTCAGAAAAACACAAAATATTATAACGCTGTAATTGTATTTGTAGTGGGTAAACTACTCTTAAGTAGAAAGAATAAATGAAGAAGGAATAAAAAATAATAACTACCACAGTTTTTCAAGGCATACCATAATAAAACATAAAGACAAACAACAAAAGGTTAAAAAACAGAGGGACAAAGTTATAATGTAGAGTTCTTATTAATTTTTTTAATGTTTGTTTATGCAGTGTTAAGTTTTCATCAGTTTAAAATGGGTTATAAGAATATTTGCAAGCCTCATAGTAACCTCAAATTGAAAAACAAATAACAAATACATAAAAAATAAAAAGCAGGAAATTAAATCATACTACCAGAAAAAGTCTCCCTCACTTAAAGGAGAATAGGATGAAGGGAAAGAAGGAAGAAAAGACCACAAAATACTGGAAAACAAATTAAAAATTGGCAAGAGTAAGTCCTTATTTATCTTTAACATTGAATGTGAATGGACTAACACTCAAATAAAAAGACATAGAGTGACTGAATAAATTGTTTTAAAAGGACCCAATGGATCTGCTGCCTACAGAAAAACAGACTTCACCTGTAAAGATACACAGACTGAAAATAAAGAGATGGAAAAACATATTCCATGCAAATGAAAACTAAAAGCAGGAGTAGCTTAACTTAAATTAGACATAATAGATTTCAAGAGAGAACCATGAGATAAAGAAGGTTATTATATAATGATAAAGGGGTCAGTTTAGCAAGAGGATATAACAATTATAAATATACATGTACTCAATGTTGGAGCACCTAGATATAGAAAGCAAGCAAATATTTGAGCTAAAGAGAGAAATATGCCTCAGTACAATAATGGCTAGAGACTTCAACAACCCACCTTTCAGCATCAAACAGATCTTCCAGACAGTAAATTAACAAAGAAACATCAGACCTAAACTGCACTACACACCAAATGGACCTAACGGATTTTTACAGAACATTTCATCCAATACCTGCAGAAAACACATTCTCCTCAGCACATGTACCATTCTCAAAGAGATACCATAGATTAGGTCACAAAACAAGTCTTAAAACATTCCAAAAAAATTTAAATAATATCAAGCATTTTCTCTGATCACAATTGAATGAAACTAGAAATTAGTAACAAGAGAAAGTTTGGAAACTATATAAGCACACAGAAATTAAACAATGTGCTCCCAAATGAGTAGGACAATAAAAAAATTAAGAAGGAAATTCAAAAATGTCTTGAAACAAGTGATAATGGGAATACAACATACCAAAACCTATGGGATACAGTGAAAGTATTACTAAGAAGGAAATGTATCATTATAAGTGCCTACATCACAAAAGAAGAGAAACTTCAAATAAATAACATAATGATGCATCTTAAAGAACTAGAAAAGCAAGAGTTGGCCAAACCCAAAATTAATAGGAGGAAAGAAATAATAAAGATCAGAGCAGAAATAAATAAAATTAAAATGAAGAAAACAATACAGAAATCAATGAAATGCAAATTTGGTGACTTGAAAAGATATAGAAAATTGGCAAAGCTATAGCTAGACTAAGAAAAAAATGAGAGCAAGATGACCGAATAGGAACAGCTCCGGTCTGTAGCCCCCAGCTGATCAACACAGTAGACAGGTGATTTCTGCGTTTCCAACTGAGGTACCTGGTTCATCTCAATGGGACTGGTTGGACAGTGGGTGCAGCCCACGGAGGGTGAGCCAAAGCAGGGAGAGGCATTGCCTCACCTGGGAAGTGCAAGGGGTCAGGGGATTTCCCTTTCCTAGCCAAGGGAAGCCATGACAGAAGGTACCTGGAAAAACGGGACACTCCCACCCCAATACTGCACTTTTCAAATAGTCTTAGCAAACAGCACACCAGGAAATTATGTCCCATGCCTGGCTCAGTGGGTCCCATGCCCACGGAGCCTTGCACACTGCTAGCACAGCAGTCTGAGATTGACTTGCGAGGGAGCAGCCTGGCGGGGGGAGGGGCATTCACCATTGCTGAGGCTTGAGTAGGTAAACAAAGCAGTTTGGGAAGCCCGAACTGGATGGAGCCCACCACAGCTCAGCCAGGCCTGCTGCCTCTGTAGACTCCACCTCTTGGGGCAGGGCATAGCTGAACAAAATGCAGCATAAACTTCTACAGACTTAAACATCCCTGTCTGACAGCTCTGAAGAGAGCAGTAATTTGCCCAGCATGGTGTTTAAGGTTGGAGAATGGACAGACTGCCTCCTCAAGGTCCCTGACTCCCGTGTAGCCTAACTGGGAGACACCTCCCAGTAGGGGCTGACTGACACCTCATATAGGCGGCTGCCCTTTTGGGACAAAGCTTCCAGAGGAAGGATCAGGCAGCAATATTTACTGTTCTGCAGCCTCCACTGGTGATACCCAGGCAAGCAGGGTCTGGAGTAGACCTCCAGTGAACTCCAACACACCTGCAGCTGAGGGACCTGACTGTTAGAAAGAAAAGTAAAAAGCAGAAAGAAATAGCATCAACACCAACAAAAAGGACATCCACACCAAAACCCCATCTGTAGGTCACCAACATCAAAGATCAAAGGTAGATAAAACCACAAAGATGGGGAGAAACCAGAGCAGAAAAGCTGAAAATTCTAAAAATCAGAGTGCCTCTTCTCTTCCAAAGGATTCCAGCTCCTCGACAGCAATGGAACAAAGCTGGATGGAGAATGACTTTGACGAGCTGACAGAAGTAGGCTTCAGAAGGTCGGTAATAACAAACATCTCTGAGCTAAAGGAGGATGTTCGAACCCATCTCAAGGAAGCTAAAAACCTTGAAAAAAGATTAGACAAATGGCTAACTAAACAGTCTAGAGAAAACCTTAAATGACTATTGGGAGAACCCACTCCCAATGTTTAACATGGGTTCTTTTCTATTTCCTAAGTGTCTCAGCTGGGTTGAGAAATAAAGGGAAAGAGCACAAGAGAGAGAAATTTAAAACTGGGTGTCCGGGGGAGACATCACATGTAGGCAGGATCCGTGATGTTCCCCGAGCCATAAAACCAGCAAGTTTTTATTAGGGATTTTCAAAAGGGGAGGGAGTGCACGAATAGGGTGTGGGTCACAGAGATCACATACTCCACAAGGTAATAAAATATCACAAAGCAAATGGAGGCAGGGCGAGATCACAGGACCACCGGATGAGGCGAAATTAAAATTGCTAATGAAGTTTCCAGCACGCATTGTCGTTGATAACACCTTATCTGGAAACAGGGTTTGAGAGCAGATAACTTGTCTGACCAAAATGTATTAGGTGGGAATTTTCCTCCTGCTAATAAGCCTGGGAGTGCTGTAGGAGACTGGGGGCTTATTTCATCCCTTCAGCTTCGACCATAAAAGATGGGAAGCCTTAAAAGGGGCTGTCTATAAGCCTACCTTCAGGGTGCATTCTCTTTCTCAGGGATGTTCCTTGCTGAGAAAAAGAATTCAGCGATATTTCTCCTATTTGCTTATGAAAGAGGAGAAATATAGCTCTGTTCCGTCCAGCTCACCGGCGGCCAGTTCAAAGTTACCTCTCTTATTCCCTGAACATCGCTGTTATCCTGTTCTTTTTTTAAGATGCCCAGATTTCATATTGTTCAAACACACATGCTCTACAAACAACTCATGCAGTTGATACAATCACAGGGTCCTGAGGCAACATTCATCCTCCTTAGCTTACAAAGAAGATGACAGGATTAAGAGATGAAAGTGAAGACAGGCATAGGAAAACACAGGGGTATTCACTGGGGAAATGATAAGTGTCTACGAAATCTTCACAATTTATGTTCAGAGATTACAGTAAAGACAGGTGTAAAAAATTATAAAAGTATTAATTTGGGGAACTAATAAACGTCCATGAAATCTTCACAATTTATGTTCTTCTGCCACAGCTTCAGCCGGTCCCTCCCTTCGGGGTCCCTGACTTCCCGCAACAAATGACCTGATGGAGCTGAAAATCATGGCACAAGAAGTACGCGACACATGCACAAGCTTCAATAGCTGATTTGATCAAGTGGAAGAAAGGGTATCAGTGATTGAAGATCAAATTAATGAAATAAAGTGAGAAGAGATGGTTACAGAAAAAAGAGTAAAAGGAAATGAACAAAGCCTGCAAGAAATATGGGACTATGTGAAAAGATCAAATCTACGTCTGATTGGTGTACCTGAAAGTGATGGGGAGAATGTAAGCAAGTTGGAAAACACTCTGCAGGATATCATCCAGGAGAACTTCCCCAACCTAGCAAGACAGACCAACATTCAAATTCAGGAAACACAGAGAACACCACAAAGATATGCTTCGATAAAGCAATCCCAAGACACGTAATTGTCAGATTCACCAATGTTGAAATGAAGGAGAAAATGTTAATGGCAGCCAGAGAGAAAGGTTGGTTTACCCACAAAGGGAAGCCCATCAGACTAACAGCAGATCTCTCAGCAGAAACTCTGCAAACCAGAAGAGAGTGGGGGGCCAATATTCGATATTCTTAAAGAAAAGAAGTTTCAACCCAGAATTTCAAATCCAGCCAAACTAAGCTTCATATGTGAAGGAGAAATAAAATCCTTTACAGACAAGCAAATGCTGAGAGATTTTGTCACCACCAGGCCTGCCTTATGAGAGCTCCTGAAGGAAACATTAAACATGGAAAGGAACAACCAGTACCAGTCACGGCAAAAACATGCCAAATTGTAAAGACCATTGATGCTAGGAAGAAACTGCATCAACTAACAGGCAAAATAACCAGCTAACATCATGACAGAATCAAATTCACACATAACAATGTTAACCTTAAATTTAAATGGGCTAAATGCCCCAATTAAAAGACACAGACTGGCAAATTGGATACAGAGTCAAAACACATCAGTGTGTTATATTCAAGAGACCCATCTCATGTGTAGAGACACACATAGGCTCAAAATAAAGGGATGGAGGAAGATCTACCAAGCAAATGGAAAGAAAAAAAAAAGGAGGGTTTGCAATCCTAGTCTCTAATAAAACAGACTTTAAATCAACAAAGATCAAAAGAGACAAAGAAGGCCATTACATAATGGTAAAGGGATCAATTCAGCAAGAAGAGCTAACTATCCTAAATATATTTGCACCCAATATAGAAGCACCCAGATTCATAAAGCAAGTCCTTAGAGACCTAGAAAGAGACTTAGACTCCCACACAATAATAACAGGAGACTTTAACACCCCACTGTCAATATTAAACAGATCAACGAGACAGAAGGTTAACAAGGATATCCAGAACTTGAACTCAGCTCTGCACCAAACAGACATAATAGACATGTACAGAACTCTCCACCCCAAATCAACAGAATATACAGTCTTCTCAGCACCACATCACACGTATCCTAAAATTGACCACATAATTGGAAGTAAAGCCCTCCTCACCAAATATAAAGGAACAGAAATCACAACAAACTGTCTCTCAGACCACAGTGTAATCAAATTAGAACTCAAAATTAAGAAATTCACTCAAAACTGCACAACTACATGGAAACTGAACAACCTGCTCCTGAATGACTACTGGGTAAATAACAAAATGAAGGCAGAAATAAAGATGGTCTTTGAAACTGATGAGAACAAAGACACAACATACCAGAATCTCTGGGACACATTTAAAGCAGTGTGTAGAGGGAAATTTATAGCACTGAATGACTACATGAGAAAGCAGGAAAGATCTAAAATTGACACCCTAACATCACAATTAAAAGAACTAAAGAAGCAAGAGCAAACACATTTAAAAGCTAGCAGAAGGCAAGAAATAACTAAGATCAGAGCAGAACTGAAGGAGATAGAGACAAAAACCCTTCAAAGAAATCAATGAATCCAGCAAGTGGGTTTTTGAAAAGATCAACAAATTTATAGACCACTAGCAAGACTAATAAAGAAGAAAATAGAGAATAATCAAATCAACACAATAAAAAATGATAAAGAGGATATCACTCCAGACCCCACAGAAATACAAACTACTATCAGAGAATACTATAAACACCTCTACACAAATAAACTAGAAAATCTAGAAGAAATGGATAAATTCCTGGACACATACACCCTCCCAAGACTAAACCAGGAAGAAGTGGAATCTCTGAATAGACCAATAACAGGCTCTGAAATTGAGGCAATAATTAATAGACTACCAACCAAAAAAGTCCAGGACCAGATGGATTCACAGCCGAATTCTACCAGAGGTACAAAGAGGAGCTGGTACCATTCCTTCTGAAAGCATTCCAATTACTAGAAAAAGACAGAATCCTTCCTAACTCATTTTATGAGGCCAGCATCATCCTGATACCAAAGCCTGGCAGAGACACAACAAAGAAAGAGAATTTGAGGCCAATATGCCTGATGGACATTGATGTGAAAATTCTCAATAAAATACTGGCAAACTGAATTCAGAGGCACATCAAAAAGCTTATCCACCACGATCAAGTCGGCTTCATCCTTGGGATGCAAGCCTGGTTCAACATACGCAAATCAGTAAACATAATCCATCACATAAATGGAATCAACAACAAAAACCACATGATTATCTCAATAGATGCAGAAAAGGCCTTTGACAAAATTCAACAGCCCTTCATGCTAAAATCTGTTAATAAACTACATATTGATGGAACATACATCAAAATAATAAGAACTATTTATGACAATCCCACAGCCAATATCATACTGAATGGGCAAAACTTGGAAGCATTCCCTTTGAAAACTGGCACAATACAGGGATGCCCTCTCTCACCACTCCTATTCAACGTAGTGTTGGAAGTTCTGGCCAGGGCAATCAGACAAGAGAAAGAAATACAGCATATTCAATTAGGAAAAGAAGAAGTCAAACTGTCCCTTTTTGCAGATGACATGATCGTATGTTTAGAAAACCCCATCATCTCAGCCCAAAATCTCCTTAAGATGATAAGCAACTTCAGCAAAGTCTCAGGATACAAAATGAATGTGCAACAATCGCAAGCATTCCTATACACCAATAACAGACAAACAGAGTCAAATTATGAGTGAACTCCCATTCACAGTTGAACTCCCATTCACAGTTGCTACAAAGAGAATACAATACCTAGGAATCCAACTTACAAGGGATGTGAAGGACCTGTTCAAGGAGAACTAAAAACCACAGGTCAATGAAATACAGAGGACACAAACACACAAACAAATGGAGGAACATTCTGTGCTCATGGTTAAGAGGAATCAATATCGTGAAAATGGCCATACTGCCCAATGTAATTTATAGATTCAGTGCCATCCCCATCAAGCTAACAATGACTTTCTTAACAGAATTGGAAAAAACTACTTTAAAGTTCATATGGAGCCAAAAAAGAGCCCGCATTGCCAAGACAATCCTAAGCAAAAAGAACAAAGCTGGAGGTATCACGCTACCTTACTTCAAACTATACTACAAGGCTCCGGTAACCAAAACAGCAGGGTACTGGTACCAAAACAGATATATAAACCAATGGAACAGAACAGAGGCCTCAGAAATAACACCACATATCTACAACCATCTGATCTTTGACAAACCTGACAAGAACAAGCAATGGGGAAAGGATTCCCTATTTAACAAATGGTGCTGGGGAAACTGGCTAGCCATATATAGAAAGCTGAAACTGGATCCCTTCCTTACACCTTATACAAACATTAACCCAAGATGGATTCAAGACTTAAATGTTAGACCTAAAACCATAAAAACCATAGAAGAAAATCTAGGCAATACCATTCAGGACATAGGCATGGGCAAGAACTTCATGAATAAAACACCAAAATCAATGGCAACAAAAGCCAAAATTGACAAATGGGATCTAATTAAACTAAAAAGCTTCCGCACAGCAAAAGAAACTACTGTCATAGTGAACAGGCAACCTACAGAATGGGAGAAAAGTTTTGCAATATATCCATCTGACCTAGGGCTAATATCCAGAATCTACAAAGAACTTAAACAAATTTACAAGAAAA